>NW_024080648.1:6602636-6694516 GCF_003009895.1 Hyaena hyaena | reverse complement strand
TAAGTCAGGCAGAGAAGGACAAATATCATATGTTTGCACGTATAGGAGGATTAGGAGGAACTTGATGGAGGACCATGGGGGAGAAGAAGGGGGGAAGTGGTGGGGGAAAGGGAGAGAGGCAAACCATGACAGACTCTTGAATGCTGACAAAAACTGAGGACTGTTGGATGTGGGGGGGGGGATGGGCATGGAGGAGGACACTTGTGGGGATGAGCACTGGGTGTTATGTGGAAACTAATTTGACAATAAACTACTTGTAAAAAAAAAAAAAATGAAACAGGAGTATTGACACTCTGAGCTTCTGTCATTTAATAACCTGACATAGATCCTAGTTTCTGATAACCCTGAAGAGCCAACCTTTTAAAAAACTTGTAAAGACACCAGAAAAACAAATAATCCAGTTTAAAAAAGGGTAGAACACATGAACTGACCCTTCTCTAAAGAGGCATATAGATGCCCAACAGACAAATGAACAGATGCTCAACATCACTTATCATCCAGGAAATGCAAAGCAAAACTACAATTGAGATATCACCACACACCTGTCAGAATGGCTAAAATCAGTAACACAAGAAACAGGTGTTGGCAAGAATGTGGAGAAAGGGGGACCCTCTTGCACTGTTGGTGAGAATGCAAACTGATGCAGCCACTCTAGAAAAACAGTATGAAATTTCCTCAGAAAGTTAAAAATAGACCTACTCTTCAATCCAGCAATTGCACTACAAGGCATTTACCCAAAGAATATGAAAACATTAATTCAAATAGGTATATGCAGTCTCTGTTTACTGCTTACAGCAGCCAAACTATGGAAGCAGCCCAGGTGTTCATTGAAAGATGAATGGATAAACAAGATATGGCGTATATGTACAATGGAATATTACTCAGCCAAAAGAGTGAAATCTTGGCATTTTCAACAACATGGATGGATCTAGAGAGTATAAGGCTAAGCAAAACAAGTCAGAGAAATGATACCACAGAATTTCACTCATATGTGGAATTTAAGAAACAAAACAAATGAACAAAGGGAAAAAAAAGAGACAAATCAAAAAACAGACTCTGAACTATAGAGAACAAAAACCAGAGGGGAGGTGAGTAGGAGGATGGGTGAAATAGGTGAAGGGAATTAAGAGAACACTTATCTGAGGTGCTATGTGGCTTGGTCAGTTAAATGTCCGACTCTTGATTTCAGCTCAGGTCATGATCTGGTGGTTGTGAGATCAGGTTCTGCGTCTGGCTAGGCACTGAGCATGGAGCCTGCTTGAAATTCTCTCCCCCATCCCTCTCTCTGGTCCTCTCCCACATGCACGCATGTGCACACATACACTCTCAAAATAAACATTTTTTTAAAAACGAGTACACTTATCTTGGTGAAGACTGAGTAATATATAAAACTTATGAATCACTGTATTGTACAGCTTAAACTAATATAGCACTATGTGTTCATACTGGAATTACATTTTTTTAAACTTCTAAGTAGTAATTTTTTATTGCTTTATCTAAATCATAATAGTCCTAAATGCTTTTCAGATATAATTTTGAAAACAAGAAAGTATTTATCAGTATTATAAGTAATACAAGTGGGGCCTCAGTGGCTCAGTCAGTTGAATGTCTGACTCTTGATTTTGGCTCAGGTCATGATCCCAGGGTCGTGGGATTGAGCCCCATGTGAACATGGAGCCTGCTTAAGATTCCCTCTCTCCCCCACTCTCTCTAAAATAAAAAACAACAATAAAAAATATAATATAAAACTTGGGATTATTTTCTACTTTAATTTATAAAGTTTTTTGGAGTCCTGGGTCAAATCCTTATTAGGTTATATTTTTACATTTTAGTCAAGACCTTTAAGAGGATATAATATTAAGCCAATAAGATGACTAGATAACACAAAGAATTATTTGACCCAAAATGTCAACAGTGTGTGCCACTGCTGAGAAGCCCTGCTCTAGGCTTTATGCAGTATACCTTCATATAATGTTATATTCATGTGTAGTGTAAGAACCTTAAAACAGTGAACATTTCCTTCCTTCTTCCCATCCTTTGTGCTGTTGTTGTTAATACTCCCATGTGGGAATTCCTGCTAGGTGTGCTCAAAAAGCTTATGCTCTTCCAGATTCTAGGAAGAACCAACTGAGAAATTGGGAAAACAAAAAAGTACTGGAATTCTTCTGTGAGAAGCCTTATCAACATGGAGATCTTAGTGTTTCATAGAATCCACTGATGTCAAGTTGAAAGCAAGAGGAGGAGATGTTAATATGTGGAATTGAAAGTTAAGGTTGCCATTTCTAGGAACTGGGACAGAGTGGTCATGGTCTAATCAGTCTTGCTTGTAACTGTTGCCATGTGTTTTCTGGCCCTGTATAAGGTAAACAGTTATTCATGCAAATAAAATTGATATTAATATGCCAGTGTGCTTAGTATACTTTATACACACTGTGAGTGCCATTCTGGAGGACTATTGGTAGCATGTGGTATTCAAGAATAATTTTCCTTTTGTGGTATAACATTACTTTTTAGGTTCTGAGGTTCTCCACTGCTGATAATCACTTGGAATCCCACTTCCATTCTAGTGATCAAACCTCTCTATTATATCACCTAATTTGCCAGTTGTTGCTGCTACTACATCTGAGCAAGCCATATGAAATTCCCTGTCTAATCTGCCAGTGGGGACATACAGGTTTTGCATCTTTAGGTGGTTCTAGTTGCAGAATACAGTCAAAATTTCAAGAATGTATGTACTTCAGGGGCACCTGGGCAGCTCAGTCAGTTAGGCATCCGACTTTGCCTCAGGTAATGATCTCACAGTTTGTAAGTTTGAGCCCCGTGTCAGGCTCTGTGCTGACAGCTCGGAGGCCTGGAGCCTGCTTCACATTCTGTGTCTCCCTCTCTCTCTGCTCCTCCCCCACTTGCATTGTCTCTCTCTCTCTCTCTGAAAAATGAATAAAAACATTAAAAAATTATTTTTAAAATGTATGCACTTCAGATTATAATCAGTTTTGAGGAGGATTCATAATTATCTAACTTCTATGATATGAGTGCACTATAATTAAATCATAGATTGTTTCTTTCAGCTATTATCTGGATCCCTGAAAATAGAGAATGTCTTTAATAATTTACCATACATTTGTCTCTATACGTATTTAGGGAATTCATGTTAAAGAATCTTTATTTAAAAAAGTAAAATGTATGTTCTTTCATCCATAGCACAAATAGGTGAGACTATGAGCTCTGGAACTTAACAGACAAGAGGTCCCATATATAATTTCAATTTTGTCACCTTGCTTCTTTGGAAAGTTTAACTCTCTGAACTTCACATTCCTTATTTTTAAAATGAGTATAACAGAGGCTAGGGGAACTAGGGAAAAAATAGGCATAACAACAGTGATTTAAAAATAACAATAGCAGTCAATTCCTGGAGAGTTCAAAAAAAGTTACAAAAATGCATGTAAAGATTAAGTCTTAACATGCGAAGCATATTAGTAGCACTCAGGAAATGTTAGCCCTTATTATCACTGGGCTATACGGAATGTAGTCCATAATCCTGGATGAGTAGTTATCTACTTCTTAGATTCTTTCCTTAGATGACTTTCAGCTTAACTTGTTACAATAGAATAGTGGTGCTTTGAAGGTTATCAGTGATTGTCTTGCGTTCTAACTGCTGTAAGCCGAAATGTTTATTTTCTCTTGAAAATTCTTTCAATATTCTCACTTAACTTACACGCAGTTTGTTTTGCTTTAGGTCAGAGATGCGTGAGAGTGGAAGACATGGCAGAGAACTTGAAGAACATTTCTGCTTTTTAGCTCTTACTCAGAATGATGTGGCTGAAATATATCAAAACGGGATAAGTACCAGAGCATCTACATTGAAGATATTAGGAAATCCCCGTCTTGGAATTTATGTATTTAGACATGTTGATATTGCTTTGAATTATGCTCACAGTAGAAGCATTACTGTAGAAAGTATTATAATTTTTAAGGTAGGTAGCATAAAACAAATACTAAATATTATATTCAGTTCTTTTAAATTGACCCAAACATATTTTCCTTTCAGTCTGAATTATTAGTGCTCTTGAGTTGCATTATATAAAATAAATCACATACACATTACTGTCATCCTCAGTGTCATTTGAAATTTCCCCTATTTCTAACTTTAGTTGGGCATGCCGCATAAAACAAAACTCCCAGGTAAGCAAATTCAGCCTGTATCATCTTTGTTTTTATTTTTTTCTCTGTCTTAAATGACCCTTTTTCTTTCTTTTGGTCAGACCATAATTAATACCACAGTGTTTTAAGTGTTTTTCTCCAAAATTTTGGTTACAGAATTCTGACTTAAGCTAAAGTTACTCCTACTCTTAATTTTTTTTAAGTTTTTATTTATTTATTTTTGAGAAAGAGACAGAGAGAGCGGTGAAGGGGCAGAGAGAGAGAGACAGAGAGAATCCTAAGCAGGCTCTGCAGTATCCGTGCAGAGCCCGATGTGAGGCTTGAACTCACAAACTGTGAGGTCATGACCTGAGCCAAAACCAAGAGCTGGAAACTTAACCAGATGAGCCACCGTGCCCCACTACACACCTACTCTTTATTTTAGTTAATAGTACTATACAATGTTAATTTCTTTTTATTTTTTTAATTGAGGTATAGTTGACACAGTATTATATTAATTTCAGGTTACAACATAGCAGTGTTTAGTTTTGCCGTGCTTATATAAGATTTAACATTTGGAAAAACTGGTCACATGTATATAGGACTTCTGAACTAGTTTTTAAACTAGGAACTTTTCTGAAAGTCTAAAATTACTCATAGTTGAAAAAAATAAGTCTTACTAAATCTTAAGCATCAATAAATTGGTTAAGATACACTTTTATGGTTAATTGTAGCTTTGCCAGGACTACTAAAATCACAGTAGGTAGACAGGATTCTCAGATTTGTAACATAGGATGTTACACATAAAACCAGTGCTTCCTTTGGAATAATTCCTTATGTGTTTAGTCCTTGAATATTATCAAATTCATAAAGCATAATTTATTTTTATACTAAAAAGTAATACATACTGATTTTAGAAAATTTGGTGCATACTAAGAAGCTCCAAAGAGGCCTTTAATAACCATTAATTTTTTTGTGTATCTATACTTAGTCTTCTGTTTACATATGCAAATATGCATGTATAATTGTAATTAAAAGGTATTGTCTACGTACTGTATCACTTTTTTCATTGATTACAGGATAAACATTTTTCATTGCATTGAATAAGTATTCTTCTCTAATAGTGTTTTGAATAACTACATAGTATTCTACTATATAGCTCCACCATAAATTTGCACAACAAATTTTAAAATTCGGGGATATAAGTTATTTGGGTTTTTGTTTTTGTGTTTTAAATACTACTTTGATCATCCTTGTAGTTATATTTTTATGCCTGTGATTATTTGCTGAGAATTAATTGGTTAATTCCTACCTAGGAATAAGATTAGGAGCCAAATATGTACACTTTGACAGCTTTTGATATGTAATGCCCAGTTGTCCTGAGAAAGGTTGTACTAATTGACATTTCTATCCACAGTGTGTCAGAATACCTATTCTCTCACAGCCTCACTCTCTGTATTATACTTTTTTAAAAAATCTTTGCCAGTCTTATATGTAATAGTTTCTCATTGTTGGTTCAGTTATTTTTTCATAGTTACTGTTGAGTTTAAACATTCTGCATATATTCATTAACAATATTTAGTGAGTTGACTATATCCTTTGCCATTTACGTTTTTTTTTCCCAGTTGATTTGTTTACATTATCAATTCATTAAAGGATGTGGTGTGAGCTAGGCTTTCCTCTGGAAAATATTTTATCACTTAATGTTTTCTTTTTTAAAAAATAAACTTTTTCAATTTGTAATAAATTTAAATTTATAGAAAAATTAAAAAACAATACAGAAAGTTCCTGTAGACAATTCACTCAGCATGCTCCTTATGTTAGCATTTCACATCACTATGACACATTTGTCAGAACTAAGAAACTAATATCGTTATATGTCAATTATATTTCAGTAAAAAAATAAAAGTCAAAAATAATAATATAAAAAAACTAACAGAGACTAACATTGGTACATTCGTGACCAGTAACTAAGCTACAGACTTTATTTACCTTTTGCCGGTTTTTCTACTGTTTTTTCTCTTCTAGTACCCAAATCCAAGATACCACATTATATTTAGTTTTTTTAATTATGAATAAATGTATTTTTATATTAAAAAATAACAGTAATAGAATTGATGAAGAATTGATGACTTTAAATGTTTATTTATTTTGAGAGAGAGAAGGAGCAGAGGTGGGGCAGAGAAAGAGAACCCCAATTAGGCTCCACGCTAAGCACAGATCCCAATAAAGGGCTCGATCCCATGACTGTGAGATGATGACCTGAGCCAAAATCAAGAGTCAGACACTTAACCCGCCTTGTGGGTTTGAGCCCTGCATCAGGAACCAAAGTGACAGTGCAGAGCCTGCTTAGGATTCCTTCTCTCTCTCTCTGTCTACTCCTTGACTGTTCACTCTTTCTGTCTCTCAAAATAAATAAACTTTTAAAAACCTTTTTAAAAACAGTTTATTTCTTGGTTTTCCTCTTTTTTCCCCCATGATCATTTGTTTTTTTCCTTAATTTCCACATATGAGTGAAATCATGTGCTTTTTGGGGCGCATGGGTGGCTCAGTCGTTTAGTCGGCCAACTTCGGCACAGGTCATGATCTCGTGGTTCGTGGGTTCAAGCCCTGCGTCGGGCTCTCTGCTGACATCTGGCTCAGAGCCTGGCGCCTGTTTGAGATTCCATGTCTCCCTCTCTCTGACCCTCCCCTGCTCACGTTGCTTCTCTCTCTCTCTGAAATAAATAAAACATTTAAAAAAAAAAAAAAGAATTCATATGCTTTTTGTCTTCTCTGACTTATTTCACTTAGCATAATTCTCTCTAGCTCTATCCATATCATTGCAAATGGCAAGATATTCTCTTTATGGCTGAGTAATATTCTTGTGTGTGTGTGTGTGTATGTGTGTACACACCTCCTCTTCTTTATCCATTCATTAGTTGATGGACATTTGGGCTCTTTCCATAATTTGGCATTTGTAGATAATACTGCTGTACATCAGGTGCATATATCCCTTCAAATCAGCCTTTTTTTATTCTTTGGGTAAATACCTAATAATCGCTGGATTATAGAGTAGTTCTATTTTTAACTTTCTGAGGAACCTTCATACTGCTTTCGAAAATGGCTGTATCCATTTCCATTCCCACCAACAGTTTAAGAGGGTTCCTTTTTCCACATCCTTGACAACACCTGTTATTTTTTTTGTGTTTTTGGTTTTAGCCATTCTGATGTGTGAGTTAATATCTCATTGTAGCTTTGATTTTCATTTCAGTGATGATAGGTGAAGATGAGCATCTTTTCATGTGTCTGTTAGCCTTATGTATGTCTTCTTTGGAATGTCTATTCACATCTTCTGCCTATTTTTTAATTGGATTTTTTGTTTTTTGGGAGTTGAGTTTTGTAAGTTCTTTGTATATTTTGGATTCTAATCCTTTATTGGGTATGTTACATGCAAATATTTTCCCCCACTCAGTGGGAAGTCTTTTAGTATACTGATTTGTTTTTTATGTACAAATGTTTTGGAATATTTTACAGTTTTATGGTTTAGGTTTATGGGTTCTTGGCGCATATATTTGTAAAGAATTCTCACGTTGAGATTAGATAAATACTGATTTTCTACAGTGTTTGCATTACTTAAATATTTAACTGGTTTGGCATTTATTTTGGTCTATATATTAAGAAGATAATTTAATTTTTTCAATTGTTTTATACCATTTATTGAATATGTTTTTGTTTCACTTATTTCAAATGGTACATTTAACATTATACTATGTTTTTATAGATGCTCAGACTTACCTGGGGCTTTTTATTTTGTTCTTTTCCTCTACTGTCTTTTTTGTGTGTGTGGTAATACCAACCTTTAAAAAAATATTAAATACTGGAATACATGGGTAGCTCAGTTGGTTAACCATCCAATTTTGACTCAGGTCATGATCTCACAGTTGGTGAGTTTGAGCCCCATGTCAGCACAGAGCCCACTTTGGATCCTCTGTCTCCCTCTCCCTCTGACCCTTCCCAGCTCATACTTTCTCACTCTGTCAAAAATAGGTAAACATTTTTAAAAAATTAAAAATCTATTTAATACATTGGGAGTGCAAGTCACCTGCCCTGTTCCATCGTTCTGTATCTCTGACCCAAAACTTGTTTCTAAAAAATTTTTTTCAAGATTTTGTGGCCTATTCTTGTTTGCTTAGTATTCAAAATAAGTTTTTAGACTAAAATTCATTTCTACAAATAGATTTTCTAAAATTTTAATCACAATTATTATAGTCTTAAGTTTAATTTAGAAGAGGAATTGATATGATTATAATAAGTCCTCTTCTGCATCTGGGATACAGATTATTCATTTGTATTTCTTTCCTTAAAAAAAAAAGCCTTTTAAAAAAATTTTTTTTAAGTTTATTTATTTTTGAAAGAGAGAATGTGAGCAGGGGGAGGGCAGAGAGAGAGGGAGACACAGAACCTGATGCAGGGCTCAAACCCACAAACTCGAGATCATGACCTGACTGAAGTCAGCCACTTAACCAACTGAGCCACCCAGGCATCCTGACATTAGCCTTAATTTATGTTCTAGTGTTGGAGTTTAAAATATTCTAATATATTTTTATGACCTGCTGTTTGCTTTTTTTAAGGTTCTCTTTGGAAAAGTGAAGAAAATTCAGCCTTCATTGGATAAAAACAAAGTTTCTTTGGATCCTTCTCCTAACTTTGATTGCCATATGTCAAGAAGTATACCTTCTCTGAAAGATACCATTGAGTTACAAGCCTACAATTCAGCAGTATGTTAACTTTTGGGCTTATTTGACTACTTGAAAAGTTACATGCTTCACACGATATGATATACGACTTAAAACAACTTCTTGAATTATTGAAAGACAATCCCTTAACTTATTCAATTTGATAAGACCTTAAATAAATAAATAATAAAAGCTGCTTTAATATTTGTGATTTAAGAATGTTAGTAAAGAAGTTTCCAAATTTGCATTTAACTTTGTTCAAAATAGAGTGGCTGCTTTCTTTTATTTAGTTGTTCATGGAGTAATTCCTAACTTGCAAAACATGCCAACTTTGACAACAAGAAAAAAGTCTTACGTGTTCATCATTACATGTGAAACAGTAATTTTCTGTCATAAATTGCTGAGATACTTAGTAAACTTCTCATCTTCTGTAGAATATTAAATTGTATGTAGTAAGCATTGCCTATCGTCATATATATATGACTAAATGAAGATAAATTTTCAAGAAGTGTGTATATGCTCCCACATGTAAAATGTATTGAGCTATTATTATTTTCCTGGTTAACTTTTTCTTCTAAATAAAACTTAGGGATTCACATCATATGCTAAACATTGAACTTTTTTTAATTTTTTTTTTTTTTGAGAGAGAGTGAGTATATGAGCAGGGGAGGTGGCAGAAAGAGATGGGGACAGAAGATCTGAGGTGGGCTCTGCACTGACAGCAGAGAGCTGGATGCAGGGCTTGAACTCACAAACCATGAGATCATGACCTGAGCTGAAGTTGGACGCTTAACCGACTGAGCCACCCAGGCACCCCTAAAACATTGAACTTTTAATGGAAAAGTGCTTTTTTAAAAACAGGTTGTTTCTGGGGCACCTGGGTTCGAGCTCCACATTGGGCTCTGGGCTGACAGCTCAGAGCCTGGAGCCTGCTTCGGATTATGTGTCTCCCTCTCTCCCTTCACACTCTGCCCCTCCCCTGCTCAACTCTGTTTCTGTATCTTTGAAAAAGAAATAAAACATTTTTTAAAAATTTTTTAAAAAAGAAAGAATAAAAACATACTATTAAAAAAACTAGGGTTTAAGAATGTGGGGAGAGGAGGTGGGTATATGGAAGCAGGTGAATAACACAAAATGAGTTACATAGCTTTTTAAAATATGAACTTACTCAATTTAGCTTTAAAATGTTCTCTCTCTTTTTTTTTATCTTTCAGGTATACTTCTATGAATACAATATTCTTTCAAAGCCAGTAGATAAACCTAGACATTGCCTTCCATATGCAATAGTAACTGTAAAATTTATTGGCCAAAAAGTGGATAATGGACACTTTATGACATCTTTGAGGCTCCTTTCAACAGGATTTCCTAGGAGGGCTGGTAAGATACAGACATTATTATGCTTCCATAGCATTTGTGCTGGTCTTAGAACTTCTGAATATTATTTTCTAATATATTACCAATATGTAAACAAAATAGTTGTGCTTTAACTATTTTTTATTTTATGTATCTGGAATTATACTACTGACTCCTTTTGCTCAGTTTTATGTTTGTGTGATTCTTTTTTTTTTTTTTTTTTTGAAGTTTATTTATTTTGAAAGAGAGTGACAGAGTACAACTGGGGGGTTGGGGGGAGTGGAGTGAGACACAGAATCCGATGCAGGTTCCAGTATCTGAGCTTGTCCATACAGAGCCCAGTGCGGGGCTCCAACCCGTGAACTATGAGATTATGCCTGAGCCGCCAAAGTCAGATGCTTAACCAACCCTGCCACCCAGACGTCCCATTTGTGTGACTTCTATGCTGATATATATACCTGTAGTTTCTACATGTATATGTATTCACACACACATTATTCCATTTTTTGACTACACACTATTCCTCTGGGGATATTTGGATACTTGCCAATTTTCTTCATATTCCAAACATGGCTGCTTTAAACATTTATGTGAGTGTCTTGATGCACATGGGCAAGAGTTTTGGTATAGAGTAATATAATATCTACATCAGAAATGTACAACTTAATCCAAAGAGGTTATCACCTAGTTTTCAAAAGTGATCAGATCAGGTTACATAATTACTCTGTATCCTTGCCAACACGTACACTTTTTTAAAAAATGTTTGTTTCTTCCAGCTTAGTAAGTGTGATATGTTATCATCATTGCTTCAAAAAGAAACTATACTCTTGAAAAACTATCATATCCCTTTCCCCTAAACCGCCGTTGCCCCAAAGCAATCACTGTTCTGCTTTCTGTCTCTATATACAACTGACCCTTGAACAACACAGAGATTACAGGTGGCAACACCCACGCAGTCAAAAATCCATGTATAATTTTCAATCCCCTGAAAACTTCACTATTAAGAGCCTAGTGTTCACTGGAAGCCTTACCCAGAACATAAGCATTGATTAACCTGTACATTGTATGTTACATATTCTATACACTATATTCTTACAGCAATACCTAACTTTTTCTTAATTTTTATTGGCATTTCTAGGCTATGTGGTTCATCTGTGAGATTTTTT
Source organism: Hyaena hyaena (assembly GCF_003009895.1). Lineage (NCBI taxonomy): Eukaryota > Metazoa > Chordata > Mammalia > Carnivora > Hyaenidae > Hyaena > Hyaena hyaena. The sequence goes on along the minus strand of NW_024080648.1, from coordinate 6,683,139 downwards.
AAATTGTGGCAAATCTCCAAAAAATTTTCCAATATGTTACATGAAAAAAATTCCATTCATGAGCAGACCCACGCAGTTCAAACCCATATTGTTCAAGGATCAACTGTATTTGCCTTTTCTGGGCATTTCATATAAAGGAATTCATAAATATGTGAAGCAAAGTGGCCTTTCATGACTAGAGACTTTCACTTAACTGTTTACAAGGTTCTTGCATATATTAATACTTCATTCCTTTTTTATGGAATATTACATTGAATAGAAACTATTTATTCATCAGTTGACACTTGGGTTGTTTACATCTTTTGGCAATTATGAATAATTTTGCTATGAATGTTCTTGTACAGTTTTGGTACAGACCTGTGTTCACATTTCTCTTGGGTATATAGTTGGAAGTGGAATTGCTGGTCATATGATAACACTCTGTTACCACTTAAGGAATTGCCAAACTGTTTCCTAAAGTGGCTGCAGCAGTGACATTCACACCACCAGTGTGATAATAACCTATGTTATTATCTTACCTTTTGTTTATAACCACCCTGTGAAGGAAGTAAAGGTTTTCAGGGTGTAAGTTTTATGCATCTTTTGTTAAATTTAATTCAAGTATCATATTTTTTGATACCTTTGCAAGTAGTTTGCTCAATTTCATTTTTATGTTCCTCTTTGTAAGTATATAGAAGTAGTGTTATTTTTGTGTATTGGTCTTGTATCTTGCAACCTTGCTGATCTCATTATTGGTTCTAATAGTTTTTTACTGATTTCTTTAGGATTTTTCTATATAAAAGATCAAGTCATTTACAAATAGAGTTAGTTTTACTTCTTCCTTTCCAATCTGGGTGTCTTTTATTTCTTTTTGTTGCCTAATTGCCCTGGCTAGGACCTCCAGTTGAATGTTTAGTAGAAGTGGTAGGAGTGGACATCCATATCTTATTCATAAACTTATGTGGAAGTATTCATCCTTCCTATTGTTCATAGTATTTCTTTACAGTCCTTTCAATTTTTGTAAAGCCAGTAGTATATCCTCTTTTTCACTTACTGTTCTACTCATTTTAACAATGATGCCTTTTGGGATGATAAACTTTGGGGAACACCTGTATTTTGCCCAAAGTCAAGGCCACATGTGTTGGCTATCAGTGTACTCCTCTACCTCCAGAGTAGTCTAGACCTGTGCTATCCAGTACATTAGCCATTAGTCACGTGGCTATTTAAACCTAAATTAGTTAAAATTAATAAAAATTTTAATTCCTCATTCACACCACCCCTTGCCCACATTTCAGGTGCTCAGTAACCACATGTGGCTGTTGGCTACTATATTGGATAGCATAGTTAAAGAATATTTCCATCATCACAGAATACATGGGGCTAATAACTATTTGGTAGTTTGCTTTGTTGATTGTAATTTCATTTTCTTAAAGTTTCTTGTATTATGAAGATATTGGGGTTTTTGTTCTCCTTTTTTCATGTGTTGTTTGGTGATACTGCCAAAAATGGGAATAAATTTAAAGGGCCTTTATCAAGTTTAAGTGAATAATGTAACCTAGTGATTAAAGTTCTGTTGCTTACATATTGTGATCCTGGGCAAATTACCCTTTACTTTATCAGTAAAATGGGAATGTTATGAAGATTAAATTATTTAATGTGTATAAGGCACTCAGAAAAACCATACCTGGCATCCACATTAAGTACTTTATTAGTTAATATTATGTATATGTTAGTATGCATTTACCATACATTTGTGAAATTCAGGTTATTAAACTGATTTAGGTTTCTTTTCCCATGTTGCTTTGTATTAATTTGTCTTAATCTTTTTTTTAAAGTCTATTTATTTTGAGAGAGTGTGTGTGTGTGTGAGCGGGGGAAGGGCAAAGAGAGAGGAGAGGGAAAATCCCAGGCAGGGTCCACGCTGTTACTGCAGCCAGTGTGCAGAGCCCAAAGCAAGGCTTGAACCCAAGAAAACACGAGACCATGACCTGAGCCGAAATCAAGAGTCAGACGCTTAACCGACTGAGCCCTAGACACCCCTGTCTTAATCTTTGTAACAGCTCCATAACATTATTTCTCTAGGCACATATATAGTAGTGCCTATATATAGCACATACATGTACTGCTTTTATAATTCTTGATATGCCATATTTATTTAACCAGTCTCATTTTTTTAATTTTATTTATTTTGACAAAGAGAGAGTTTAATAAGCAGGGGAGGGGCAGAGAGGGAGAGAGAGGATCAAAAACGGGCTCCATGCAGTCAGCACAAAGCCCAGTGCAGGGCTCAAAGCCATGGCATCATGACCTGAGCCGAAATCAAGAGTCAGAGGCTTAACTGACTGTGTCCCGGCAGGCAACCCTAACCAGTCTCATTTTTAAAATTTTTTTATTTGAGGGATGCCTGGGAGGCTTAGTCAGTTAAGCATCTTACTTTTGATTTCAGCTCAGATCATGATCTCACCAATGTGAGCTTGAGCCCCACATCAGGCTCCACGCCGGGCATGGAGCCTGCTTAAGATTCTCTCTCTCTGTCCCTCCCTCTCCCTCTGTTGCTCCCCACTCATGCGCTCTCAATTTTTTTTTTTTTAGTATAGTTGACACACAATGTTACATTAGTTTCAGGTGTACATCATAGTGATCCAACTTGTCTGTAGTATGCTATGCTCCCCACAAGTGTGGCTACCATCTGTCACCATATAACACTATTACAATATCATTGACTGTATTCTGTATGCTGTGCCCTTTATTCCCTTGACATAGTCATTCTATAACTGGAAGCCTGTGTGTTTCTTAATGTGCCAGTAAGATACTGTTTTGATTACTATTGCTTTGTAGTATATTTTGAAATCTTAACCAGTCTTATACTGATAGGTTTCTAGCTTTCAGCTGTCTTGGAAAATGGTACTAAAAATCCTTGTATATATATTATTTATGCAAGTATATCAGAATAATGAATGTAGAAAAATGGATATACTGGAGGCGTGCCTGGGTGGTTCTGTCAGTTGAGCATCTGACTTCAACTCAGGTTATGATCTTGTGGTTTGTGAGTTCAAGCCCCAAATCAAGCTCACTGCTGTCAGCCTGTCAGCACAGAGCCCACTTTAGATCCTCTGTTTTCCTCTCTCTTTGCCCCTCCCCCACTTGTGTTTGCTCACAAAATAAATAAAACATTTTTAAAAATGGATTTATTGGATACAGATGATTACATATTACATTTTGCTGAAAACTGTAGCTTTACTTCCCAGGAAATTAGTACCAGTTCATACTCCCATAAGCAGTATAAGAGTGTTTATTATATCTCAGAATATTAATTATTTTTCATAGTCTTTGCCAATCTAGGCAGTTTTTTAATATGACTTACTGTTTATTTAATGGAGTTGGACATCTTTTTGTGTTTCTTGACAATTTTTATTTGTGATTTTCTTATTCGTATACTTGCTCACTTTTCTATTGCATTGTGTGTTTATTAATCTTTCAAAGGTGTCTGTATATTCTCTATGTGCTCTAATATATGTGTAATGATGTACTAAGCTTCCTCATTCAGAAAATACTTCCTACCAGTTTTGTTTATCATGAGTTTTGACCTAGTAAGGTATTTAATTTGCATGTAATTGACATCATTTCTTAATTTCTAGTTTTCTGATTTCCAGATATTTTTAAAAAGTACATTTCTACCTCAGGATTATAAAACCATCTCTCCATCTTTTCTTCTAATACTTTCATGGTTTTATTATTTTTTTCCCAATGAATTTTATTTTATTTTGGTGTGAGTATGGGGATCCACCCTTTTTTTCTGTCCACTGCAGCTCCTCCTCTTAAGAACTACACCTCTGTAATGGTCATATTTCTACTATAGCTTACTAATAAAAAAGTATAATTACAGGTGCACCTTGGTGGCTCAGTTGGTTAAGCATCCAACTTTGGCTCAGGTCATGATCTCATGGTTCATGAATTCCAGTCCCACATCGGGCTCTTTTGCAGTGTTGGTAGAGAGTCTTCTTAGGATTCTTTCTCTTTTCCTCTCTCTACCTCTCCCCTACTTGCAAGCTCTCTCTCTGAAAATAAATAAGTAATCTTTAAAATATATATAATTACAAGTGGTTATAGAATTTAGAAATCTTCAGCAAAACTATCTTTCAGTATATTGTGAAAAAGAATCTCATGGTACTTCCCAATAATATGATTATAGTTTCATATATGTCATAAATCTCACAATTTCTCATCATTAATTTGTTTTAATAAAGATATTTTTATGGCATTATCTATGAATGCTTTATCAACGTTTTACTTGGTAAATATACATTCATATAAGCTCCTTTGTTATTACATGTAGTTCTTTATGACATTTTAGGAATAAATTCCTATAAATTATAAGAGAAAATTTGCTTTCATTGTCAAGATTTTTGTTTTTGATATTATTTGCAGGAATACTTATTTTAGTAGAACAGGAGTAGTGCTTTGCTTTTGCTCCTGGGAAGGATTTTATGGAAACTGTTTGATCTTTTCTTCTCTGTTTCCTCATCTCATTCTCCTTTCCTTCTTGTTTTTGTTCTCAAGGTAACAGTAGATAAAAAGGGGGAGACAGTTTTGCCTATTAATATGTAGATTCTATTATTAAGTATCTGAATATAGGAAATTAATATAAGAAATACCTAGTGTTTGAGCAACATGTTTTTATTCCTTTTCAATTTTTCTATTCTTCGTATTTGTCAGAATTCAAAAATATTTATGGCAAATACTTTTTTAGTAAGGCCTCTAGGACGGAGCTTCATGCTACATAATTTATATTTTATTGGTTTGTCACTCATTCTCTTCTCACCTTGCTTTTTCTCATGACACATACTTTCTTCATCGTTAGGCATTTATTGAACTTTCAGTTAAAACCACTTATAACATAGTTTATTTGAATTAAGAACTGAATGTAGAAACCATTTCCTTCCTATTTTTTCTTAATTTTCTTATTATTTCTACAGAAAGAACCTCCTCTCTGAATAACTGTACAGTTGCCAAAAGAATTGGAAAAGGAAAAGATGCTACTGTCATCTTTGAACATTTCAGAAAACCTGTAGATCCATTTGTTGAGGAAAACTGTTCTTGCAGCGCACTAAATTCAGAGAAAAATCCTTCCAACACAAATATTTCTAATTCCTATGGGAATGTGCAAAATGGAAACATTTCTATACATGAAACATACGGTGGACAGATGGAACACAATTTAGCAGAATGTAGAGACACTTCTCGTATATATGATTCAGGTCTTTCATTTATTCCCAGTGATACCAGAGAAAGTGTTAATGGTGACCTCATGTTAAATTTGGCACAACTTAAAAATGTTTTAAGTAGTCTTTCTGCTGCTTTTCCCCTTCATAACAATATTGGCTCAAGCACAGTTATTACTTCAAAACTCATTAAAGATCCAAGACTGATGAGGAGAGAAGAAAGCATAGGCAAACATAACGATATTACAGATTTAAATGAGATTTTGCCACTTGAGAAGAGTTTAGACTTTTTAAATTCTGAAATAAATCTGTCATCCATGCCAAATAATTCTGCCTCCTCATGTGAAGTTGTGCCTGGTGATCATTCTTTTCTTACTAATTGTTTGAATGCCCCTAGCTTCAACATTTCTTTTCATGGTTCAGAATCTCAGGCTGACAACTTGGGCTCTAACAACTATGATTGTACAATTCCCAATAAAATGACCATGGCAGGACAGTGTAAGGGCCAAGACAATTTTTCCTTTCCAATGTGCTTGCCAAATGTATTTTTAGAAGTTGAGAACCAAAAACACAGTGAGGAAGAAGGCCAGCAATCTGAACTGAGAAGCAACATCCCATTTTTAATTGAAGAAAAAAGTGAAGCATATAACTCTTATGAATCAGTGAATACTTGTGCAAAAGGGCACTGTAGTCTTTTCTCTCCGGAATCATGGTCTTCTAATTTAGAAACTGTATATCAGATTGGTCAGCAAATGTCTACAGCTTTTTCTCTCCAAACAAAAGAAAGCACACATGAGTACACTCAAAATATTGGAGAAATGAGAGATTTCACTGACCCAGAAGATAATTCCAAACATGGAGAAAAGCAAATTTTGTGGAAGGCATTTGATTTTACTAAGGAAGCAAAAATCATTCCAGTAGATAAGTATATTTCTTTGTACCAAGAATACAAAAAGAATGAGAGTCTTGATTCTTACGGGAAAAATTGTGATCAAATATTAATTGCTCAAGAATTAGAAATACCAAAATCTTCCACATCTTCCACAAAGGATAAATATGAACTAGATCATCTAGCATTGGAATTACAAAGAGTGGAGAACCTTTCACAAAAGCATCGTCAACTCTCTTTAGATTATGAAGATAACACTCATACATGTTTTGCAATTTCTCGAAAACTAATGGAGCTAAAATTGGGAAAACCAAATCAAAACTGTGTTAGCATTATGACTAATGCTTTCCAGGAAACAAAAGACATTCCCCAGGTCAAAGAACTGCCAGCTGACACAATTATTTCATCTCATGACATTAAACCAATTCATGGCAACTCAGATTATAGCATAGCTAGAGAAAATGTATGTGTTTATGGAAAAAATGAAAACGACCCAGTGTCATTAGAGAACATACAAAAAGACTGTGGAGAAACTTTTCAGATTAATAATGAAGGTCATACTCTGTTCTGTAATGCAGAGTTGCACAATGATACACACCTGAATATTGACTTCAGAAAACAAGGAGAGAATGATAAAGAAAATGAAAAAGCAGCTAAAGAGGAAGACAATGCTTTGTCTACAGAAAAGGAAGACATTGCTTTCTCTACAGAAAACAGAGAAAATATATATGGAGAGGAGAAGCAGGGCTTTGATACAAACAAAAATTACACCAATATAGATGAAAGAAGGGAGAATAAAAATTACAACAATGCAGAAATCCTGAATTCTGAAGAATTTTGTACATTTAATTTGAGTTCGGAGGAAAGACAGGTGTCAACAGAATCTACATTATTAGAAAGTGAAGACCGTATGACTGCCATACAACAAAAAGATACTCCAAATACTGGGACTGTAGAGCATTTGGCTTCCACAGCATTTCCCGAAGTTGAAGGGTCTTCATTGCATGTAGCCTTAAGTACTGCAGTGCAGACAGCTGGTGCTACAGTGCCTACATTGGGCACAAATTGTGAAGATCATCAAAGATACCAGATTAAAGAAACTTGTTCTTCTGAGAGTCTAGATTTTGGTTTGTTAGTAAAACATAAGGTTTCTGATTGTGAAATGGATATGGATAACAATAAATTACATGACTCATTTCATCAGTCAGTAAGTGATACCTCAGTTCTTCAAAGTTTCAAATTGGAAAATAAGACTGAAGTAGGATCGGAACAGTGTGATGATGCTTCTCTAATTCAACAAGATAGCCATAGAAATGATCCGTGTGAAGAATCTAGGGCCATATATGAGGCTCTGAAGTCTCGTATTGATTGGGAAGGTCTATTAGGAAACAATAATGGGGAGAGGGAAGTTTTGGAAAGCTCCAGAAGAAAGGAGAATAGTGATCAGCGTTACCCTAAGAAGAGTATTTTTTATTCATCTACACAAAAAAACAAAGCAAAGCTCAATCCAATTTCACTCCCAGATTTACAGGTTAGAATCACTAATACGTTTATGCCAGAATTAAGTCCCACTTTTGAATCCCATGCATTGAAATATAATTTTTGCAAATACATAACAAAAGCCACAGAACCAGAAATAAATGAGGAGGGGAAAGGGCCAGGATTTGAAATGGATTCCCACTATTCTGGTGAAAATTCAGATTATCCATGTGAAGATGAATTTGATAATAGAAGGCAAGAATCAGGACTAGTGAATAAGTCTGAAATCTCTCTTGATGTGAGTCACAACACGCAAGTGAATCATGTGTCTGAACAACAAAACAGTGGACCTACTGAACCCTCTAATGTCACAGCATTAAATAATGAAAGCAGATGTTCCTTGACAGAGCCAAAAACTGATTGTAATGATATTAGAAGTAAAAAGGACACACAATCAAGAATTAGCAAAAGAAAGCAACATATACCTATTAGGGACCAGAACATGCCACATAAGGATTTAAGACATCGTGAAACTTATGAGAAGAAGAGACTAACCAGTCCAGACTCAACTGAATGTTTTTCTTCATTATCCAAAGGACGAATTAAAACCTTTTCAAAGTCAGAAAAACACATTAGGAGTGTCCTTGATATTCTAAACAGTGAAGCATCTTTATGCAAAAGCAAACGTCTTTCCAGAAGACTTGACAGAGCTGTTCTTCACTTAAAAAAAGCTCATAGAAGAGTTCATACATCTTTGCAACTTATAGCTAAAGTAGGAGAAAAAAGAAAAGGCCCATTACCAAAATCATATGCAATAATATGCAATAATTTTTGGGAAAGCTGTGACCTTCAAGGTTATAACTCTGTGTCTGAAAGAAGATATTATTCCACTAAACATGTTTTGTCAAAAGGAAAATACAGCAAACCAGGAGAGAAAAGAGCTCTGGGATTTGAAGTGGATAAATCATTAACTCATGTATCAAAACGCAACTCTTACAAAGCAAGTAGAGAAAGCATTACAAAGTGCATTTCTAAGAGAAATATGGCCAGCAGTGTCTCCAGAAGTCACACCACCATTCATGTGAGTGAATTTTGTGATCAAGCATATCCTGAATCACAGTTAGCCCTGTGCTCCACATCCCAAAGTTCAAGTCACTCCATGTATAACAAGAGCCGTATGAGAAATCAAAGATCATCAGAACTCCAGCCATTTTCTGGAAAAACTGGGTGTCTGTTTTCCCCATCCTACCCAGATGAGAAAGTAACTGAAAAAGAAAATCAAATTGGCATAGAGTTTTTATCAAACATTAGTAAATATGAAAATCCTGAGAAACACTCAGTACATAATAATATTAAGGAGAAAACAGAAAACAATTCCAGAACTAATAAAGTAATAAATAAGAGTAATTTGGTATCTTTAAGTTGCATAAAAGAAGACAACATAAGTTTTAGCAGAGACACAAGTTATGATGCAACCTGTATAAGGCACACAAATGTAAAAACTGACATAGTTATTTCCGTTTTAGAATCAGATAAGAAGCACTGTTTAAATGTTGATGTCTGCACACCAGATAATCTTATTTTATCTGGTTATAAAGGCAACCTAGAAGAAAATTTGCCTGTAGAAGAATGGACAGCTCCTAATCAGAGCGCCACACCAGGCACTGTTACAGAAGACTTCCTTATGGACCCATTAAATCTAACTCTGATAACACACAAAAACTCTAACAGTATTCCTCAATTGTTATCACCCACTCCAGTGACAGACAGTGAAAGAGAATCTTCAAAATCTTATTTGGATAAACAGAGAATTTTTGCTATAGATTCTTTTGCAACAACCTCCAGTGTACCACACTGCCAGCCAGGATGTAATGGAAAGGAACTTCTAAAGACAGAACAATGCTCTTCAAGTAATTGCTTCCATAAAGATGGGAATGAATCACATGTTCTTGAGGATTCTGAGTTGGGTCTACAATTAGTAACTGAAGAAAGTAAAAGTTATAGGAAAAATACAATGAAGAAACTATTTTCCAGTGATAGTTATTTGCCCTTAAAAGATAGCATGAAGGGTTCTTTAAAAAAATGTATGGCAAAGAAAGACATTTGGGATAGAAGAATGTGGAAAGTTAAACCAGCAGAAAAAATAAGAGATTCACTTCACAAAAAAAGCATGACTGAAAGATGCACTGTTAAGACTGAGTACAAAAATCAAAAGAATAAGATCTTAGAAGAATCCTCCTACTTAAGTGAGAAGACAATTAAAAGCAACTTGATTGATTCTCATCTAAGTGTTCAAAACATTACTGAAGCAGTCACTTTAAATAATGCAGTTTCTCATCATCTTAACAAAAGAGAGAAAGAAGGGGGAGTTAAAATTAGTAAGGACTCTCAGTCTGACTCTGCATTGCATTTGGAAATAGCATGTAATTCCAAGCCAGGCATTATAGGAATGAATCATATGCCTATTTTACATACACGCTCTCAAACTTCCGAAGTCTCTACTCTTCAGAATGAGCCTGCATCATACATGAATGGATTAAAAGAAAAACATTGCTCAGCTAGTCATTCACCTCTTACAGCTAGGCTAGCTCAAATTTTGAGAAGGGCAGATGAAACATCATCTTTGCAGATTCTAGAGGAAGAAACTAAGGCCTGTCAAAGTATTCTCCCTTCATTTGTTGAAGCTTTTGAAAGAAAACAAGAATGTTCTCTTGAACAAATCTTGATTTCAAGAGAACTATTGGTAGAAAAAAACCTGTGGAAAAATTGCAGACACAAATTAAAACCGTGTGCTGTTGACTCCTTGGTAGAACTCCAGATGATGATGGAAACTATTCAATTCGTTGAAAACAAAAAAAGGCTCTTAGGAGGTGAACCAACATACCGAAGCTTGCTTTGGTATGATGAAACACTGTACAGTGAGCTGCTTGGTGGCCCACGTGGATTTCAACAACAATCCAACTTCTATCCTGCTTTTCAAGGAAGATTGAAATATAATGCATTCTGTGAGTTACAAAACTATCATGATCAGTTAATTGAATTATTTGAAGAAACCAAAAGGGAAAACAATTCATACTATACATTCTTAAAATACAAACGACAGATTAATGAGTGTGAAGCAATAATGAAGCGTTGTTCTGATTGCTTTGACTTTTCTCTTTCAGTCCCATTTACCTGTGGAGTTAACTTTGGAGATAGTTTAGGAGACCTAGAAGCCTTAAGAAAAAGTACTTTAAAGCTGATTGGTATGAATGGGGACTCTCCTAAAGTTGATTCCTATCCAGGAAAACAAGACCATTTGTGGATTATCATAGAAATGATCACCTCAAAAGTTAATTTTATTAAGAGCAGTGAGGCAGTAAGTATTAAAATCTCTCTTTATGGTCTGGAACATATCTTTTTTGATGCTGCAAAAAGCCTTATTTGGAAAGAGGAGAGGCAATCTTTCAGCAAAAAATCTTCAGGAAAGAAGAATAAAGAAATGCTACTCAAAATGAATCAGTATGCTTTTTCTAGGTTGAAAAAGATATATGATACGTTGTCTAAGGATTTAAGCAGTGAACAAATTTCTAATATTGGGCTTGAGAATATGGAGATTGCTTCCAGAAAGTCAGATGATCTAATAAACAAAGCACCAATTACCCTAGAAAACTGTGGGTTTAATAGTACTTTGATTTCACACCCAGATATCTGTTGTATTAGTGAAATATTAGATCAAGCTGAATTTGCAGACTCTAAGAAATTACAGGAACTCACTTTGAGATGTACCGAACATCTAGAAATTTTAAAAAAATACTTTCAGATACTGCAAGAAGAGAACATAGATAACATTTTTATCACAGAAGAAAACGTTTTGGACATGGTGAAAAACCACAACCATGGGGCCATAATTTTAAAGCCTGAAGCTGTTGAAACCTATATTGAAATTGTCATGCTTTCAGAAACTGTTCACTTTCTTAAAAACTCAATGGCAAAGAAACTAGACAAACAGAGATTTCGAGGTATGCTTTGGTTTGATTTGTCACTTCTTCCTGAGCTGGTTCACTGCCAGGAAAAAATGGCTTCCTTTTCATTTCTTAAGGGTAACTCAACAGATTGCCTTTGGAAAGTCATAGAGACTGCTATTTCTGAACTTAAGAAAGATCTGGATATTATTTACAAATACAGTGAGGCTGTTAATTGCTCATATGCTCTTCATTTGCTCTCAAGAGAACTTCACGAACTTACAGAAATACAAAAACTTCTAAAGAAGTCTCAATATTCCGTTTCCACGTATATTGACTTTGTGCCATATATAGCCTCCATAAATTATGGAAGCACTATGACAGAGTTGGAATACAGCCACAACCAGTTTTCTACACTGCTCAAAAATATAATGGCTGCCCCTCGGAAAGATTTAGGGAAAATGGCCCATATTATGAAAGTCATGAAAACTATTGAACATATGAAGATAATATGTACTAAAAATGCTGAATTAACCATTTCCTTTATTCTGTGCCAAATGCTACATAACAGAAAGAAGACTTCCCAACCACAGGGAAAAGAAAAGACAAATGGGCATGTAAAACCTAGTAAGAGTATCAGTAAATCTAGTATTTATATGAAGGTGCCCTCACTTTCAGAGTGCATAATGAAAACTGTTTCAAATTCTTCTAAAAAGCGATCTATCACTGTAGACAAATGTGAAGACCCTCAGGAACAAGAGAAAGACACTACTGTTTCCAGCTGTAAAAAACAAAAGGTAAAAAATGTTTTAAAACGAGTCTATGTAAGTATTATTTTTGAAAACAAGTGTATTCTTCAAACAAGTAGTTTGCAGATTGATAAAAATGGAGAATGCTTTAAATATTACCCTGCAAAATGAATTTACTAACTAAAGAACTGGATTGGGGTGCCTGGCTGGCTTAGTCAGTGGAGCATTCACTGACCGTGAAGCCCCATAATAGGCATAGACTTTACTTTTTTAAAAAATTGGATTTAACAGTTTTTATTATCTTTATAAAGTAGTATGATTCTATATGTGAGAAATACCTTGCAAATATTTACTTTTAAACTTACAATTAAATTTTTGTAATTTATAAAGCATTTCTTGGAAGAATATAAATTTATATAACTTTTTAAGGAGTAGTCCAATGTGAATGTGATTAAGTTAGTAATTTATTAGGTAGCTCAATAATATATTATATATTGTATATAACAAGGCTCTACTTAATGTAGTAAGTATTAAAAATTGGCTAATGGAACCTGTATTCTTGACCATTATCATCCACATGGAAAAATAGGACAGATTTTTTTTTTTTTAACTTTAGAGAGAGCATGCATGGGAGGGAGAGGGTCAGAGGGAGGGAGGAAGGGAAAAAGAGAGACAGAATCTCAAGCAGGCTCCACACTGATGTGGGGCTCAATTTCACTACCATGAGATCATCATGACCTGAGCCAAAAAAGAGTCAGATGCTCAACCAACTGAGCCACCCAGCCACCCCAGGACAGATATTTTTAAATAGATGATTATGAAGGAGTTACAAGAAGTCCTACATAAACAAGTTTTATTTAACAAATTACAGAAAATATTTATTTTATACCTGACACTGTTCTAACGATTGCACAAATATTAACTCTTTATTCTTCACAAAATCTTTATGATGTAGGTACTGTTATTACCTTATGTAAAGGTATGAAAACAGACACATGGAAAGGTTAAATCACTTTCCTAGGATTACAAAGTTAGTAAATGGGTGAGCTCAGATATAAAATCAGGCAGTCTAGCTCCAGCACCCCTAATAAACTGATACTTGCCTCTACTCTACCCTCAGAGGCTTCTCTTAAGATAATTTTTTGTGAATTTCAGTTCAGAAGAGAAACCCATTTACAAAATGAAAAGTAGGATTTTTTTTCTCAGCTTACTGTTATTGTATTTGTTAAACCAGTTCTAGAAACCAGGAAACCAATCATTTATTTCACTGTGTTTATAGGAAACAACCAGTTTGTAAACCAGTTTGTAAGCATACTTCCAAAACAACAGTAATACTCCACATCAAGAGTAAAATGAGAATGATACTTTAAAAGGTGTTGTAAGTACTGAGAAGAAAAGCAACAAAAAAAACGTTTTTTTTAATTTCATGGAAGAGCATAAGCGAAAGCCTTGCCTTAGATTAGGAAAAATTGGTATCTGATGCAGGTTAAAATGAAGAGGGGTATCTAAGTTATGGAAAATAATACGAGCAAAGACACAATGTTTATTGACATTATTTGAGAAATGAGTTTCAAATTAGGTAACAAAAATTTAATGGACAAGTAGTAAGCTAAAGATGGAGAAGAATATTGTTTCAGATTATAGAATGTCTTTTATATAGGCAAAAGGAGTTTGAACTTTGTATGTATTGAAGGGTAATGTCCTGTGAAATGTGTTTTTTCAGTGATTTAAAGGGTAGAGATTCTGAGCACAGTTAGAAGTAGCAAGTCATCCAAGGCTTAGAAGAGGGTGCTGTTTTGCAGACTAAGAAAGTCTAGGGGTGCATGGTTGACTCAGTGTGTGAAGCATCCAACTCTTGATTTCGGATGAGGTAATGATCTCACGGTTCATGAGATTGAGCCCCATGTCAAGCTGTACACTGGCAGCACAGAGCCAGTTTGGGATTTTCTCTGTCCCTCTCTCTGCCCCTTCCCTGCATGTATACTCTTTCTCTCTCTAAATAAATAAATTTTTTTAAAAAGTCCATATCTGATAATTATTTAACAATAGAGCTTAAAAACTAGTCTACTAAAAAGAATATATATTTTTTTAAAAATCAGTGATAAATGGGCCCCAAGATTTGTTATAAGATATGGGGATAAAAAATATTATAAATTGTTTATATCAAAAAGTTTTTCCAAACATTTAAGACATAGGGAAGTCCAGGGGCACCTGGGTGGCTCAGTCAGTTAAGCATCCATCTTCGGCTCAGGTCATGATTTCGTAGTTCATGGGTTCGAGCCCCATGTCGGGCTCTGTGCTGACAGCTGGCTCAGAGCCTGGAGCCTATTTCAGATTCTGTGTCTCCCTCTCTCTCTCTCAGACCCTCCCCTGCTCACGCTATCTGTCTCTCAGATATAAATAAAAAATTAAAAACAAAAAAAGACACAGGGAAGTCCAGCAGAATCACTGGTTTTTGAAGGGAGGAGGATCATTAATGAATGTTTTAGACAGTGCATTTTAGATGATGACAGAACAAGCCATTGTAAGTAGTGTAATGAAAATATATTTGTATTGTATTTTATAACATTACCAATGTCTTTGTAACTTTGTAACTTTTAAACATAGGTTGACATGAAAGATGTCACAAAAATCAACAGAGAACAGGCAGCATTCAAGGATTCCAGGTAGGTTGCCAGCAGCCCTATATGAAGAAAAACCAAACAGAACAAAGCACATGCTAAGGAACACCTCTATTTATATGCCTCATTGGATCATACATGTAACTCAGTGGACAAGAGTACAGTTAGTAATATAAGGTTTCAGATTATACAGTGCTTTAAGATTTAAGGAGTTTGAACTTCATTCTGTAAGTATTAAAGGGTAATGTCCTGTGAAATGTATTTTTTCAGTGATTTAAGGCTAAGGAAGTTCTGAGTAGAGATAGAAGTAGTAAGTTAAAGAAGAGTGATTTTTTTAAAGAGGTAGAAAGTAAAATTCATACTTGACAGATATTACTTAAAGAATTGATGGGGATTGGTAACTGGTTGAATAAAAAGAGATAAAATAGTAAGTGATTAGATTGAATTTTTTAAACTTGTGTTACAGACCAATCAGATTTCAAAATTGATTAAAAGATAGAAATTGCTAACTTACATTACTAAGTGGGAACTTGACCATAAACAAGCATATGTACATACAGTACTGTTTCATGAAAGGATGCTTTAACACATAGGAAGAATAGGATTTCAAAATAAAGGCTAGTTCTTTAAACTAAATTATTTTTATGAAAAACTCACTGCATTGTTTATATTTTTTCATTTTGACATGAAATGACCCCACTCAACATGTGGACCATCTCTTATTTCATTCAGCTCTGTAAGGTTTTCCTTTTATAACAAGCTTCATTTTTTCCTTTTTTTCTGTTTTATGAAAGAGAATGAGTAATATGGAATAGAAAAGATGAACATTCTCATTTCTGTTTTACTTCATTTTGCTTTTTTCAATACACATTTTTTAAAAATATTTTTTAAAATTTATTTCTAGGAGAGAGAGAGAGAGAGAGACAGCATGAGCAGGGGAGGGTCAGAGAGAGAGGGAGTCACAGACTCTGAAACGGGCTCCAGGCTCTGTGCTGACTGCACAGAGCCCGATGCGGGGCTCAAACCCACGAACCGCGAGATCATGACCTAAGCGAAAGTTGGACGCTTAACCGACTAAGCCACCCAGGCGCCCCTTTCAATACACGTTTTATTTACATTTCTAGAATAGTTTTCTAGACTTTTTAAATAGTTGTGTAGTGGCATAAAGATGAATAGGTTTGTAAAGGGTTAACATAAACCACATCTATAATCATCTTAGTTTTGGTAACTAACTTTAGGTGGTATTTGCTACTCAGAGAATCAAACTTTGTCTCACATAGCAGAAAATAAGTTCAAAGATAAGGTTAATATAGGGTGCTGTCTTCATGGAAGAAGATCCTCAAATAGAGTGCGTAAAAGAGTGACCATACAGGCTGCTCTCAATCTGTAGGGTTGAGACATCAGTGAAACATCATTGGAGTGTGATGTGTGTCCAAACTGTACTCTGCAGAACATCAAAGTATGACATGGGATTGGATGATGGTGTAGGTTGTCATTCAAATGCCTTTGGGAGAGGCTGAATTAAGGAAAATATAGGGCTTTTAGCTTCATGAGTTGGATATATAGATTACAGGCCAATAATTAATTTCTCTTGACTGGGGAGGAGTAATTACTTTTTTCTTCTCAACATGTTCTTTTCCACATGCAATCGAAAGAGTTTGATGAGACACCAAAAAATATAATTATCCTGGGGACTTACATTAACTATCTGACTCTAGACATTGCCCTAGAGAATGCTTCCTTGAGCCTGCTTGAAATTATCTAAATTTAGGCATAAATGTCAAGGATATTAAATTGGCATGATATTCTGGAGGTCTGTGTTTCCTATTCACGGCCTCAAACAGACAAAATACCTTAGTAGCTCCTGATAACAACAGGTGGTTTTGGGGCAGGAGCAGGGCACAGCTGGTAGTTCCATCAGTTACATATAACCATTTACAAGTGAAGAAAACCATCAACAGTTGGATCTATATATATGCAAAACTACAGGAAAAATATTGGATATAGTTACCTACTTCTAAACGCCTCTGTCAGGAATTGTCCAATGCATGAAATAATTACAACATTGACCACATTGTATATATTTCAAAATGTATTAGAAATACATTTGAAATGTGGACTATATCACCTTCAGCAGGGAAAGTATCTAAATTCAAAGCAAAGGAGTAATACACATGTACTGCTGCTTATAGAGAAAATGTAAATCTTAAGAATTCTTCTAAATTAAAAAATTCAAATACACGTTTATATTAAAATTGGGAACTCCGTATATTTCAAGTTGTTTGTGTATATGTGTTACACTTAATAGGACTACAAGATCTCATCGTGAAAGTGAAATAGGACCAAGTTCATCTGACAATCTGAAAAGAAACCATGTATCTCCAAAAAAGGTTGAAATGGAAAGATCACTATCTGGCTTACTTTTACCTTTAAAGAACTTAAAAGACACTTGCACATCAAAGTCAAAGGGCAAAATAGACTTAACTAATATTTCATCTGATACTTCAGAAGACTTCACTGGACAACAGGGAAACTTAAATAGCATGAAGAAAAGGGATGTGAATTTTAGTGCTACTGAAGCAATGAGTGATAATAAAGATTGTTGTTTTGCAAGTTGTAAACAAAAAAGTGTAGATGGCGTCTTTAGGGACATCCCTACAAATTTAGAAACCAGTAACACTGTTTTTGAACTTCAAGATAATGACATATTAAATTCATCTATTAAAAATTCTGCATGCACCAATCCTTCAGAATCCAAATTCATCCAGGACAAATTTCCTGTTCTGCAAGTAAATAAAACACAGCCTGCAAAAACTGAGTTAAAAGAAAAATACATGAAGGATACATTGAGTCCCAATACTATACCTGTTGGAGCATCTGGGGACATAACCCTCAATGTAAATCAAACCGCAGAACACTCTTTTTCTGAACAGACTAATGAACATTCAAAAGTCATAACTCAGAATGCTGCAGCATGTAGGAATGAACTTCCACAGTCTGCATGTACCCCAATATATAACTCTTCTCAGCATCCATTTGGAACTTCATATCCTTACTACGCATGGTGTGTTTATCATTACAGCAACAGCAGTGGCAGCTCCATTACCCAGACATACCAGGGGATAACATCGTATGATGTACAGCCACCTCCTGCCATGTTGACTGCAATTGCAAGTAACGTCCAAAGTGCACATTATAATCTTTTGTACTCTCAATATTTTGGTTACTTTTCTGGGGAGCCACAAGCAAATGACTTTGTGCCAGTGAATGGGTATTTTCAATCTCAAATGCCTGTTTCTTACAATTTTCAGCCGCCGACTTTTTCACAGTATGCCCCCCATCAAGCGTTCCCACAAGCTGTATACCCTTATCCTCCTGACTCAGGTGTGCTTCCACAAGTTCCTTGGACTTACGGTGAGTTTTATAAGTTTTAATGCTCACTTTATTGAGTTTTTACTTTTATCTTTGTACATTTATGTAAATGGAACTTACAACAGATGGTGATATATATAGCAGTCATTTTTCTGTGCAGATTTGTAGACTTATTCCTATCTTAGGCAGTTCAATTATGTGGTCACATGGGAATCTAGTCGTCAAAGACTAGTAATATCACAAATAATGTCCTTTAGTAAAACCCAACTTTGGGAAATAGTTAAGTAAGTTATAGTTAATCCATACTGCAAAATACAATGCAACAATCACAGAGTTTATAAATATTTTTAGGGGCACCTGGGTGGCTTAGTCGGTTGAGCGTCCGACTTTCGCTTAGGTCATGATCTCGCAGTTCGTGGGTTCGAGCCCCGCGTCGGGCTCTGTGCTGACTGCCAGCTCAGAGCCTGGAGCCTCCTTCGGTCTGTGACTCCCTCTCTCTCTGACCCTCCCCTGCTCACGCTGTCTCTCTCTCTCCTAGAAATAAATAAAACATAAAAATAAATAAATAAATAAATAAATAAATATTTTTAATGACAGTTTTAAAAACCATGTCATATAAATTTTCCTGTGAAAATAAAGAAATGACTAGGGGTGCCTGGGTGGCTCAGTCGGTTAAGCATCTAACTAGATTTTGGCTCAGGTCATGATCCCAGGGTTGTGGAATCTAGCCCCATGTCGGGCACCATGCTGACAGTATAGAGCCTGCTTGAGATTTTCTCTCTCCCTCTCTCTGCCTCTTCCCCACTCATGCCTATACTTGCTCTGTCTCAAAAATAAATAAGCTTTAAAAAATGCCTAGAAATACTGAAATGAAATGCACCAACATTTTAATTTGTCTGCTTCTGGGTAATAAAATTAGGATTGTGGAGAGTGCTTTTTATATTTTCCAGATTTCCTACTCTGAAAATACATTGATAAGTAGAGAAAAAAAGTAAAAAACCAGTTTGGAAAAGAGATTTCAATCTGATAATGCAACCTTTCTCTTGGTTTGATTTTGTTTCTGTTTTTTTGTTTGTTTTTTGTTTGTTTTTTTTTGTTTGTTTTTTGTTTTTGAGAGAGTGAGCTCTGGGTAGAGGGGCAGAGAGAGAGAGAGAATCTTAAGCAAGCTTCATGATCAGCATGGAACACGACACTGGGCTGGATCCCATGACCCTCAGATCATAAGCTGAGCCAAAATCAAGAGTTGGGACGTTTTATCACCTGAGCCACCTAGTCGTCCCTCTTTCTCTTGGTATTCTAATATAATATTTGGGCATAAGTGAATGAAACAACTTAGTAATTTGCCACTAGAAATTGAATTTTTTTTCTTTTAAGCACAATTCTGTTTATAAAATATCATAATTAGGGGTACCTGATTGGCTCAGTGGGTTTAGCGTCCAACTTCGACTCAGATCATGATCTCAAGGTTCTCATGAGTTTGAGCCTCACATTGGGCTCTGTGCTGACATCTTGGAACCTGGAGCCTGCTTCAGATTCCTTGTCTCCCTCCCTCTCTGCCCCTTCCCCACTCACGCTCTGCCTCTCTCAAATATAAACCAAAAAAAAAAGTTTTTAATGTCATTATTAGAACATAATTTTTTTAATGAATTTAAAATTTATATATACCAGTATTAAATCAAAATTTAAAAACAATGATTAATAATTCTGCAAAAACTAAATTATCCACTAACACCCCAATATTCTACCATCAGAGGTAATGTATATCATAAGTAAAGTTAACCATGTTTTAAGGTCTTAAATAGAGAAATTTTTTCAAATTAAAAAGTTATTTCTCAGGGCTCCTGGCTGGCTAGTCAGAAGAGCATGCAGCTCTTGATCCCAAGGACATGAATTCAAGCCCCATGTTGGGTGTGTAGAGGTTACTAAAAATAAATAAACTTCAAAAAACTGATGATAGGGGCACCCGGGCGGCTCGTTTGGTTAAGTATCTGACTCTTGATTTTGGCTGAGGTCATGATCTCATGGTTTGTGAGATCAAGCCTTGAGTCTGGCTCTGTGCTGACAGCACAGAGTCTGCTTAGGATTCTCTCTCTCTCTCCCTCTCTCTCTGCTCCTCCCCCCTGTGCCCTTTCTCTCTCAAAATAAACTTAACAAAAAGAAAAGAAAAAAATTTTTTAAACTCTGACCACAATACTACATTGGAGTTACCACTGATAATCTATGACCCATAGGATAAAATCCAAATATTTTAGTTTGGAATGCAGGGTCCTTCACAGTGTATGCAGCCTCATCTCCCACCACTTCCAAACCTTTGTGTTGAGACCAAATTGAACTTCTTACCGTTCTCCCATGTGACTGTTCCTCTTGTACTATTTGTGCATGTTTCTCACATGATATGGCATGGGAGTATTATTTGGTATTATAATCATCTGTGCGTCTTTCCCTTCCCACCTGGCCCACCAAATGAATTTAAACAGGACTTTAAATTGTTCACCTAAAACAGAACCTGAAGAGAAACTATAAAGGAGAGGAGAAAGAAATAGGAGTGGAAGTGGGGAAGTATATGACTGCCCTTCCCCCCCCCTTTTTTTTAAATGTATTTTGAGAGAAAGTGCACCCACACAGGGGAGGGGCACAGAGAGAGGGAGAGAGAGAATCCCAGGCAGGTTCTACACCATCATCACACAGCCAGACGCAGAGCTCCATCCCATGTGAGATCATGACCCAAGCCAAAATGAAGAGTCAGTGCTCACTGGTCTGAGCCACCCAGGTACCCCATGTACTTTTTCCTTTTTGATTAACTTGATACACTCCTGCTGCTATAATGATAAACATGCAAAACATAATAGCTGTGGCAAACCTATTATTAAAGTAGGAACTTTTCATTTCAGAAGTAGAAAATCTTGAATTTCATAAAGGTTCTCAGTTTGAGCTTCCGTGTGTTCTTTTTAAAAAAAATTTTTTTTTAATATTTATTTTTGAGACAGACAGAGCATGAGTGGGAAGGGACAGAGAGAGAGGTAACACAGAATCCAAACCAGGCTCCAGGCTCTGAGCTGTCAGCACATAGCCCAATGCGAGGCTTGAACCCAAGGACCATGAGATCATGACCTAAGCTGAAGTCGGATGCTCAACTGACTGAGCCTCCCCAGTGCCCCAAGCTTTCTTGTGTTCTTAATAATTAAGCTGTTTTTGATGATTAAAAAGATATCTCTGGAATCAAGTCCAGTTTTGATTCTCAGAAACCTTCATTGTTAACCTCCTTGGTTATATTAATCAAGTGAAAATTTAAAAAAAGAAACAGTTTATCTACCTATTGTATTATTCAAAAGTAACTCTAAAAGTATTAGGCAATAAACACATCACTCAGTTCTCATGAGTGCAAATAATCTATGGAGTTCACCTTTCAGGCTTTCAGGAACTACCTCCTTCTAAAGGTATGAAAATCCTGTGACTTATTTATTGATGTTTTTGCTCATGATGCTTGTATTCAGCACCATAAATTGAACTACGGGAAGGGGCTAAGTGAGCCCTGGGTGTGAGGCACAGGACTCCTTTACTCCATTTAAATCTCCCAGAATATCTAAGAGGGATGTAGAGATATTACTGTTCTTTTACAGATAAGGAAAGTACTCCTTGGAGAGCCTTAAATAACCTTTTCAGGATCCCATGGCTATTAAAGAGCAGATGTGCAATTTGAACTCTTAATATCCTGGTTCTAACTTAACTCAGGTCTTCCACTATACTATTATGTGCCATTAGTCAGCAGGGTTAACTTATCTCAAATCTTTGTGGTTTGTTTTTTCCAGTTCCATGGCAACAAGAACCCTTTCAGCCAGGACAGTGAAAAAAAGTCTTCTGCCTACTGAAATAAAGGGGATTTAACAAGTTTTTCCAAGCATTTTTTACTTACATTTTTTTATATTTATAAATGTGGTAGGAAATATAAACCATATAGTCCTTTATAAAATGTTTAAATGTAACAGCGTATCATATAATGCAATTGGAAGTCAATTTCTAACATCTAAAATACCAAAATTATTTCCATGCAATATTTTAGTGAACTGTACTAGGCTATTTTCAATACCTATACTTTCAACAGGCTAATGTTTCAATATTAGAAGCATTAACAATATTTTGAAATTTATATTTTGAAGTATTCCTATGACAACTGTTAGCAGCTTATATAAAGGTTCTTTTGAGATTATTCTAATGTAGAGAGTAAATGTAACATTTAACATGATTAAAATTAAGCAATAGTAGTTAAATTTTTAAAATAAGATTTTTGTAAAATTTGATATTTTTTGATACATTGTTTATGGTAACATTGTGCTATTTAACTTAGACTAAAGGATTTTTTTTTTACTTGAATTGGTTGATCAGACCAATAATTTTATAATTCTTGATACTTAATGTGATTTACAATTCTGTGTCTAATGGGACAAATTCCTTTAATTTCAATATTGTCTAATTCTTACTTACAAAGTATATTTTAATAGGGAACTTGGTTTGCATATTTTAAATGTTTATCCTTCACTAGAGATTTTTTAAGTTTTTATATTTGAAGTAGTTTTATATCGTATTGAAATTAAAGCACATTTAACACCTTTTCTAGTGAGCCCTTTCCACAAGACTATTTCTTTGTATTGTATTTCACAATTCAAACTTTTTTAAAGTGATTTTTTGTAGCAAGTAATAAGAAATAATTTCTTTAGCTAAAGCCATTAGTGTAGTTGTATTTTAGTGATTTAAATAATGCAGCACTTAGAAGTTTTTTAATTCTATAGTCATAGATTTTTTTTCTTTTTCCAGCATTCCACAAAAGCAAAAAATGTCTCAGTAATAATTGTCATAGAACAGGAATGTAGTGTATAACTATGGTCTTCAGCACTCTCTCTGCCCACTGACACCCATTCCTGTTTTCTGTAAGATTCCAGCTAGAAAGATCCCTCTCAACCCAATCTAGTGCTGGTGGGCCCAAAAAATGTGCCATGAAATTTACATTGGCTAAATCTAAACAGATAGCTAGCAGTGCCTTAGTGTTTTATCAAACTTTCTATGTTAGCAAACTTTTATGCTATCTAGCACAGGCCTCCAAAAAGAGTACAATTCAGCCAAATTTTTTGTAGAATAACTAATTTTTCAATTTAGAAAAACACTAAGAACTCCCAAGATAAACCCTTAACTCACAGTAACCAAATAGGATAGAATTCAGAATACTTAGGGTTCTTCTGTAACAAACAAATCTGTAAAAGGGAAAACTCCAGCCAAGACTGCAACTGAAAGAAATAAGGAATCTGGAGACTACAGAATTAAAGCACTATCAAAATAACACAGGTGGGGGGATGGGTGTCCATATAGTTGTTTTATTTGAAAATAGTCTAAAAATCCAAACTCCTGAATAGGTATTAAAACAGTCATACCAACTGTTACTCAAAAAATGACTTTGTCTCAGTGATTTGGTTTATGCTTGGTTATGGAAAGATGTTACAAATTGATTATTAAAAATGTCTCTATTAGGTAAATGAGAAGTTAAATGTTTAAAGGATGCTTTCTTTAAGCAACGTTCAGATTCTTTTGATACTGTCTGGTGATATTTTTATTTCATGATTTTTAATTTCTTCCCAAAAAAATGAAAAACCTGTATCGAAATATTCAGTTACATTTTAAAATCTGCACTTTGAAACAGAACATGAGAAACTGGAGCATTTTCTTTTTTCCCCCTCTCAAATATGTGTTTTGGTCCTAAAAGTAAAAGAACAAATTAAAATTTGAGCAAACATTATAGACAAACACCTTTGCTTATTTGTCAATAGTATTGTTTTGGAACTTAAGAGTTACTGAATAAACTGAATTTCTTCTAGTTTCAGTGTGTTTTTTTTCTTTTGTGTTTCTTGACTAATGAGCAAATACATGAATGTTTCTTGCTTTACACATACCCATAATGTGAAAAACAGCCCACAGAGAACTGACTGAATTAGATGACCAAAATGCTGGAGCCCTCCGTCCACTGCAGTTGGTTTTGCCTTCATCTCCTTCATTCCTTTCCCCTCACTGTATGAACTTCCTTACTGCCTGGAGTTTATAGGACAAACCAGAGTCTCTGCCTTCATGTGGTTCTCATGCTATTCAAGAGACACAAGTAATAAACGTGTAAGTCATCCCTTTCACATCATGAGAAGTAATATGGAAAAAGCAAAGTAATGGAATAGAGAATGACTGGATGATACATATGTAAGCTGAGATGTTCAGTGAGGCAATCAAACTAACTTCTATATTCTTATGTTTTAATTATATCACTCTGCCTTCCATTGATGTAAAAGTGCCTCTACAACTTAAGTTCTTTTTTTTTTTTTAATTTTTTTTTAATGTTTTATTTATTTCTAGGAGAGAGAGAGAGACAGCGTGAGCAGGGGAGGGTCAGAGAGAGAGGGAGTCACAGACTGAAACAGGCTCCAGGCTCTGAGCTGGCAGTCAGCACAGAGCCCGACGCGGGGCTCGAACCCACGAACCGTGAGATCATGACCTAAGCGAAAGTCGGACGCTTAACCGACTAAGCCACCCAGGCGCCCCTGCAACTTAAGTTCTGAATCCAGCTAAAGATAAGACTCTACCTCCATTTCCCTAATGAGAAGATTCCCAAAGGAATTTTTAGTGAACTTAAACAAATATATAAACTTTTTAAAGATATCGATACATGTTTAAATACCAATTGGATGTTATATTAAAAAATTTAAAATGCTTTTTAAACTCATTTTGTAGAACAATTTTCATTGTATCCTGTCATGTATCTTTGACATCAATGCCTTTGCCATCATTAGAGCCTTTTTGAGCCCTATGACAGAATTTTCCAAGGCAAATCATCCTTAGTGACAAGTTGTTTGAGGTGTATGCTTTTTAAATCTGTGTACATATCAAAATTACATGTCACTGTGGCCATTTCAGACTAATTTCTTCCCCCAAGACATTGTTTAAGGTAATGACTTAAGGCTTTGAAATATAAGGCTCCATACATACTCCTTTCAATGGGTGTATTCTTAGGAGAAAAAATGTGTTTAGGTATAGGCAGTATTTTAAAACTAATCTTTTTTTTACAGGCATAGTTTGATTTCGATTTTGACAATACTGACAGTGCTTGAGTACCATGATAAACTCCCAGTTTTTCATGCAGCTTGAAAAATAGATTGTGGAGGAAGATAATTAAATTATCTTTATAAGACAAACACTATTTAAAATTCTGATGCATATAATTGTAAGAGCAGTGACTATAGATTCCTAGTAGCTAATGACAAGAAAGTGAGAAGTTGTTGCCTAGTAATGCAATGTGGAAATAAGATTTAAAAGAACTCATTAGAGATTAAGACAGGAAAACTTTGTAAAGCTATAAATCCTACTCATTTCTTGAGGTTTAAACTCTGCTGTCTGCTTTATTGTTATTATCTTATTTCTGAATCTGGTAACCATTAAAGAACCCCTCTGGTTCTTTAATTTGTTAAGAAGCTTTCTCTGAAATATTCCGTGGAACTCTTAATTTCATAATACACTGCATTCTAATTTGTCACAGGAAGCTTCATATATCTTGGGATTTGTAACTCCTTTCATTTTTAAAATGTATCTTCCTTTATTTGATAAGAATAACACTTGTGTCTATGACAGATTCATTTTTTTATGTGAAAATAATTGTTTTGGGAAAACTAGTCAATTGAACACGTTTGGTTAAAGATTCCATTTACATTTAGTCAACATTACTGATCATATGACTTGTGCTAAAGGTATGCTATTATGTTTTGTATGTGCATCAACTAATCTTTATATCAATCCCATGAAGGAAAGCATTGCTTATTTTATAATGCATTGATTCTGAAGACCCTTCAAGATATTTTCATATCTCGAGTCATCTTTGTGAACATCGGTTAAAATTTTCCAGTATTGTTGGGTTAAAAGAATATAAGATCTCTTAAATTCCTTTTCTTTGACATGTTACTTGCTTTTTTAATTCCAGACATCAATTTGTGTACCTAATTCATAATCCCTTCTTTTAAATTTTGAATTATAGAATATGCAAAAGGCATTATAGTAATTTTAGATTTTTGCACATTCGATTAAAAAATAATTGCTCTTTGTGCATACAAATAGTTCTAGTCCTTTGGCTAATATTATGTTAGTTCTGTTAAGAAGTGAGTGTGTTTTTCATGTTGGAGGTTCTGCTAAATCAAGTAACTGATGACTTCTAATCCACTGATTCCCAACCAAGGTGTTTTGAAACCATGTCTGAATATTAATGAAAATATTACACTACTAAATTGTAAAGTTAAAAAATGGTTAGGGTGATAAGTTTTGTTGTGTATTTCACAATTTAAAAAATGAAAAGGAAGAGTCCTGCCAGGAATACTTTAACCAGGGATGTGTTCTATAGGGTATGTCTGTACTTCTTCCACTCCTGTGGTAAACCAAGTGTTCTGCCAACGGATAATGCCAAGGTACTGTGCTAGATTGAGATCTTGTCAAGGATGTAAAGTCTCTCGTTCCTCTTTGTCAACTTAAGTCATTCCATTGGAGATTGATGGTGTGATGTGTATCCCTCCTACTTCCCCATATTGCATACACCCACACAGATAATGTCTGTGGAGTGCTTTAGGTTATAATGCATTCACATATGTCTCCTGTGTCTAAAGACCTCTGTCAGTTGAGCTTCTGACTCTTGATTTTGGCTCAGGTCGTGACCCAGAGTTGTGGGATCAAGCCCCGCATCAGGCTCTGTGCTACGAGTGGAGCCTGCTTGAGATTCTCTCTGCCCTTCCCCCCCTTTCTAAAAATAAATATAAAGACCTCTCAACTTTTCAACATGTATAACTCAAAAAACATTGTTCAAGACTCATCTTCCAGTTGCCTTACTCTTACAAGTATTCCTAAACCCCAGTAGCATGAATTATATAGTCTTCCTCTTAAGACCTATTAACACCAAGTAGAAGCATTTTTCACAGTATTTACCGCACTTTGTTTTAATGGCTGGTTTCTTTCATGCCTCTCCCACTCTTACAAAGACTGTTAGCTCCTTCCACACCAGAAATGTCTCATTGAGAGAAAGAATGAAATCTGGCCATGTGTAGCAACATGGATGGACCTTGAGGGTGTTAGGCTGAGCGAAATAAGTCAAGCAGAGAAGGACAAATATATGTTTGCACGTATAGGAGGATTAGGAGGAACTTAACTGAGGAACAAGGGGGAGAAGAAGGGGGAAATGGTGGGGGAAAGGAAGAGAGGCAAACCATGAGAGACTCTTGAATGCTGACAAAAACTGAGGACTGATGGATGTGGGGGGAAGGGGGGGTGGGCATGGAGGAGGGCACTTGGAGAAATGGCAGTCCTACAATATTTGTCTTTTTTTTTACTTATTTCACTTAGCATAATGCCCTCAAGGTCCATTCATGTTGTAGCATGTGTCACAATTTCCTTCTTAAGGCTGAGCAGTATTCCATTTTATGTAATACTTCATTTCGTTTATCCATTCATTCCTTGAACATTTGGGTTGCTTCCATTTTTTTGGCTATGATGAATAATACTGCTGTGAATATTGGTGCACAGATATCTCTTCAAGACTGTTTTTAATTGTTTGGATGTATACCCAGAAGCGATACTGGTAAATCACATTGTAATTCTATTTTTAATTTTCCAAGGAACTACCGTAATGTTTTCCATAGTGGCTCTACTATTTTATACTCCAGTGCAAGAGGATTTCAATTTCTCCATATCCTCACCAGCACTTGTTATTGCTGGGTTATTTCTTATAGTAGCCATCCTCATGGATATGAGATGATATATCATTGTGGTTTTGATTTGCATTTCCCCAAAGCTGCTGCTCGGCTTGTAATACCCCAAATTCACTATACATACTACATATGTGTATGTATATATCTTGATATATTTTCAGCCAGTTGAATATTGGGAAAAATATGTCCCCCACACTTGATGTATACAAAAGTCTTATGACATTCCAAATGCATAGAACATTATGGTGTCAAAAATAGGATAGGTGTGTTGATATCACAGCTAATACTCAACGTGAAACTTTTTCTCATATTTGTCCTAAAGGGTTTTTTTCCACATTTATCTTTCATGTAGGCCTTGGTTTTCCTGTAATGTCATGAGTCCCATGCCAGATGGGAGCACATTGAAGAAAATTGTAGATACACGAGATAACCACCATGTACAAAGCTACTGTTTATTAAAACCATTTTGTTTGGTGATCAGAAAGCCATGTTTTAAGCATTTTATACTCAAAACACGGTAGCTTCTTGTTTGTACATGAGTAATTGGTAATATTTTAGGAAATTGGAAATTTGGGGTTGACATGTGCATTTTTCCTATTTAAAGAATTGGGAAATGGGTTCCCGTTGATGCAGTATGACCTTGTTTTCAGGTAGAGGTTACTGATTTTACCTCTATTTGAATCTGAAGAACAACAAAAAAAGTTTCTGAAACAGTCACAAACTTTCAGAAAAGTTGAAAAAACTTTTGGACTATTTAAGGTTAAGTTACTGACTTGATGCTTCACCACTCCTGAATACTTCAGTGTGTGTTTCCTACAAAGAAGGAAATTCTCCTAAGTAACAGTACAATCATTAAAATCAGGAAACTAACACCAATACCTTATTACCATCTAGTTCTTAGATACCATGTAATTCTCACCATTTGACCCGATAGTGGGTCTTAACAGCAAAAGGCTACAAAGTTAGAACCACATATTGTATTTCATGGCCAGATCTCTTTAGTCTGGAGTGTTTCATCAGGGTTTCCTTGATATTTATATCTTGACACATTTGAAATTTATAAATTAATTTTACAGAGTCCCTCAGTTTGAGTTCGTGTGGTGTTTCCCCATGATTACATCTTTGGCTAGACCCTGGCTTTTCACATACTAAGAACTAATAAGCTAAAATGTAGACATAGGAGTAAGAAATGATTTAAGACCCAAAAATCGCAAAAAAGGAAAACAAATGGATTTGACAACTGTTTCTATTCAAAGAACTTCACAGAGAGATGACAGACTGAGGGAAGTTACTTGACACAAGTAAATCTAGGGATTAACGTATAGAACATACTTCTGGGAGTCAAACAAAACAAGAATATTGAGCCTGCTGCGATTTGAATAGGCAAATCACGAAGGAAATCCAAATGACTAACAAATGTGTAATGAGATGTTCAAACTAACTAGTGGAGGGAAAATGCAAATTACAATGAAATACCACTTCATACTTATCAAACTGCAAAAAAAATAAAAAGATGGATAATATCATTAAGGAAATGGATAAAGTGCATTCATACAGTGGAATACTATATATTAGCATTTAGAAGTGGGCTGCCCAAGTCGCTCAGTTGGTTAAGTGACCAAATCTTGACTTCAGCTCAGATCATGTGAGAGAGCCCTGTGTCTGGCTTTGCAATGACAACATGGAGCTTGCCTGGGATTCTCTCACTCCCTCTCCCTCTGCCCCTTCGTCACTCACACTTGCTCTGTCTCTCTTAAAAAAAATACACTTTTAAAAATGTTAAAAGACATTAAATACAGTAATGGTCTTCTTTTAGTGAAGTTGGAAGTAAATGCATAGCACAATACGAATATGCACGTAAGACATAATACTGTATCACTTACATGGATAATATAAGGATATATGTCAAATACATTAAAAGATACTTTTCAAAGGAGAGAAATGAGATCCTATATCCAGGAAGAAAGGGGAAATACAAGGATTTCACACAGACATGTTGACAATGTACTGTAAAATAAAAGGATTAAGTATACCTGTGCGTCCAGGAATCAAAAGAAAGTGGGGAGCTAATTTCCACAGCAAACTATGAAAGGATATAAATTATATCCATGAATTTAAAAAATTATGTAACTATAGCAACTTTAACTATTTTTTAAAGTGTTAAGATAATAATAAGTTAAATATAGTTGTAACCAAGACAGTAAATTGTCATAAGTTCACCCATCAAAAGATGTATTAAGATAGGGGCGCCTGGGTGGCTTAGTCGGTTAAGCGTCCGACTTTCGCTTAGGTCATGATCTCGCGGTTCGTGGGTTCGAGCCCCGCGTCGGGCTCCGTGCTGACTGCCAGCTCAGAGCCTGGAGCCTGTTTCAGTCTGTGACTCCCTCTCTCTCTGACCCTCCCCTGCTCACGCTGTCTCTCTCTCTCTCTCTCTCCCCTAGAAATAAATAAATAAATAATTTTAAAAAATTTAAGAAAAGATGTATTAAGATAAAAACTTACTGTGTTGCACTGTTCCGTAACTGATTCCGTGACAGTAAATGGGTATATTGCAGTTCTTTTCAATTCTGACACTTGGCACAACCCTTACAACTAAAGTGCAAAGTCCTTCAAAGACTATCCCAACTTCCAGCTGCAGCCACAAATTTCAAGTGTACCCCAAGCAGGCTACAAATTCAGAGATCCCACAATCCTTTCGGGCTCAAAAATTTGCTTGAACAGCTCACGAAATTCACAGAAACACTGAGGTTGCAATTATAGTTTGGTGACAAAGGACACAGTTAGTAACAACCAAACTAGGAAGTGTCCAGAGCAAGTTCCTTGGCAGCGGACGGGTGTCCAGAGCTGCTCTGCCCTCTCTCCTTGTGGCGTCCGGGCACCTCCTCCCTGCACACCGATGTGCTCACCAACCTGGAAGCTCGACAGAGTTTCAATATCCAGAGTTGTTTTGGGGGTTTCATTACAGAGGCATTTTAATCGAATCATTGGTTACATGGTGGAGCTCATGCCGAAGCTCCAGCCTCCTCTGAGGTCAGGCTGGCCCAAAGTTGGCTAATCTGTCATGCGACATGTCTTTTGGGTGATCAGCTCCCTGTAGCTATTTGGGGGCCAACCATGAGTCACCTCATTAGTGTAACAAATACACTCTGATCACCCAGGAAATTCCAAGGATTTGGGAAGCTTTATGCCATGAACCAGGGACAAAGACCAGATCTATTCATATCTCATATGCAGGCGCTCTCATACACTGTGGAAATGGTAAGTGCTACAATCTCTATACAGCAGAAGTTGTCGCTTCCTAAGGAAACTACACTACAGATGCCATTGTAACCAGTAACCCTACTTTCAGGAATTAAAAAAATTATTGTTTTGGTTTGTTTATTTAATTTTTTATTTATTTCTGACAGAGAGAGACAGACAGGGTGAGCAGGGGAGGGTCAGAGAGAGAGGGAGACACAGAATCTGAAGCAGGCTCCAGGATATGAGCTGGCTGTCAGCACAGAACCCGACCTGGGGCTCGAACCCACGAACCCTGAGATCATGACCTGAGCCGAAGTCAGACGCTTAACCGACTGAGCCACCGAGGCGCCCCTAAAAAAATTACTGTTAAATAAGCACCATACCCACACTGAAATGAAGAGTGGGGAAAGGCCAAACTAGAGTAACTTGAACACAGCACTTTGGCTTATAAAAAA
Organism: Hyaena hyaena; assembly: GCF_003009895.1. Lineage (NCBI taxonomy): Eukaryota > Metazoa > Chordata > Mammalia > Carnivora > Hyaenidae > Hyaena > Hyaena hyaena. The sequence continues at coordinate 6,651,419 of NW_024080648.1, read as the reverse complement.
TTCTTTTTTTTTTTTTTTTACAAATAGTTTATTGTCAAATTAGTTTCCACATAACACCCAGTGCTCATCCCCACAAGTGTCCTCCTCCATGCCCATCCCCCCTCCCCCCCCCATCCATCAGTCCTCAGTTTTTGTCTGCATTCAAGAGTCTCTCATGGTTTGCCTCTCTCCCTTTCCCCCACCATTTCCGCCCTTCTTCTCCCCCTTGTTCCTCCTTCAAGTTCCTCCTAATCCTCCTATACGTGCAAACATATGATATTTGTCCTTCTCTGCCTGACTTATTTCGCTCAGCATAACACCCTCAAGGTCCATCCATGTTGCTACACATGGCCAGATTTCATTTTTTCTCATTGCCATGTAGTATTCCATGGTATAGATAAACCACATCTTCTTGATCCATTCATCTGTTGATGGACACTTAGGCTCTTTCCATGTTGTAGCTATTGTGGAGAGTGCTGCTATGAACATTGGGGTACATGTGCTCCTATGCATCAGCATTTCTGTATCCCTTGGGTAAATTGCTAGCAGTGCTATTGCTGGGTCATAGGGGAGTTCTATTGTTAGTTTCCTGAGAAACCTCCACACTGTTTTCCAGAGGGGCTGCACCGGTTTGCATTCCCACCAACAGTGTAGGAGGGTGCCCGTTTCTCCACATCCTCGCCAGCATCTAGAGTTCTCTGATTTGCTCATTTTAGCCACTCTGACTGGCATGAGGTGGTATCTCAGTGTGGTTTTGATTTGTATTTCCCTGATGAGGAGGGATGCTGAGTATCGTTTCACATGTCTGTTGGCCATCTGGATGTCCTCTTTGGAGAAGAATGAAACTAGATCATTTTCTCACACCATGCACAAAAATAAACTCAAGATGGATAAAGGACCTGAACGTGAGACAGGAAACTATCAACACCCTAGAGGAGAAAGCAGGAAACAACCTCCTTCACCTCCACTGCAGCAACTTCTTACTTGACACATCCCTAAAAGCAAGGGAATCAAGAGCAAATATAAATGATTGGGACCTCATCAAGATTTAAAGCTTCTGCACAGCAAAGGAAACAACCCACAAAACGAATAGGCAACCAATGGAATGGGAAAAGATAGTTGCAAATGACATATCAGATAAAGGGTTAATATCCAAAATCTATAAGGAACTCACCAAACTCCACACCCGAAAAACAAACAAACCCAGTGAAGAAATGGGCAGAAGATATGAACAGGCTATAAACAATTCTAAAAGGTATTTGATTGAATCTAAGATGTCATTGACTATAGGATGGGACTTGATTTCAGATGTTATGGTATGGAAAAAAAAAACAGTACCTTAGAATCAATGGAATATGATGTAATATGGGAAAATGCATATTAGAGTTAGATCAATAATCCAGATAACTCAAGAGTATTAGAATAAGCACCAAAAGCTTCCTCGAGTGTCAAGGTGAGGGCTCTTCTGAGGTTTATGATCAATAATAGTAGGGTGTATGTGTATTTTGGGGAACAACGATTATTGTTTAATTGGTATCGGATTACTTTTTAGGAGTGATGAAAAAACTCTGGAGGTGAGAGTGGTAAGAGTTGCCTGATATTGTGAATGGGCCTACTGCCATGGAATTGTACGCTTAAAAATGGTTACAATGGGGCTACCTGACTGACTCAGTCCATAGAGTATGCGGCTCTTGATCTCAAGGCTTTGAGTTCAAGCCCCACAATGGGCAAAGAGCTTACTTTATTTTTTTTAATATAATTTATTGTCAAGTTAGCTAACATACAGTGTATATGGTGTGCTCAAAGAGCCCGCTTTAAAAACAAAACAAAACAAAATCAGGGGCACCTGGGTGGCTCAGTCAGTTAAACGTAGAACTCTTGATTTGGGCTCAGTTTGTGACTTCAGAGTTAATGGAATCGAGCCCTGTGTTGGGCTCCCCGGTGATAGCACGGAGCCTGCTGGCAATTCTCTCTCCCTCTTTCTCTGCCCCTCCCTCCCCTCATGCACCTGCATTCTCTCTCTCTCTTTCTCTCTCAAAAATAAGCATTTTGAAAAACAGACAAAAAACACTCTAAAATGGTTTAAATGGTAAATCATATATTTTACCACAATAACAAAAATCACCAAAAAAATTGTATTTGCAAGGAGATCTACAGAAATTATTTGGGTATATGAAATAAACAATAAAATATCCTTGTAATCTTGGGGCAGAGGAGCGTCTTTAAACAGCCTTAAGCAACTTACTGACCTGATCTAGGCTCTGGCTACCTAGCTTCCTTTCTCAGCTCCAACCGAGTGACCTGGGGCCTGATTTTCTCTACCTCAGGTTCCTCATCTCCTTAATTAGAACAGAAATCATAGCACTTACCTCACAGGGTTGTAATGAAGGGAACAAATGAGGTAGTAATTTAAGTACTTAGAATACTGCCTGAAATGAATATCCTTACTACAACCAAAATAATGTTTAAATTTTTGCATCCAAGTAACATTCTTTGTAAATATTTGAAACATGCATATCAGACAGTCTGTAAATCAGTAATAAGGACGTGAAAAGCCCGATAAAATAATAAACACTCAAGCTCAGTCAGTTAAGCTTCCAGCTTTGGCTCAGGTCATGATCTCACAGTCTGTGAGTTGGAGCTCATCGTCAGGCTCCATGCTGACAGCTCACAGCCTGGAGGCTGCTTCAGATTCTGTGTCTCCCTCTTTCTGCCCCTCCCCTGCTTGCGCTCTGCCCCTGTCTCTCAAAAATAAACATTAAAAAAACAATAATAATGAACACTGAAATCACATACACAATCTAAATGTCAAAAAATATGAAAAATTGCTCAACTTCACTAATTGTCAAAAAAATCAGATGATTTTCCACCTATCATTTAGTCAAAGCATAAAATGAGTAGTATCTGTATGTATCAGCTAGGTTTGCATTTAGCTGTAACAAAACCCCCAAGTGAAGCTTAAACAAATATGAAAGCTGTTTTTTGGTTTTTGTTTTTTTAGAATAAGTTTGGAAGTAGGCAGTCCAGAGCTGCTATTCCGGTTTCACATTGCCATTAGGAACCCAAGTTCTTTTTATCTTTCTTCTTAGCTGTCCCTAACGTGTGGTCTTTCGTCTCTTGCTTTTTTCTAGTGGCTTCAAAATGGCTGTTCTATCTCCTACAATGAGTTTCAGACAAGAGCATTTTGAGTTTACTCCTTATGAGCTTTCCTAGGCAGCCCCTCTCAGCTACTACTCTCTTTTGCCAAAATTACACCACACACCCACTCCTAGGTATTTTTTTTTTAGGCAGGGCATTTTTTTACTCCAAACAGAATTGTACTACAATTCTGGGTATTAGCTAGACTACAGCAATCTCTGCTATACCAGTGTTAGCTAGAATGAAAACTATCGTATCAAAATCATAATGATAAGAACTGTGATCCTTTTATTAATAGTTTATTAATGGTGATGTGTAGTTTTTAAATTTAAATAGAGCATTTCCAACTTGACTTTATCTTTTGAATTTCATCATAATTGATGGAGATTCTGACCCAGAATTCCCTGTGCCAATTTCCACAATACCACCTTCACATTCCGATCATCAGAAAGTCTTTTATAACTAGAAGTAAAGATACTTACTTAAGCTTTTGAGAACGATGATGGCTTAGAAGAATCTTTTTTAGAACAATACAATGTATAACTTTACATGTAGCATATAACTTCCCGGATATATTACAAAATATAGATATAAATGATTTATATTAAAACCATTTAAATCAAGAAAATTATCAATATTTATATATTTTAAAAGAACTTAATCAGTTGTGTAAGAAAAAAATCTAACATGTAATTTTTTTTTTTAAGTTGGTTTATTTTGAAAGAGAGAGAGCAGGCGGGGAAGAGGCAGAGAGGAGGGGGAGAGATTGAGAATCCCAGGCAGCCTTAGTGCTCAGCACAAAGCCTGGCACAAGGCTCTGAATCCATGAACCATGAAATCATGACCTGAGCCAAATGCAAGAGTCAGATGCCCAACTGGCTGAGCCACCCAAGTGCCCTATATCTAACGTAATTTTTTTTAATGTTTATTTATTTTTGAGACAGAGAGACAAAGTGCAAGCTAGAGAGGGGCAGAGCAAAAAGGAGACACAGAATCTGAAACAGGCTCCAGACTCTGAGCTGTCAGCACAGAGGCCAATGCGGGGCTCAAAGTCCAGAACCCCAAGATCATGACCTAGGCCAAAGTCAGACGCTTAACCAACTGAGTCACCCAGGCGCCTTGAACATGTAATTTTAAGCCAATGGATCTGCTGAAGTCAATGATTTTAAAATTCTTTGATCAAAAGGAAAAAGGTAGGAATTCCTGGGTAGCTCAGTTGGTTAGGTGAATAACTCCAGTTCAGGTCATGGTCTTGGGGTTCATGAACCCAAGCCCCACATCGGGCTCTGTGCTAACAGCTCAGAGCCTGGAGCTTGCTTCAGATTCTGTGTCCTCTTCTCTCTCTGTCCCTCCTCCTTCCCCCTTCTCTCTCTCTCTTGAAAATGAATAAACATTATAAAAACCGTTTAGGGGCACCTGGGTGGCTCAGTCAGTTGAGTGTCCAACTTTGGCTCAGGAAAGGATCACCTGCAAATTTTTTCCTCTTCTTCAGGCAACTTCAAGGTTTTTGCCTGAGGAAAAGGTTCAAACCTCAGTTTAAATACCACCTTCCTTTTTTTTTTTTTGGTAAAATTTTTTAAGTTTATTTATTTATTCTGAAGGAGAGAGAGAGACAGGAGTGGGGAAGGGGAAGGGACAGCTAGGGAGAGAGAATCCAGAGCAGGCCCTATGCCGTCAGCACAGAGCCCAACATAGGACTCGAACTCACCAACCTGTGAGATCATGACCTGAGCCAAGATCAGGAAGTGGACGCTTAACCGACTGAACCACCCAGGTACCCCCAAATGCCACCTTCCTAAAGTTTCCTGTAACTGCTGCCCAGCGGGGAAATGGCAATTAATATGTCGCTCCCTTAAGTACTATTGGATAGGCACTTGTAAAATGTTTCTTCACAACTTGAAAAGGTAGACCTTACTGAGCCTTTCAAACAGATGAGGACTCTGAGGCTGGGGGCACTTGAGTGACTGCCCAAGACCATAGCTATGAAGTTGGCAAAGCCAAGATTGGAAACTTGCATCTTCTCTTACTTGAGTTGAGAGGAGGTAGTACGTGCCTTCTACAGAGTCAGTATGGCTGTTTAGCGCCTGCCATACAAGGGAGCTGGCAGTTAGCAGTTGCTCAATAAATATTTGTTGAATGTACAAATCATTAGAACTCAGAAAACAATGCAGTAAATGCAGTAAAGAATGCCGGAGCTGGAAGGGACACAAATTGTTGTCATACCAAAAATTCATGAAAGGGAGGCTTGGAGATGGTAGAGTCCACAGCTACTTAGTGGCAGAGATAAGACTAGAAAGAATTCATTTATACACCCAATAAATATTGAATGCTTGCTATGGGAGAGTGCTAGACTCTGGGGAGACCCTGCTGCCGAGGAAAGGCACAGTTTTCCCAATTCCTCTCCAGAGCGCTGAAACAGCCCTGCAGGAGACTAAGGGGAATCTAAGTTCCCAGAGAAAAAGATGTGAGGTAAGAACCGGGAGAGATTGGTCCGGACCCCAAGTGGGGAAGGAAGATAGAGAAGGGAGGAGGGGAAAAGAAGAGCCACCTTTGGCCCCCACGGGCCGTTTGTCCGCCGAGCCACACGGGGGCGCTGCACCCTCCGCGCCTCTAGCCCCGCCGGCGCCGCCTGCTCGCCTGTTCCCGGCGGAAATGCCCAGGCGATGACGGAAACCCAGAGGGAGGGGAGAGAAAGAGCCAGAGAGGGGGCGAGAGAGCCGGGAGGAACCTGCGGGCGGGAGGCGGCGGCGGCGGCGGCGGCGGCGGGTGGCTAGCCTCCCACGAGTGTTGTACCGAAGACCCTCGCCTCACTCCTCCCCCAACCTTCCCGCACCCTTCACCGACTCCCCGGCCGCGCAGCCGAGCGGGCGAGGGTCTCCTCGAGGCCCGGAGCCGCCTGCTGGCCTTGGGCGGGGCGAGGGGCCGGCAGCCGCCCTCCCCGACTCCCTCCTCTCCCGCCGGGAGCTGGCGGCGGCGGCGGCGGCGGCAGCAGCGAGAGAGGGGAGCGGCGCCCGGGGGAGGGGTGGGGAGGGGGGGAGGGAGGCGGCAGGGAAGGGGATCGGGCCGCCATGGACGACAAGGCATTCACCAAGGAGCTGGACCAGTGGGTCGAGCAGCTGAACGAGTGTAAACAGCTTAATGAGAACCAAGTGCGGACGCTGTGCGAAAAGGTAAGAGAGAAAAGGAGAAATGAGGGAGCGCTTGGCTGGGTGGGGGCGGCCTGTCCGCGCTGTGCCCCGCGTAGCCGGTCCGGGTCCCCGCGGGGCTGCGTCTCCCGGCTGGACGTCCACCTGGGCGGCGGGACGGGCCCTTGCACGACCAGCCCTGAGGGGGCCTCCCTGGGCGCCGCCGCCTCCCCTCTGGGCCCACCCTGCGGCCCCATCCGGAAGCTCACTTCGCTGGCCTGAGGGGTCCGGTGTAGGTGGGCGGGGAAACGTGGCACCGGGAATCCACGCCCTAGATTTTATTGGGGTCACCGACGCCCTGGTGGGGATTACTGACCTTACCATTTCACGTGAAGACTGGCGATCTCGGCGATTTAGAATGCGGGCAAATTAATGTCATGCAGTCTCTTATTTGAAAATGCACCGAAAGTTAACCTGGATGGTGATAATATTAATGAACTTGTTAACAGAAGATTCTTCTCAGGTAAATCGGGGCCTTCAAAAGTCACTAACCTGGGATGTGTCACGCATTTGTTTGTAGAGGGGTGGGTGTAATGGCAGGCTGATATTTTAAATAGAGGTTGACTGTGGTTGAAACAGATGGTGACTGGTCTTCGCACAGAGTGGCTCTTGGAAGCAAAATGTTTATTGTCAAAAACAAGACCGCGTCTAAAGTTTGGCAACAGTGATTACTTGAAATGATAAATGGGTACATGTTTTGGTGCACAGTAGCCCTTTTCAAAAAGTTATTTCCGTTCTAATTCTGTCTAAAGTGTTTTGGGTTTGTTTTTTGTTTTGTTTTGGTTTTTTTCTACCCAAAGAATAATGAAATATGCAGGTGATTAACTGCCGACAGTAGTTCTTGATTGGGTGACCTTGGCAACTTTCCGAATTCTGTATTCATTGTTTTCTTAACCACTGGGATTTCTTCGCACTCTGCATCTTACTTTAAAGTCTGGAATTTTTCTCATTCAGTTTTTGTAATCTGGACTAAATATTCACACATTTTTATGTAGAAAAGCCCTAATGCTGTTGGATTTGTATTTTTAAGGCGTAATCTATAAGAGTTGTTTGATCATTTGTGTTTGGAAATTGGGATGCCTCAGAAATGCATTGGAGAAGGAATAATAGGACACTCTTAAAATGGTGCAACTTAGGGATGGAGGAGTAATAGCTAATATTAATCTAGAATAGTGTTTTTAACAAGCAATGTTGCCAAGGACTGTTATATATTAAATAACTATAACTCTCTCTTTTTTTTTTTTTAGTTTATTTCTAGGAGAGAGAGAGAGAGAGAGAGACAGCGTGAGCAGGGGAGGGTCAGAGAGAGAGGGAGTCACAGACCGAAACAGGCTCCAGGCTCCGAGCTGGCAGTCAGCACAGAGCCCGACGCGGGGCTCGAACCCACGAACCGCGAGATCATGACCTAAGCGAAAGTCGGACGCTTAACTGGCTAAGCCACCCAGGCGCCCCTAAATAACTATAACTCTTAACACAGGAGAATTTCTGTAAATAGAATTGCCAACCCAGCGGTGTTTTTTTTTTCTTTCTGAAACAAACATTACCTCTAGCTTCAAGTCGACATTGTTTTCTTGTTTAATAACCTATAATTTCGTGAGTCTTAAAAATTACACTTTAAATTGCACTCTCAAGGCCGAGTGTTAAAATTCAATTTTGAAATACCTAGTTTTGAAATTAGTTGAGTCGGTTAACCCTGATGTGAGTATTAGATACAGACTTGAAGTTGTGAACCAAGTTGGTGTTGACTCTGTTTTTCCCTTTGACTCTCAAATAATTTTAAGATACATTCTTAGCGAAGAGCATTGTACCCACTCCTCAAACACAGTTAAGTTGCTTTTTAAATTTTTTTTTCAATTTTATTTATTTAAGTAATTTCTACGTGCAGAGTGGGACTCCAACCAACCCGAGATCAAGAGCTGCAGGCTCCCCTGAGCCAGCCAGGCGCCCCTCAATCAGCTTCAGTCTTAATCGCTTGAGGAAGCTTTCTGTATTTGTTAAGAGAAATTATCTGTAATTTAGCACTTAAATAAATTGGACTACAAGTCCCTAGGACCTTATAGGTATATTTAAGCTTATATGTTCCTCTTTAAAAATTTTTTTTTTTATTTAGAGAGAGAATGAGCACGTGGGCAAGAGGGAGGGGTAGGGGAGAGAGAGAGGAAGAGAGAACCCCAAGCAGGCTCCCTGTTGTCATCATAAGTTCAGTATGGGGCTTAATCCATGAACCGTGAGATCATGACCTGAGCCATAATCAGAAGTCAGATGCGGAACTGACTGAGCCACCCAGCTGCCCCCCTACTTAAAAAAAAAAAGTGTGCATATCCACTAAACCTGAATTTTTAAGTGAAAATATCCCAGCCATTTATCTTTGGCCTCTAGCCCTTAGATGGAATTGCCAGTGGAATGGAGAAATGTAATAGAATATTTCTTTCTCACCACCTTTTTGAGCAGTGCTTAGTTTTTTGGTTTTTTTTTTTTTGTAAATGTTTTTAATGTTTTTTTATTTATTTCTAGGGGAGAGAGAGAGAGAGACAGCATGAGCAGGGGAGGGTCAGAGAGAGAGGGAGTCACAGACTCCGAAAGAGGCTCCAGGTTCTGAGCTGGCAGTCAGAACAGAGCCCGACACGGGGCTCGAACCCACGAACCGCGAGATCATGACCTGAGTGAAAGCCGGACGCTTAACCGACTAAGCCACCTGGGCGCCCCGAGCAGTGCTTAGTTTTACAACCCTTTGCTAGCCACTGTGGTATTTCTTGGTGGCATATGTATTCTGTCTTCTAACCTTAGTCTTTGGTTTCCACTTTATATATCTACCCCTAACAATGGACTCTGGTAGTCAGCATATCTGAGTTTAAACCCAGTCTCTTTGACCCTCTAATTCTTTTTTTGTAAGACAAGAGTAATATTAAGATACTACCTGTGTAAAATACTGACAAGCGATAAGCCCTCAGTGAGTCTTAGAAAAAGCCAAATAAAAATGGCCATTTTATCTTGTTTTATTTTTTGTTTATGTTTATTTTTGAGAGAAAGAGTGGAGAGAGAGAGAGACAGAATCCGAAGCAGGCTCCCAACTGGGGCTTGAACTCACTAACCGTGAGATGGTGACCTAAGTCAAAGTCAGAAGTTTAACTGACCAACCCACCCAGTTTCCCCGTTTTATCGTGTTTTAAATCTGTCATCTCATTTTCTTTTGGGAAAAGAGGCAAATTAAATAGCTGTGTTGATGTGACTTCTCTATGGAGAATGTACTTCTAAAGAGGTTTTATGTATGGTGGTTGTATATAACCCTGAAGAGTATAGTTTCAGTATTTCATGGAGTCCCTGTTATCTGAAGCACAAAGTACAAGGATTAGTAACAATTTTGTGAAGTAACTTTAAATTTCTTGCCTGGCCTACTTAATACTTCCTCTGCCTTTCCAGGTCAAGAATGGTAGACATAAAGAAAGAATATAAAAGAAAAATAAAATGTTAAACCTAGTTATAAACATCATCTATTTGTTCAATTCTTTGTGACTATGTGGGGTTTTTTTATTTAATAACTGGATTTTTTGAGAGTCTAATGAAAAGACTACTCTATAGGACATTGCATTATATGGTGGTGATTTTTTTCCCTAAAATTAAATTCGTGTTCTAATTCAGGTTGCCTAAAAACTGAAGGAGTCAGCTGGAATTGAAACCAAAGTGGGACTGGTAAAAGCCCTATTTTGAGATAGTGGCAAAAGTAAGATCCATCCATCCTAATGCCAAATGGGGAAGAACTACAGAAAATATGAGTATGAATGGACTGGCCTTTCAAATTCATTTCTGTGTAGAAAAAAATTAATGGCATAAAATATTAAGTAAGGTACATCATCTGAGAGGACTGGCCCTTAAACAGTCCAGCTTTTGAAGCTAATTGCAGATTTGACTAATGTGTATAGAGAATCTGTTCTGTGATTCATTTCTGCAACAGCAGTGTGTACAGTAATTTTAAAAGATAGTGTGCCTGGAGAGCCAGTCTGGTGCTGTTCAGGACATTGTGTGACTAGAACTATTTTTAACTCTTGGTAGCATCTCAGGAAGAGAAACTTTTTAGGCTCTTTTACCCGGTAAACTTTATTTTATACTGAAGAACCTTGGCAATGATACTATAAGTAGGTAAGGAGATTTAGCTGTGTGCTAGCAGATCTTTATTCTGATGATTACAGAGTGCCTCCTTGGAAAAATTCTGAGGCTTGGGGTACCCCGTTGGCTCAGTCAGTTAAGTGTGGGACTCTTGGTTTTGGCTTAGGTCATGATCTCCCCACTCGTGAAATCAAGCCCCACAGAACACAGGCTGTGTGCTGACAGCAGGGAGCCTCCTTGAAATTCTGTCTCCCTGTCTTTGCCCCTTCCTCTCTCTTTCAAAATAAATAAACTTTTTTTTTAATTTTTGAGATTTGTGTGGGAGTGTAAATATGTAAATTTTGTGTTAGACTAATGGATGTTTCTGGTTTGTGGCTTCAGCCTTGAAATAAACAAATATAAAGAAGTTATTACTTACCTCATTAATGTGAAATAGCGTACTTAAATTCCTGAATGCTTAAAACCATCTCAGTGAAGATTAGAGTCTTGTAAAAATGAATGATTTTTGTGAGCCAAGAAAAATCTTTTGGATTACTTTTTTCTTCGAAAGCTTGTAGCTAAAAAGTTGTGGTTTTAGTAACCAGAAACCCTAACTGGTGCTTCATTTTAACTTACCTTAAGCTTTGGTGGTCCATTTGATAGAGTCTAAAATGCAGTGATGTAAAAAGTAGCTCCTTCCCTTCTAACTGTAACACAGAATGACCTGATTACAGTGGAATATGAGGTTAAAACCCAATTTTGCTGACTTGAACCAGTCGTCATTTTCCGTGCTTACCTAAGCCAACCTCTCATAGCAGGCAGGTAGAAACCACACCAAACTAGATTAGCACGAACTGCTAATGATTAGAAAGCACACTTTTTAAAATCAGTTCATTTCTCAACTTTATATGACGTGTAAAATCATATCTGTAGGTAGATACAATGAAAATGTCTACATTATATATATTTTTTTCACATGGAGTAGTTTTCTTTGTAATAGATGCCTTTTATTCTAATTTGAAAAGTTTGCAGGAATTTTTTTTCTTCAGTCTTTTCTTCGAGATAAATACTATGAAGGACTTGCTCAATGAAGTCCTTCTTTGGTAAAAGGAAACCAAATACCAGAAGTTGAAGATAAAATTAATGCCAAAACAATCACTGTGTTTTAAACTATATAAAGTATATCTATTTTCTGAACTTAGTTTTTCTAAGAATGACATTAAAGTCATAGACCTAATCTATTGCATGTAGGAATTTGAGTCTACTTTAAATAGGAATTTGAATTGTTTTGAACTGATTTCCTTATAGTTTTGATTCTCCTTCATGTAAATGTAGTTGAATGTAAACCTAATCTTGGTTCTTTAAAATGGCTTGTATAAAGAGATATATTTTCTTCCACACTATTCCTTTACTAATGATTAAGTCTTGTCTACGCTTCCTGTACCTTACTTTTCAAGTCTCCATTTCTTTAATAATTGTAATAGTCTAGAGAATGAGGTCAGTTTATTATAGATTTGGTTTCTTTTCTATGGAATGGTGGGGAGCTTAAGCTTAGACTTGGTTTGCTGTCTCTTGTAGTCTGGGACAGTTTATTTGCCTTGCAAACTGCCCTTTGATGGAAATAACTTTTTTGAGCAGAAGAATGAAATGATAATCTTGAGGTGCAATCTGTGGTAATTGACTTGTGCTACAATAGCACTGTGATACGGTACAATGAGAGCATGCAGAGTTCCATTGAAGATCTGTTAAATAATATTTTATACAAAGGCATCACTTTATTTTGGGAATGGGATGGAAGGTGAGAGAGATTGTGCCCTTACCTGTTCCATCTCATATGAAACATTGCTTGACTATTTAGCATATAGTTTTTTAATGTACCAAAGTAATAAATGGCCTATACTTTAATTTTGCTCTTTCCATTTCATAGAGAGGGAAATGCTTAAAAAGTGTCATCTACCTCTGAAAGATTTCCCACCTGACCTGGACAAGGAGCAGAGTTGGCTCTGCAGTCTTGCCTTTGCTTTAGTAGCAAGAGACAGAATGGTCGAGTAAATGCTGTGTTTTTACACCGTAGATTCAGCAAATTTTAGTTGTGCTCCTATGTGCCAGATGCTGTTCAAAGTGCTGGAGATTCAGTGGTGAACAGAAGCGGGGACTGATGATAAACAGATTTAGTAGAATGCCAGACAGTGATTCTTGGTAGGAAGAAAAGCAAAGGATAGAGAGTGATGGGTTTGAGCTTTTAATAGAGTAGTCAGAGTAAGCCTTGCAAATTATTCATTAGGTGGTTTACTTTTGTGATGTGAGAATGTATTGCAGGAGTTCGAGGGCGCAGTTCCCAAAACTACCCTCGTGAGACACCACTTGCATGTCCAGTGGGTTCCACAGCCGCTCTCACAGGTTCAGTAATTCACAGGAAGGCCTTGCAGAATATGCTTGTGATTGCAGGGGAAGAATACAGATTAAAATCAGCCAGAGGAAGAGACACATAGGGCAGATGTCTTCCATCTCCAGGGGCAGAACTGGCACTGCGTCACCCAAAGCCCTCATTGTAAGTCACTTTGTTAGACTGTCCAGTGGTCAAAGCCCCCAGGCAAAGACCCTCTCATGAAGCAGGACATTCTGGGTCCTAACAGTCACCTCCCAGTAGGCAAGAGCCCATGCCAGGCCTCTCTTTGGGAAAGGTTCTAACATACACAGGTTTTTACTTCATAACAAGTTTTAGGTGACAAGAACTTGTAACATAATTAAGGTGGGAAAATGCCAAAATACATGAAGAAAGCAAGGTAGATGTATCAGAATCATAGAGTGTGTAAGATGCGAGGTTATTTTCCCGCAAATTGAGTTGATACCAACTTTGTTGTAATTTCATAACATTTTCTTTTCTTGACTCTTCAAACTCTATGAAAATGCAGAATGTTGACCATTTAATGTTTAAAGTAATATTCTTTCCCTATTCTTGTAATTTTTACTGGACATTTTAGCATTTTTGCACAAAGTGTACATAAGAAACACTTGGAAAAGAAATTTTTAAAAAATCAGATTCCTTAATTCCATCCCAGAAAGTGTGTCTTGGCAGGTGCAGATCTGCATCTGCATTTTAAAAATTCTTGTTTTTTGTTATTTAAGTTTATTTGGGTGGGGGTGTGTGGCTCAGAGAATCCAAAGCAAGCTTCAGACTGACTAACAAACCATGAGATCATGACCTGAGCCAAAGCGGGATCCTTAACTGACTGAACCACCCAGGCACCCCTGCATTTTTAAAAATGTTTATTTTTGAGAGATTGAGCGAGTGCGAGTGGGGGAAGGGCATAGAGATGGAGAATCCGAAGGAAGCCTCCACACTGTCAGCACACAGACTTGAGTTCTTATGTTTGGATCGGCTACCAACATGTTTTCCTTTGTGTTTTCAATGTTGCAAGGTGTCTCTGAGAGCTGCTTTACTGTGATATTTTTGCCAGTGTCACTTCCTCTGGAATATCTTCATTTTTCATCAGAATCACTTTCCTCATATATATCAATAAGTTTCCTTATTTATTTATGTCTCTGAGTCTATTTATTTCCTGGCTGTGTATCTAGAGCCTCTCCAGCAGCAGCAGTATCCATATCCTGCAGCCATTTCTTCTACGTATTTTTATTTGAATTTCATTTTAAGTTTTACCACTTTTCATTTCTTTGCTGAATTTTCATCATTGTTGACCAGATCCCTCTCTTTGAGTATCCATTTTTGTAAAATGTCATATGAGTTCTGCTAGAAGATAAGGAGGCGACGTCGCTGTACACTTTGCTGTCTGGGTGTATACACATAACAAATGTGCTGACCCATCCCTAAAAGTTTTGAAAGAAGTGATGTGATTAGTTATTGATCACGATGCTGCATCTCTTGTTTATATAGTAACTTGTATACCAGCAGCAAAATAATAATAAGCTTATTTACTTATTTTGAGAGAGAGAGAGAACACATAAGCAGGGAAGGGAGAGAGAGAGAGAGAGATAGACCGACCCAAGCAGGCTCCTCATTGTCAGCAAAGAGCCCAGTGCAGGGCTTGAACATACCATGACATGACCTGAGCCAAAATCAAGTTGGATGCTTAACCAACTGGGCCACCCAGGCACCCTGCAAAAAAGAAATTTTTTTAAGTAGGTTTCACACCCAGTGCAGAGCCCAGCGTGAAGCTTCAACTCATGACCCTGAAATCAAGAGTCGGCTGTTTAACTGACTGAGCCACCCAGGCACCCCAGCAGCAAAATTTTTAATTACAGTAAATATAACTGTGATAACTTAAATTTGAACCTTGTTATTGGGGGCCTAATTTAACCAAACCTTGGTGACTGAAATTCATGCATATAGGAACTAATACAAAGTGAGAATTGTCTATATTAAAGAGAAATGATTGGTTAGGATTCAAATCCACTAAAAAAAACTTTGTTCTAACTCCATTGGGCTACAGCAGTATTTCATACATTTTCATCACCCCAGAAAAGAAACTGTGTGCCCATTAGCAGTTACTCCTCATTTTCCCCTTCCCCCATCCCTTGGCAGCCACTAATTTACTTTCTCTATAGAGTGTCTTCATTTTATATAAATGAAATCATCCAATATGTAGTCTTTTGTGTCTGGCTTTTTTTAAGTTAGCATAAAATTTTCAAGGTTCTTCCATGTTTTAGCATATATCAATACATCATTCATTTTATTGGCTGAATAAAATTCTGTCATATGGACATAGCTCTGTGGTTTTCATAATTAAGTTATTGCCATCTGGATTTTTTTGAAGTTTAAAATTTTTTCAGATTTAAAAAGTAATACATAGTTTTAAAAAATTTAAACATAGAAATGTAGGGGAAACACAAATGCTCTTCACTGTTGCACCCACCTTCCCCTTCCACTTCCCTCCTACCTCGGAGACATAGTTTTCCAGACCTTGTTGTTGATAGGCAAAAAACATTTGTGGGGGAGGGGGGTGTTTGGGGTATAATGTTATTAAAATGTGATCATAGGTATAACATCGTAAATTTTTTTTACTGAGCAATATACCATGACCTATATACATACTCATGACCTATATACATACACATACATCATTATTTTTATTTCAACAGAGTATATGACTTATTTTTTTATGTGTTTCCAGGCTTGAAATTGCTTGGTGTACACACAAATTGTTGCTGAACTTAAAGGAAAAGTTCATTTCCTTTTACTTAAAAAAGAAAAATCAGCTGTCATTTATCATTTATGGAAGAAGCTTGTAACTATATGGCTAAAGCCAAAAACACAAGAAATAGCAAGTGTGGTGAGGGTGTAGAAAGGAACCCTTGTGCACTGTTGATGGGAATGTAATTGATGCAACCACTATGGAAAACAGTATGGAGTTTCCTCAGAAAATTAAAACTAGAATCGTCATATGATCCAGTAATTCCACTATTGAATATTTACCCAAAGAAAACAGAAACACTAATTCAAAAACATATATGCACCCCTGTATTTATTGCAGCATCATTTATAATAGCCAAAACAGGAAAGCAGCTGAAGTATCTATCAATAGATGAATAGTAAAGATGTATGGTATATCTACAATGGAGTATTACCCAGCCATTAAAAAGAATGAAATCTTGCCATTTGCAACAACATGAATGGACCTAGAGGGTAATGCTAAGTGAAATAAGACAAAAACAAATACTATATGATTTCACTCATATGTGGAATTTAAGAAACAACCCAAAAAATGAGACAAAAACAGACTCTTAAATACAGAGAACAAACTGGGGTGCCTGGGTGGCTCAGTCAGTTAAGCATCCGACTTTGGCTCAGGTCATAGATCCCACAGTTCTTGGGTTTGAACCCACGTCAGGCTCTGTGCTGACAGCTCATAGCCTGGAGCCTGCTTCCAGTTCTGTGTCCCCCTTTCTGCCTGCCCTTCCCCCACTTCTGCTCTGTCTCTCTCTCAAAAATAAACATTAAAAAAAGTTAACAAAAAAAGAACAAAGTGATGATTACCAGAGGGATGGGTTAAGGGCATGGGTGAAAGAGATGAGGGGAACTAAGAGTATACTGAACATTGAGAGATGTGTAGAATTGTTGAATCATTCTGTTATACACCTGAAACTAATATAGCACTGTATGTATTAATATACCACTATATATTTGAATAAAAAATAAGTCAAATGTCGTTTATGGAAGAACCTTGTAACTAAAGGAGGACAGGCACCCTGCTTATATTAACTTAGCTCTGTAGGATTTTTAACTTCATGTAATCTCTCTTTCATAGATCAGTCTGTTCTATAGCCTTCTTCAGATGGATTTACCTATAATGTAGAGCAGATTATTTATGTGTAAATAGAGGGGAAAAATTTTGTGTACTGACTCTACCAAAACCAAATAGAGTAGCTTTCCATTAATATGGCTCTGGTGATGGGCACCAGCCCAAAAATAGAAATAGAATGTCTCGTGTTGGGCAGGGATTTTAGTACATTTACGTATTATGCATTCCTAAAACATAGGTAGGAGGAAAAATATTTTGTTCATCCTATTTTATATAAACGTCATTCCAAATTTTTGTTTTTTCTGTTCTCTTCCTAAGATAGATTTGGTTCATAGCAGCAAGAAAGAATAGGTCTTAAAGGGGTGAGAAAGGAAACAAGTTTCAGTGGATGGGCATACAGCATTACGTGCAGCAGTAACAGCTTCCTGCCAAGTGACATTTACCATCCCCACAGTTATTCACTTTACAGGTTTAAACTTGGTCTTATCCATGTCCTAGAGATAATTAAAGTTTGGGTGCTAAGTCACATTAAAAATCACTCGTGAGGGGCACCCAGGTGGCTCATTCGGTTAAGCATCCAACTCTTTATTTCGGCTCAGCTCATGATCTCATGGGTTCGTGGGTACGACCCCTGCACTGGGCTTTGTGCTCTGGCAGTATGGAGCCTGCTTGAGATTCTCTCTCCCCCTCTCTTTCTGCCCCTCCCCTGCTTGTGTGTGCTCTTTCTCTCAAAATAAATAAATAAACATAAAAACAAAAATCACTCGTGAGAGTTACATATACAGTCACAAGGTGTATAAAGAGTTGACACAGCAGTCCTGAGACTGCTGTCTGTAGAAAAGCCTCATTTCAGGGTTGTTGTTGTATAGTGCCTGGGAACTTGAATTTGGGGAGAGTCCCCACCATCTCACTATGCCTAAGCTTTGTGTGGAAACGGTATGATTTATACTGAGCGCATGCTTTCTTCACTTTGGTGTATGCTTGGCATAGGGTACCTATGTGACCAGCTCCCAAGTACAGATCCTGAGCACTGAATCTAATGAGCTTCCCTGGTAGACAGCATTTCACACTTCTTGTCACAGCTGATTGCTTCAGGCATTCAGTGCACTCTGGGCTGGGAGGGGTGTCATAGGAAGCTTGCACCTGATTTACTCAGGACTTTGCCCCCGTGTGCCTTTTCCCTTTGCTGATTTCACTTTGTATGCTTATGTTGTAATAAATCATAGCCATACGTGTGACTGTGTATTAAGTTCTTTTGGTCATCTTTGTGAATCACCACCAAACCTGGGGATGGTATCAGGGGGCCCTGACACACAAAGGTTTTTACACAGAGAAGTTTAAATATCAGGTGACCTGTACACTTCTGCCAGTCCAACACATAATTTCTCTGAAGGCAAGCCAAAGTGATCTTCTAACAATACGATCACTTGGTGAGCCAGGAATCCTGAAGAAAGGGTGTGAGTTAAAAATCAAGAGTTTTAAAAAACATCAGGGAATCTGTCCAATGGAGATAAAAATTGGGAGGTGGGATGGATATCACACTGACCTGAGAAGTACTTTCTTCACTATTAACGAAGTTAGAGGCTCAGGGAGTATTATTGTGAAACATAGACACATTCTGTATCATATCTCAACTCATCCAGGTAATTTTGTGAAACCTTTGCTGGGTTAAGATACCCATATATCCTTAAAAGAACAATTGAATAAGATAATACTTGTATTTTGGTGCTTTTTATTTCTTTTTTTAAATTTTTTTATTTTATTTAATCTACATCCAAGGTAGTTAGCATATAGTGCAACACTGATTTCAGAAGTAGATTCCTTAATGCCCCTTACCCATTTAGCCCATCCGCCCTCCCACAACCCCTCCAGCAACCCTTCTGTTCATCATATTTAAGAGACTCTTGTTTTGCCCCCTCCCTGTTTTTATATTATTTTTGCTTCCTTTCTCTTATGTTCATCTGTTTTGTAAAAAGTCCTCATATGAGTGAAGTCACATGATATTTGTCTTTCTCTGACTAATTTTACTTAGCATAATACCCTCTAGTTCCATAGTGCTTTTTATATCTATATTTAAAGTAAGACAGTAAATGATAAGGGTTGCATATCAAAAAATTCCTTTTTAGAGTTGGAACCATCGACCGAGTATTGATTTTTTTTCTTTAATAATAGTAATAAATAGAAGACATCAGCTCCGAATGAAGATTTTTAATGATTTGTGCTATTCAGTGTGATTTTTCTTTTCCTGAACAAAATTGGGAAGCTGTCTCATGGAGTATACTTCAAAAAAAGGTGGTTTCATTTGTGATTTTAGACATTTTTGAGCTGTCAGACCCCATGTAGGAGATGATTGACAATTTAAAATTTCCTTCAGTTGTAACTGGAATTACACCATTTAGTGACTCTACCCTCATTCTACTCACATGCCAGTGATGGATTGGGGCAGCAGGGAACGTG
Organism: Hyaena hyaena; assembly: GCF_003009895.1. Lineage (NCBI taxonomy): Eukaryota > Metazoa > Chordata > Mammalia > Carnivora > Hyaenidae > Hyaena > Hyaena hyaena. The sequence continues at coordinate 6,632,317 of NW_024080648.1, read as the reverse complement.
TGTCTCACCTAGCCAGTGAGGTGTAATAGAGCGGCTGGGTGGGACTTCTGAGAAAGTTTTGTAAGATGGGTAGACTAGGCTAGTATGTACTCTTTATTTAGTCTTTTGTCCATTTGCCTTCTTGCTGAAATAGGGCACCAGATACAGTGACTAGAGATGCGCCACCGTTTTGTTACCACGCGTGACAGTTCTGTTCACTGCGGGTCACAAAGAAGGTAGGTGGAAAGAGTCTGCTGCCCTGGTGACCCTTGAGAAGCACTCCAGGGTGCTTGCCTATAGGCTTCTTGTTTACATGAGAAAAATAAACCCACAGTTTGTCTATTCCCCCCCACACTAAAAAGATAATATCAGTATATATAATGATAATAAAATAATGTATTTACCATACAGCTAAAAATTAACCCCTAAAGAATATCAGTTTGGAAAAGGATAGCTATTTCCAGATTATACATGTAGAAGACTGCATATTTTTTTAAGTTGAAGTAGTCTCTGCACCCACCATGGGGCTTGAATTCACAACCCCGAGATCTTGAGTCCTATACTCTCTGACTGAGCCACCTAGGCACCCCAAGACTGCATATTGTAAAGATACGAATAGATACCTTGTCTAAACAAAGAAAGTGAAAAGTATATAAGTCTTAAGGTTACACAGATTTGAACCAGAAGGGGAGTCCCTGTTTCCTGGAAGATTTCTATACATGTAATCTCACTAACTAACTATAGGCAATGAGAACAAAAAATAGGGGCTACATTGTTCATAACTGTTGGGAAGGTCTACCAGGCTAATATAAGCAGAAACAGTAGTTGGTAGCCTAGAATCAAAAGGAAACCTGGAGAGGGGCACTGGGTGGCTCAGTTGGTTAAGCATCTGATTCTCGACTTCAGCTCAGGTCATGATCTTCTGGTTTGTGGGATCTGGCCCCATGTCAGGCTCCGAGATGACAGGAGCCTGCTTGGGATTCTCTCTCTCTCCCTCCCTCTCTCTCTCAAAAGTAAATAAACTTTAAAAAAAAAAAAAAAAAGGAAAGCTGGAGAACCCAGCTTGGAAATGTTGAGAAAATTAACAAAGAATGGAGCCACAGTCAAAATCATAACCTTAGAAATGTTTTAGAACACTGGAGAGAATTGCTTTCTCTTGGAATAGAACTTGATTGTCCTTAACTGGTTAGAATCACGTCAAATTAAAAGTCTGGGCAAGATGCATCCAATTGGCATAGATGAATCTGGAGATAGACTTTGTGTTTCCTACAGTGTGTTTGCAAACTTTCATTGCAATTTGTTTTACATATTCTAACATCAGTACTTATGATTAGTGTAATAGGACACTAATAGTCACTGAAAACAAGTTGAAGTGAATGAGATACATGTCTTTGTAGAAATGTGAACCTGCTTACCCTTACATGATTTCTCTCTTTCATCTTACATGTAGGTCAACAGAAGCATTAACATAGCCTTTTTTTTAAGCTTTTTAGTTTCTTGACTCCTTTATACTCTTAAAATTTAAGTTCCAAAAAGAGCTTTTCTTTATGTGGGTTGTATGATTGATACTTTATTAACAGTTAACACTGAAATAACAAAAAGTTTCTTCAACATAGTCTCAATACTAGTTTCTTCAGCATAGTCTCAATATTACATGTCTTTAAACTTTCTTTTTTTTTTTTTTTAAGAACATGTGCAAGAGGGGAAGAAGGGGACAGAAAATCTTAAGCAGGCTTCACATATAGCAAGGAGCCCAATGCAGGGCTCGATCCCACGACCCTGAGATCATGACCTGAGCTGAAATCAAGAGTCAGACACTCATCTGACTGACCCACCCAGGTACCACACAAGTCTTAAAACTATGAAAGCCATCAATATTACAAAAATCTCTTTCCCTAGACTTAAAAATAACTTTTTTATGTTAAAATACAGAAAAGTATAACTTTAAATTACATTTTAAGTCAATTACTATAAAAATAGTTAGAAGCCCACTTTCATTTAACAGTTGAAACAAGGATCGCTAATTCAGAGCTTTATATTCCCAGACACTGTTATATAGTTTCTTTGAGTTTCTCAAAAATATGACCTCTTAATATTGACTCAATTAGTTTTTTTTTAAGACATAGTTCTTCATATATCTTTAGATGATGTCAATAGGTTTCTGTTATCTTGTGTGCTATAAATATTTTCCCTGGCTTCTCCTTCTATTATTTTTTTATATAAGAAATTTTTATTTTGTTCGGTTGAGCCCATCTAAGGCAGCCTGTTGATGAGTAGAGGGTTTATCTGTTCCTCTTTTTATCTCTAGTGCCTGGCCTACAACACACACTTCACAAATGTGTGTTACATGTATACATGAACATTACTCTTCAGGAATATTTTGACGTGTCAGGTGATTGTGTATGGTATACATCAAATTGAATGGTTTGTCATTCTAACGAATGTTGTCCTATTCAGTTATTATATGTTAAATAATTTTTCCTCTGTTTTTGGTAATGTTTCCTTTAGTAGATTTGTTTATGTGATTAGCTTGTTAAATTATTAATGTTACATGATTTGAGGATTTTAACTCTGCAAAATATTGGTTACCTGCTCCTATAACTTGAAAAGCAAATTACTTGTTGCTTGCTAAGTAAATGACAGTGATTTTCTCAGTTGATAATTCCATTGTAGACAGTTATGTTGTTTTGGAAGGTCTTCTGCTGATTGTTTTCTCAGTCTTCAGCTGTTTTACTAGGATCTTGTTGACTCTGGGATTTGGCTCTTATAAACTTGTTCTTATATTAAGGACTTTTCTTCTTTATGCCCCTACTCCTCTGATGTGTTAGTGGTTTCACTGGACTTAGGTGACTTTGCTATAAGGATTTTGCCCTTGTGATCTAAACCAGCTATTTGGAGAACCTAACATATTTAAAAATTGGCAGAACAGCTTCTTGGAGTGGAGCTCCTAGACTGTTTTCCTTATTTAGTAGGTGGCCATGTAACAGTTTTAGGACCTATCTTTTTCATTTATATATCAAATATCAGCATTGGGTTTCATATGTGTAACAAAATCCAAAATAAAGGTTTAACCAAAGTAGCAGTTTATATTTTTCTTCTGTAAAGGCAAATTTGAAGGTGATATGGTAGCCCTACAAAATTACTAGGAAACAACAGACACGTGCTGTATTATTTTTCGGTGGCTTCTGTAACAAAATATTACAAACTGGATGGCTTAAAACAAATATATTCTCTCACAGCTCTGGAGGCCAGAAATTCAAAATCAAGATGTTGCCAGGGCCCCACACCCTCTGGAAGCTCTAAGAGAATCTGTCCCTTACCTCTTAACAGCTTCTGGTGGCTGGTGGCATTCCTTGGCCACATCACTTCATTCTGCCTCTGTCTTCATATGGATTGGGTGTGCACATGTCTGTCTGTCTGCCTCATTTAGGGCCTGTCAAAATAATCTAGGACAAGTTCCTCCTATCAGAATCCACAATCACATCTTTTTCATGTGAGGGTAATATTCGCAGGTTTTGGTGATTAGGAAGTGAATGTATCTGTGAGTGTTTTTTAGCCTTGCCACATCTTCAGCACTCTCGTCTCATGTTACTAGGCAGCACCTTTTGTCCTTGTGGTCTGAGGTGGCTTTTGGAGTCCAGCCATCACATAAACATTTCAGGAAACAGGATGGAGAGTGATGAAGGGCATGCTCCCCCTTTTTTTTTTTTAATAGTTTATTGTCAAGTTGGTTTCCATATAACACCCAGTGCTCATCCCAACAAGTGCCCTCCCCCGTGCCCATCAGTTTGTTCTCAGCATTCAAGAGTCTCTCATGGTTTGCCTCCCTCCCTCTCCCCCACTATTTTTCCCCTTCTTCTCCCTCATGGTCCTCTAGTTCTAGGTTTGAAAAGAATGCTGGTGCAGTTTTGATTGGGATTGCATTGAATGTGTAGATTGCTTTGGGTAGTAATGACATTTTAACTATATTTATTCGTCCATTCCAAGCATGGAATGTTTTTCCATTTCTTTGTGTCTTCTTCAATTTCCTTCATAAGTTTTCTATAGTTTTCATCATATAGATCTCTTCTATCTTTGGTTAGGTTTATTCCTAGGTATTTTATGGTTTTTTGTGCAATTGTGAATGGGATCAGTCTCTTGATTTCTCTTTCTGTTGCATCATTATTGGTGTATAAAAATGCAGCCGATTTCTGTACGTTAGTTTTGTACCCTGCAGCTTGCTGAATTCATGGATCAGTTCTAGTAGGCTTCTGGTGGAGTCTGTCGGGTTTTCTATGTAGAGTATCATGTCGTCTGCCAAAAGTGAAAGTTTGACTTCTTCTTTGCCAATTCTGATGCCTTTGATTTCCTTTTGTTGTCTGATGGCTGATGCTAGGACTTCCAACACTATGTGAAACAACAGTGGTGAGAGTGGATATCCCTGTCGTGTTCCTGATCTCAGGGGGAAAGCTCTCAGTTTTTCCCCGTTGAGGATGATGTTAGCTGAGGGCTTCTCATAGATAACTTTGATGATGTTTAAGTAAGTTCCTTTTATTCCGGGTCAGTCGGTTAAGCATCTGACTTCGGCTCAGGTCATGATCTCACGATTCGTGAGTTTGAGCCCCGCATGAGGCTCTGTGCTGATAGCTAGCTCAGAGCCTGGAGCCTGTCTTGAAATTCTTTGACTCCCTCTCTCTCTGACACTCCCCTGCTCACACTGTCTCTTTCTCTCTCTCAAAAATAAATAAAGAAACATTTTTAAAAAGTGGGTGATGCTGTATTTTGTCAGATGCTTTTTCTGCATCTATCGACAGGATCATATGGTTTTTATCCTTTTTTTGTTGTTGTTAATGTGATGTATCACATTGATTGAATTGCGAATATTGAACCATCCCTGTTACCCAGAATGAATCCCACTTAATCATGGTGGATAATTCTTTTTATGTGCTGCTGGATTCGATTTGCAAGTATCCTGTTGAGGATTTTTGCATCTGTATTCATCAAGGATATTGATCTGTAGTTCTTTTTTTTTTTTTGGTGGGTCTCTGTCTGGCTTGGGAATCAAAGTGATGGTGGCTTCATAAAATGAGTCCAGAAGTTTTCCTTCGATTTCTATTTTTTGGAATAGCTTGATCAGAATGGGTATTGATTCTGTTTTAAATGTCTGGTAGAATTCCCCAGGGAAGCCATCTGGCCCAGGGCTCTTACTTGTTGGGAGATTTTTGATAACTGATTTCTTCACTAGTTATGGGTATGTTCAGATTTTCTATCTCTTCCTGTGTGAATTTTGGTAATGAGTTTGTGTTAGGAATTTGTCCATTTCTTCTAAGTTGTCCAGTTGGTTGGCATATAGTTTTTCATAGTATTCACTGATAATTGCTTGTATTCCTGAGGGGTTGGTTGTAATAAGTCCATTTTCATTCATGATTTTGTCTATTTGAGTGCTCTCTCTTTTGAGAAGCCTGACTAGAGATTTGTCAATTTTGTTTAGTTTTTCCAAAAAACCAACTCTTAGTTTCATTGATCTGTTCGACTGGTTTTTTGGTTTCTATATTGTTTATTTCTGCCCTGATTTTTATTATTTCTCTTCTCCCACTGTGTTTGGGGTGCTCTTCCTGTTCTCCTTCTAGTTCCTTTAGGTGTGCTGTTAGATTTTTGTACTTGAGTTTTTTCTAATTTCTTGAAATAGGCCTGGAGTGCAATGTGCTTTCCTCTTAGGACTGCCTTTGCCGCATCCCATAGAGTTTGGATTGTTGTATTTTCATTTTCATTTCATTTGTTTCCATATATTTTTTAATTTTTCCCTAATTGCCTGATTGGCCCATTCATTCTTTAGTAGGGTGTTCTTTAACCTCCATGTTTTTGGAGGTTAAGCAGTCTTTGCCTTAGATCACTTTACATTTGTTAGCTAATGTCAGTTGTTTTCCAAAGATGTATAAATGTTCATTCTCACCAGTAGGGTATGAGAATAGGCTTGCTAACAGTAAGTGAATGTCTTTTTTTGCCAATCTCATAAATGGAAAAAAAGTGTATTCTTTTAAGTTTTATTTATTTTTGAGAACAAGACAGTGTGAGTGGGAGAGGGGCAGAGAGAGAGAGAGAGAGCTTTCAGCACAGAGCTAGACACAGGACTCAAACTCATGAAGCATGAGATCATGACCTGAGCCAAAGTTAAAGGACAGAAAATAATCAGTAACTAAACAGAAAAGAGGCACAGCCCAGGGCTGTAATCACCAAGTGGCACAATGACGTGCCACTCCTAACTATACCCTGCCACTCCAAGCCATGAGTGAACCAGCAAAACCCAGAGGATTTCCATTGATATCCTCCATCTCTGAAAAGAGACTGCTAAGTGGTATCTTAGTCTTGGCCCTCTCTTGTCTGAAAAATAGCGGAAATGGCTATTGGAAAGAAATGGGCAGTGAGCAATGGGCCTGACAGTGACAGAACTGAATGCATCATGGCTGCCCAAACTAAGACAAGGCATTGATTGGGAAATATGTCCAAAGCCTGAGGGTGTTCCCATATGGGAATGGAGTGAGCCCTAAAAAAACTCAAAAATGTATGCAGTTTGTAGGCATTCCAGACCCCACACGTCCTCTTGTGAGCCCTATTACGTACTCTTTTGACTACAAAAAAAAATTGAAATTAACTACCTCAACTTTAAACCTATGGTTCATGGTGCCTGGCTGGCTCAGCTGGAAGAGCATGCAACTTGATCTCAGGGTCATGAGTTGGAGCCCCACATTGATTGTCAAGGTTATTTAAATAATTCTTTTTTTTAACTTTAAACCCTTGGTTCATTGGGGAAAACAAACCAGTCTCATATGTGGTGTAGAGTGGGAGTTAATAAATCACCCACAATATATTGGCATAAGTAGAAGGCTTAGACCGATTGCCACAAAGTGAGAATAACATGGCATGCAAATTACAGCAAGCAAGAAAGGAACATAGCTTGAGAAACACTGTACAAAGAACCCAAAGTAAAAATAAAAACAAACCTTATCCCAAGGAACAGGAAGAAATTACCCAGATGTGCTCGTTATAAAACAACTGACTGTGATGTGGATTAAGTAAAAAGCTCAAAAAACAATAGCATAGCAGATGAATAGAGATTTAGGAAACAAGTTGAGGGCAAAACCTGTAGTAATGATTAGTAACAAAAGAAGCAGAATAATAGATGTAGCAGGAAAAAAATCTATCTGCCTCCAGAAAGTTAAGATAATCACAAAGAATGCAAGTGACAACAAAAAAGAAAGACAACATGATTAAAAATAATTCAAGTAATTAATTAAAACTTCTTTTTAATTTTAAATTCCAGTCTAGTTAACACAGTGTTATATTAATTTCAGGGATACAGTATAACGATTGAACAATTCCATATGTCACTTGGTGCTCATCACAAGTGTACTCCTTAATCTCCCATCGCCTTAAAACTTCTGAAATAGGAAATTGAACAAATAGAGCAGATTCCATGCCATGACAAGAAAATTTCCCCTAACTTAAGAAATTATGAGATTTATAAGTCAAAGGAGTGTAATCTTACTGTTTCAGGAAATCTTACTGTTAGTTTTCCAGAACTGAGAGAAGGAAAATTCTGTTGTTTCTAAGCTATTCAGTCTATGGCATTTTTATTATAGCATTCCAGACAAAGACATTAGTGTAAATGAAAAATCCAAGAGAATCTATAAACTATTTAAAGTTTTAAGTATTCTGGGGTGCCTGGGCGGTTCAGTTGGTTGGGCAACTGACTGAAGCTCAGGTCATGATCTCCTGTTCTTGAGTTTGAGCCCCACATCCGGCTCTCTACTGTCAGTGCAGCAGATCCTCTTCAGATCCTCTGTCTCCCTCTCCCTGTCCTCCCCCACTGTGCTGTCCCTCTCTCTCAAAAATAAATATACTTTTTTAAATTTTTAAATAAAGTCTTAAGTATTCTAAGTTATAAGAGTATTATGTAAAAGTCTGGCATAGGAGATATTTTTAAAATCCCAGCATAGTATCAAATATAGATGACCTCGGATTACGTATGACAGCTGCAATAACACAGACATTTTTAGAAAATTAAAAGAAACCTGACTGAAGAATAAAAGAAATCTAAATAATTGTCAATACCATATTTATCAGTGGAAAACTTTAGTATTCTAAAGATGTCTACTATATAAACTCAGTGTAATTTGAGTCAACATCTCAACAAAATTTTAATAGGCCTTGACAAATTAGTCTTAAAATTCATATAGCAGGTTTAATGAAAAGACCAAAAACAGATAATTTTGAATAAAAGAAATGAGGAAGAGAGCCTCACGTCTCTATTACTGCCATTTCTCATAGTAAATAAATCAGTCTGTTATTAATATAGGGGTAGTAGGCCAGTGAGAAGGGAATCTGAGGCAAGAATTAAGATACTGACACTTGATTCAGGGACTGTGCAAGCCCAAGTAGCCCAAAACTGTGAAGCAATGTGATATATGATGCTTTACCTTGGGAGGTGGGACTTCTGCCAAATCCAGAGAAATCATACCTCAGAGAAGTGTCCATGAAAGGAAAAAACAGGCTGGCAGATTATTTCCGTGTTCCCTTCTTTACTCCCTCTTCCCACTGGTCAAGGAAGATGACTCCAGATAACTCCCTTCTATTTCCAGATTGTGCATCCTGCCTTCAGCATCTGCTCAAAAAACCAGATCCCACATCTCCACCATGCCTGGAAGTAGAGGAGCAACTTGGCATAGTTAGGACTCTGCGTGAGGGCCAACTAGGTCCACAACTTCAGCTTAGATTCTAGCCATCTCGGGGCACCATCAGTGGTGACAGCAGTACAGTGCAGAAGACAGGCAGCTCCTTTTTTTGTAATATTTTTTTAATGTGTTATTTTATTTTTGAGAGAGAGCAAGCAAGCACAAGCAGGGGAGGGACAGAGAGAGAGGGAGACATAGAATCTGAAGCAGGCTCCAGGCTCCAAGCTGTCAGCCTAGAGCCCAGTGCTCGAACTCACAAACCATGAGGATCATGACCTGAGCTGAAGTTGGACGTCAGCTGACTGAACCAGCCAGGCACTCTGACAGGCAGCTTCTTAAGAAAAAGAATTATAGGGGCGCCTGGGTGGCTTAGTCGGTTAAGCGTCCGACTTTCGCTTAGGTCATGATCTCGCGGTTCGTGGGTTCCCGCGTCGGGCCCTGTGCTGACTGCCAGCTCAGAGCCTGGAGCCTGTTTCAGAGTCTGTGTCTCCCTCTCTCTCTGACCCTCCCCTGCTCACGCTGTCTCTCTCTCTCTCCTAGAAATGAATAAAAATATTGAAAAAAAAAAAAGAAAAAGAATTATAAGGTAATCTGAGAAAGTATACAGGGCAGTTTCCAGTACAAATAAGAAATCCGGAAACAGAACGTTGGTCTTTACAAAAGGATGGCATTATATAAATAAGTAATGCTGGGCTAGCTGACTAACCACTAAGAAAAATAAAAAGTTCCCCAGGGCACTTGGCTGGCTCAGCCAGTAGAGCATGTGACTCTTGATCTTGGGGTTGTGAGTTTGAACCCCATTTTGGGTGTAGAAATTACTTAAAAACAAAATCTTTTAAGAAATGAATCCCTACATTACCATATAACAAATTCCAGCTGAATTCAAGATCTGTTAAATAGGAAAAACCAAACTGGGATAAAAATACAGTAGTGCTGTCGGGTCTGGGGGGCTCAGAGCCCACGTCAGCTCAGGTCTTGAGCTCAAGGTTGTGAGTTCAAGCCCAGTGTTGGGCTCTGCACTGGGTGGGAAACCTACTTAAAAAAAAAAAAAAATACAGGAGTGCCTTTTTACCTATATGTGGAGAACAGTTTCTAAAATAAGACCCAAGGAACAGAACCTGTAAAGGACGGAGAGTGATAAATTTGGCTGCCTTCAAGTTTTGAAACAACAAAGGAAACTTAACTAGTGACCCTAGAAGCAAAATAAAAACACCAGCGCAACTGAGAGAAGAGATATAAAAATGCTTAAGACCAATAAAAGGTAAATATTCATAATTTTAAAAACAACTGGTATAGCTCTATAGGGAAAATATACATAACCAAATTGGAAAATTAGGCTAATTTTGTGAGTAGGCATGTCACCAAAAAGAAAAAGAAAAAAAAATCCAATGACCAGTAAACATAAAAAGCTGCTTTATAAAAAAAAAAAAGGTGTAGGGATTAGAGTTGCAAATCAAAAGATACTATTTCACACCTGTTGGCAAGACTGTGAAAGTCTGTTGACAGATGCCAGAGCCACAGGAACTTCTTCATCGATGTTCAAAATCCATGTTTGTAAATGCTCTTGAGGTGATCACATCTGCAAGGCAGAGAAATGTCTGTCCCTAAAATTCTACTCTGCCAGCAGCCTTAAGCTCTCCTCTGCCGGGTCCCACTTTAAGCTTCATCCTTGGTGTTGCATTTTGTTGCTATGTCATTTTCTCTACCTTCACCTTACTTTGTATGTCTTCATTGGTCCAGGTCTTAACCTCTTATTCTTCATGGTTTTCCGCTCTTAATGTGCCATAGATCTAGAAATTCTATAAATAGCTTATTAAAATTTTGTACATAGTTAAGTAAATAGGCCCAAAAGAAGTCCTAAGAGACTCTTCTGGCAGGTTGGTGGGGAGGTATGTAAACTTTTACATATCTGTTTTATTACTTAAGAGGCCTTTTTAATTTTCTCTGATTCAGGGCTCATTTTCTGTTAGCCAGAGTTGCTGAGTAGATGAGATGTAATGAGCTTTAATTTAGTCTGTACATTTATTTACATATTTTGCCATCGTTTGTACATATAAATTCTTTCCTTCAGGGCCTTCTAATGCTGTGTTTTGTTTTGTTTTGTTTTAATCTTTATTTTTGAGAGAGACACACAAGCGTGCGAGGAGGGTAGGAATAGAGAGAGGGAGACACAGAATCAGAAGCAGGCTCCAGGCTCCAAGCTGTTAGCACAGTGCTTGACGCAGAGCCGGAACTCAGAAACTGAGATCATGACCTGAGCCGAAGTCGGACGCTTAACCGACTGAGCCACGCAGGTGCCCCAACTGATGCTATGTTCTGATTTGACTCAAATATAAAATAGTTGGAATAAAGAAGTTGAATGTTAGCCTATAATTTGGTGTAAGAAATACAAAATATTTGAATAACTGGTTTGTAGCTTTTCTTTATTGACCTTTTTAAAAATGTAAATAAGATTTTTTTTAGATAAAAGCTTTTTGAGATGGAATTCCTATAGATATATTCCTGATAAATACAGCACATTCAGAATATACAGCCTACTGGCTTTTAGTATATTGCAGATATACTAAATATTACAACAATATTAGTACATTTTCATTCCCTCCAAAGGAACCCTGTACCTCTTAGCTTTTTTCCCCTAGTCCTGTCACCATTAGGCAACCACTAATCTTTCTGTCTCTGTATATTTGCCTATTCTTAACATTTCATGTAAATGGAATAATACAACATATGGCCATTTGTGACTGCTTTCTGGCACTTAACGTGTTCAGAGTTATGACATGTATCAATACTTTTTATTGCTGAATAATACTCTGTCGAACGAGTAATACATTTATCCTCTCATTTACTGGACATTTGGGTTGTTTACACTTTTTGGCTGTTATGAATAAAGCTGCCATGAACACATGGAAACTTAAGGTTTCATTTCTCTTAAGTATATATCTAGGAACAGAATTGCTGGATCACATGGTAATCGTATGTTTAACATTTTCAGGAACTGCCAGACTTTTCCATGGCAGCTGTGCCATTTTACATTCCCACGAACAGTGGGGAGAGTTCTGTTTCTCCACATCCTCAGCAACATTTGTTACCTTTGATATTTAGCAATCCTAGTATATATAAAGTGGTGTCTCATTGTGGTTTTAGTTTTATGATTTTCTGAGGCTCATTTCAGGTATCTTTCCCCACATATTTTAATACACAACAAATAAAAAGAGAAATGAAATCATTAAAGGCATTTTTTTTTTTCTTTTAACAGGCAAAGGAAATTTTAACAAAAGAATCCAATGTGCAAGAGGTTCGTTGTCCTGTTACCGTGTGTGGAGATGTGCATGGTCAATTCCATGATCTTATGGAACTCTTTAGAATTGGTGGAAAATCACCAGATACAAACTATCTATTCATGGGCGACTATGTAGACAGAGGCTATTACTCAGTGGAGACTGTGACTCTTCTTGTGGCATTAAAGGTATGATTAATGAAATTCAATTCTTTTTTTTTTTTTTTTTTTTTTGGTCAAGCTTCAAACCAGCAAAAGACGAGCATAACAGTATTGTATATCATCTGCTATATTTTAGTCTTTTCAGTTTATAGCCTCTTAAAATATGATCGTTTCATATCTTATAAAAGAAAGAAAAATGAAAATGATAACCTTGAACTTGTCCTGCCTGCTCCTGGTAAATCATTCCCTTAGGTAATCCACAGCTAAAGTCTTGGAATCATTTTTTACTTAGTCAGGTATCCCTCATAATCAGTCAGTCATTTTTAATTCTTGCCTTGAGAAGTTTATTCCTGTGTCTGTTTTTTTCTATCATACAATACATATTTTCCTCACTTCATAGCTTCAGATAGTGTGATAACTAATGTTTCTGACCTCTCCAAATGTGCCTTGCATATGCTTTGAGATTAAATCTGTCATTTAGCACTTGGTCTTGTTATCTTTGGCCTCAGACACTTCAGAGATTCCATGTTGCCTACAGAATCAAACTCCTTGGGTGGCCCTCTGTAGTCTAGCCTGAATTTACCCTACTAGTAGTTGGTAGCATAAACTTTGTATTTCAAATCAGAGTTTCAGAACACTCTGCCTGTCTCATTATTTCCTTATCTAATTTCCCCACAAGATGACTCTGATTTCTTAACCCCCGTCTGCCAGGAGTCAGCTTAAATCCTACATTTTCCTTGAAGCCTTCGACCATTTTTAGCCTTGTTCCTTCTACTTTCAAGTACAGGGCAACTTACTCTTTCACTCGTAATTTATATTACATAGTGGTTTATTGCCTTGTAGTATTTACATCTCATGGCTCCTTAGTAAGATTAGGCCGTAAACAGCATAAGTCATGTATTACCTTTATGTGGACCTGGCACCTACCTTCAAATACTGAGCTTAATTTTGGACACATAATGGTTAGTTAATAAAAATATAAACTGAAGTATGCATTTGCTTTTTGGTTAACTTGGTTTATAAAATCTGATGCTTTTTCATACTTCTTATCAGACACATTCCTAACTAAACTATGCTTATAAGGTATGTCTCTGTGTTTTGTTATGAAAAGGAGGCTATAAATACATTTGAAATCTTGTCCAGATTTGAGAAGGGCCTATTTTTGTGTTTTTGTTAGCAAATACAGTCTTTCTGTGGGAAATAAAAATTGAAACGGAGAGAGAAGTTGCTATATAGAGTAGTTTGTCTTAGGTCCAAATCATTGACCTTTGGTATCCATTTAGCAGTAAGATGTCATAGTATGCTGGAAAGACCTAGAAGACTGGTGATTATTTGAGGATGGAAGAAGACATTAAATACCAAGAATCAGATATAATTTTAATAACTGATAACAGTTAATAAGGGTTCCATTGAGGGTGGTATAAAGAGTAATGAAGGACTGTAAATATTTCAAAGGTCAGTCAATGAAGAAAGAAAATGTTTAACTCTTAAAGAAATAGGTCAGAAATTTGCTTAACATAACACTAATACCATGAATTTTTTTGGTTTTCCTCCAAGGTGCGTTATCCAGAGCGCATTACAATATTGCGAGGAAACCACGAAAGCCGACAAATTACCCAAGTATATGGCTTTTATGATGAGTGTCTACGAAAGTATGGAAATGCCAATGTTTGGAAATACTTTACAGATCTATTTGATTATCTTCCACTTACAGCTTTAGTAGATGGACAGGTGTGTGTGTGCTTATATGGTGGGCTGGGGGGTGGAGAGGAATAGAAATAAGAAAAGCTATTTTACTGTTTTTCTGTTTTAAGATTTTCTGGTAGTAATTTAGGGTTCCGATTTATATGACATGCTACCTACATCTCCTTAGCTTTTTCTGCCTCTTTTCCTTAGAATTAAAATTTCAGAATATGGAATTGGGGATACATTTTATGCATATTGGACCCAGCAGATTTCCCTGTTCTCAGATGTGTAAATATTTTAGCCAAAGAATTTGCCAGTATGCTTTTTTTATTATAAATACCATAAATAAATGCTTAAGACCTTGATGTTAATACTAGTAAAGCAAAGCTATTTTTTAAAACTAGCTCCACACATATACACAGTTTGCTGATTACCATTAACTTTTTATTCCTATTTTCATGGTAATTGCAGGCAGTAATATTGTATATTACACCTTCACTAAGAAGGGCATGCTTTCCGGCACTTGGGTAGCTCAGCTGTTTGAGCATCTGACTCTTAATTTAGGATCAGGCTCAGGTTATGATCCCAGGGTCGTGGGATTAAGCCTTTAGTTGGGCTCCATACTGACTGTGGAGCCTGTTTAAAATTCTTTTCCCTGTATGCCCCCTCCCCAGCTTGCACACACGTTCTTGATTTTGGCTCAGGTCATGATCTCATGGTTTGTGGGATTGACCCCCATGTCAGGCTCCATGGTTTGTGGGATCGACCCCCCCATGTCAGGCTCCATGCTGATAGCGCGGGGCCTGCTTGGGATTTTCTCCCCCTCTCTCTGCCCCTCCTTCACTTGTGTTCTCTCTCTCTCTCAAATAAACATTAAAAATATAAAGATAAAAGCAAAAATGGATACAAAAAACACTAGGGAATGAGAAGGCATTACTATCGATGTGGATGTGGTTACTTACCACAATAATATAGGGTACAGCTTTATTCTATTGAACTTGAAAAGATAGATGAAATTTATTTTGGCAAATTAGTTTTTAAAGAAATTATGCTAGTGTAAATAGACTACCAAATTTAGAAGAAATTGGAAAAGTAACCAGGTGTCTAGATAATTGTGTAAGCAAATTGTACCAAACTTTTAAGAAACATCTGTGTTCCAAAGTTTAGGAAAAGATGGAGAGCTTCAAAGTTCATTTCTTGAGGCTAGTATAATCTCAGTACCAAACCAGACATGGCAAACACCAAAAAATAAAACTCAGTTAAGTAGTAAAATAAAATATTAATTGAATAAAGAAACTTGTATTGACTATACTTAGTCAACAAAACATCAGAAATCTCATCAAAATCAGGACAATGATGCTCTCTTAAAACTTGCATTATTAGCTTGCTGATCCAGAATCCCTAGAGGATGGGTCTGGGAATAGATATTTTACCCCCCCACCCCCAAAATTTGTATTTTTCAGTTTTGTTTTGGAAGTTCTAACCAGTGCACTGAGCAATAAAAAGAACTAAAAGGAATAAACGTTGAGAAGAAATTAACACATATTTTTGCTAACACAATTATGTACTCCGAGAACTCTTAAGAAAGCTGAAAAACAGGAAATTGAGCGTCTTTGCGATAAGAAAAACAAAAAAAGTTCTATATGTCAGAAAATGTAATGATGAGTCACAAGAATGGAAGTCATATTCACTAGAGAAGGGGAAAAAAACAATACAAAATACTTAAGAATATAAGAGGAAAAACTTTTTTTTTATTTGAGGAAGGTAACGTGCATATACCACACATGTGTATGCATCTGAGTTGGGAGGGGCAGAGAGAGAGGGAGACAGCCAATCCCAAACAGGCTTCGTGCTGTCAGAACATAGGCTGACTCGGGGCTCAATTTCAAGAGCCATGAGATCATGACCTGAGCCAAAACGAAGTCAGATGCTTAACCAACTGAGCCACCCAGCCACCCCAGAAAGAAATAGTATCAGTAGCTCTCTCTGATGTTATTTTTGTTTCCTTTTCCATTGTGTTTTATAAACTTTCCAAGTGAGTATTATCAAACTTTATTCTGAAAAGAAGAGCTGTGAGGATTGACACGTATAACCATTATTGACTCTCTGTTAACTTTGAGCATTTAACAAGACAAATTTTTTTTTTTTTAATTCATAAACAGATATTCTGCCTTCATGGTGGCCTCTCTCCATCCATAGATACACTGGATCATATAAGAGCATTGGATCGTTTACAAGAAGTTCCACATGAGGTAATATTAGCTTTAATTTAAAAAGAAATACGACCGCACTGTGGTAAAACTAAAGGAGTTAAACTTAACTGTCAATAATTTATAACGTATGCTTAATTTTCTTGGCCAGGGCCCCATGTGTGATCTGTTGTGGTCAGATCCAGATGATCGTGGTGGGTGGGGCATTTCACCACGCGGTGCTGGCTACACGTTTGGACAAGACATCTCTGAAACATTTAACCATGCCAACGGTCTCACACTGGTTTCACGAGCTCACCAACTTGTAATGGAGGTATGTACTTCTCCTACAGGATCTTTATTTCTAATACATCTGTATCTCTATAATAAGGCTTCATGAAATATTCCTATTACCTAAATGAATAAAGAAAATCTTTGGCTGGTTTTAGCAGGTAGAGAAAGCACTAGTTGGCCAGAGAAAAGTTGCAAAAATATGACCAAAATTTCCTTGTATCTTTCCCTCAGATTCCTCAAATACAAACTTTTTTTATATTTTCATCATTGCTTTATCATTCTATTGCTACCTTCTAGCTTCCCTTCCTCCATGCACACATTACTTTTGAATTTATTTGAATGCCAGTTGAAGACATGGAACTCCTTTATCTCCAAATTTCCATGTATATTTTGCAAAAACAAATATTTTTCTCTTATGACAGTATAGTTCTTACAGTCCAGAAATTTGCATTGATATATTACCATGATCTAATCTAGACACTTCAGTTGAATTTTTTAGGATATCACTAATGTTCTTGATAGAAAAATTTAATTATGTATTTGCATGTTTAATCCAGGATCATACTGTATTTGGACTCCTTTGATGTAGAAATAATTCCTCAGATTTTCTGTTTTGCATAATGCTTGTATTTTTAAAGACTACAAACAATTGTATTTTGTAGAAATATCCTTCATTTGTCTTCAATGTCCTTATGATTCAGGATATACATTTTTGGCAGGCATATTGCAGAATAATGTGATAATGCTTCCCTGCTTCTCAGTGCATCATATTAGGGTCACGGAATCTGTTTATCCTATTGTTTGTTTGTGGTATTTTCCTGAGTCACTTAGTTAAGGTGGTGGCTGCCAAACTTCTCTACCATGATGTTACTATTTTATAAATACTAAAGGAATAGAAATAGAATTTTATCCTTTCAGTCAGTAGGGAGTGGCTTCAAGATGTTAGAGAAAAGTAAAAAAAAAAAAAAAAATGTTAGAGAAAAGTTCAGCCCAAGTGAGCTAGGAGGAATGAGAATATGGTTAATAAGTAATATAAATTCATATGCTAAAGATAAACCTAATTCTGTCGGTAGTTATGAGAGATATGAATGGATGAAAATTTTTACTTCTCTAAAATACTGAGACTGAAGTAGATAATCAAAATTCAGCTGTTACTTGGGATGAATCTAAAACAGTGAAAAAATAATAAAAAGTAAAACAGGACACTGCAGCCTACAAATAGAGGGAAAATGGGGGCGCCTGAGTGGCTCAGTCGATTAAACGTCCAACTTCGGCTCAGATCATGATCTCATAGTTCGTGGGTTCGAGTCCCGCGTCGGGCTCTGTGCTGCCAGCTAGCCCAGAGCCTGGAGCCTGTTTCAGATTCTGTGTCTCCCTCGCTCTTGGACCCTCCCTTGCTCACGCTGTCTCTCTCTATCAGAAAAATAAATAGATAGGTAGTATATTGGTATGTCAGTTAGATGGTTATCCAAAATACAACTAGTAATGTGAATCAAAATAGGCTGTAATATAAAAGGTATATTTAGAAATAAAAAGAGGTCATTACTGATGAAAACTGGCCCAGTGATCTAGGAAAGAAATAATTCTAGGTTTGTGTTTACCTAGTAATAAACAGATTCAAAATATATAAAGCAAAAGTTATACAATTTATAAGCAAAAGTTATGTGAAATCTTCATCATTGTAGGAGAAATTTTAATACACATCCAAGCCAAGGGCTGAAGCAAGAACTAAGTAGAACAGCACCATTACTGAGCTTCCATGTCACAGAACCCTGTGCCCAGCAGTTGAGTATTCAGTGCAGGTGCCCAGTGTCAAGGATGGATACCATATGAGGTAGCATAGAAGACTGCGTTTCCACCAAGAATATTTATCATCTTTGAATTTAGTTTTCGAAACTTACTTGTGTCAATATTATAATTTTATAGTGAAATGTTTTGTGTTGTTTATTTTTTTAATGCTGCAGGGATACAATTGGTGTCACGATCGGAATGTGGTTACCATTTTCAGCGCACCCAATTACTGTTACCGTTGTGGGAACCAGGCTGCTATCATGGAATTAGATGACACTTTAAAATACTCCTTGTAAGTAATTTAATGTTAAATACAGTTTTTAAATTGGTGTATAATTGCTTTTAGAAGGAAAAAATTAAATGTAGATAGAGGGTTTCTGGGGCACCTGGGTGGCTCAGTTTAAGTTCTAACTCTAGCTTTGGCTTAGGTCATTTTCTCACAGTTCTTTGGATTGAGCCCTGTGTCAGGCTCCGTGCTGCCAGCTTGGGATTCTGTCTCTCTGCCTGCCATTCCCCTTGCTCGCACATGCTTGCTTGCTCTCTCTCAAAATAAATAAACTCTAAAACAAAAAAAAAGTTAGAGAATTTCTGCTTCTAGAATGGTGGAGTGAAGAACCTGACAAATCTTCTCCCCAACAGATGCAATCATTTAACTGGAAAAAGGGATTTTAAACAGTTACTAAATGTTTTTGAATATTGTTCTAAATACATACGGCCCGTATGCATTTAAACATTCTAAAAAATCTAAATCTCAGTAGAAACAGCCAATACGTGGGATTTGAGCCATAGCATGTTCCCTCCCTCTCTTTCCGGATCCCTTGTTCAGAAACTTACTCCACAGTCATTCTACCCTGGACCCTGCTCAGGTTTTTTTCTTGTTTTAATCTTTTAGTCTCTATTAACTACACAACAGAGTTATTTAGAAGTTCCCTCTCTGTAGGCACATGCCACTTTGTGGTCAGAGGTTGTGCTGAAGCCTCCTTGGTCAGTAAAATTTTAGGGCCCACCCTGATCTAGTAAGATGACTGGTAATGTATGTAGAAGTTGATGTCAAAGTTGAAAGAATCATCTTGGCTCACATTTCAACCAAGCACCAATGTTGGGAGTTTGTTTGATTAGTCCTGAGAGGGCACAACCTTAAGGATAGCACATAATGTAGTTTTCCAGTAGTTTTGTAGTTTTCCTCTCTCAAAAAATAAACTTTAGGGGCGCTAGGCGGCTCAGTCGGTTAAGCATCTGACTTTGGTTCAGGGCAGGATCTCGTGGTTTGTGAGTTTGAGCCCAGCGTTGGCTCTATGCTGACCACTGGGAGCCTGGAGCCTGCTTCAGATTCTGTGTCTCCCTCCCTCTCTGCTCCTCGCCCTTGCTCATGTTCTCCCTCTCTTCAAAAATAAATTAACAATAAAAATATTTTAATTTAAAAACTTTCTAAAAAGGTGAGGTTTTAATCTAAATACTCTCCTCAGCTTCTTTAAGGACATGAGATTATATGAAATTGTAATTATGACAATGCATTTTGGGGATTAGAACATAATATCAGTACCAGAAAAAAAGCTTACTCTATAGTAGTAAATGTCTCTTAATTCATAGAATTTATAAATTATAGGTAGATTCCATAAGTGATGGAAGTTCTAGAGTAACCAATAATAAAATAATTTTGGAAAAGTAAAGTTATTAAAGGAATTTAAATGGCACACTAGAAAATATGTTTGTTTGTTTTTTTTTTATTCATTTATTTAGAGGAGGGGCATAGAGAGAGGGAGAACCTCTGCACTGTCAGCGTAGAGCCTGACATGGAGCTTGATCTCCTGAACCGTGAGATTATGACCCAAGCCGAAATCAAGAGTCTGGTGCTTAACTGACTGAGCCATCCAGGCACCCCAAAATATGCTTTAATAAAAAAAGTTAAAGTAGGAACCAAGAAAACAAGACCAAAAAATGGCAGGTATAAATCCAGTCATGTCAGTATTAAACGTGAATGAGTGGTTTAAGTAATGCACTCAAAAGGCAAAGATTATTGAATTTTTTTAAGAAGTTTTATGATATCTACAGGAAACATAATTTAGATTAAAAACAAATAGGTGAAAAAAGATATACCATACTAACAGCAACCACATGACTGCTGAACTGGTTATACTAGGATCAGACAAAATAGATTTCAAAATAAAAATTGTTACACAAAGACATTTCACAGTGATGAGACTCAAACCATTTAGAAAATATACCAGTTAAAAACGTATGCACTTAACTATGGAGCAAAAGTGAACAGAATCAAAGGGAGAAGTAGACAGTTCAACAGTAGTTGGAGACTTTATTATGGCACTTTCAATGGTACAACTAGGCAAAAGGTCAGCAATGAAATAGAAGACTGAAGAAACTATAACTTAACATATAGGGAATGCTCTACCCAAATGCACTAAAACTCAGGGGATTCAATGAAAGCAATGTTTGCAGGGAAAGAAATAACTGTAAATGCCTGTGTTAAAAATTAAGTTAGTGATTTGAGATCTTTCTAAGACTCTAACTTAACACTTTAAAGACCCTAGAAAAAGAAGAGCAAACTAAAGCCAGAGCAGACTTATGGAAGGAAATGAAATAGTAGACAAATAGGGGGAGAAAAAAAAAAAGCAAAACCAGAAAATTCTTTTTAACAAAATTAAAAAGCCTTGACTGGCCAACCAAAAGTGAATAAAGATTCACATTACCAAAAATCACTGCAGACTGTACTGAAAAAGAATTAAGAGAATACAATGAGTAACTATATAGCAACAAACTAGGTCAAATGGACAAATTCCTAGAAAGATAAACTGCCAAAATTGACTGAATTAGAAAGTCTGAATAGTTATCAACAACATATAGTAAAAATGGGAAATCAGCACTGCTCTACTCCAGTGTCATCTTTATTAATATGCTTGCAAATTCAAATCCTTTAACTCTTTGCTTTCTTTTTTGCCACCTGTAGCCTTCAGTTTGACCCAGCACCTCGTCGTGGAGAGCCTCATGTCACCCGGCGCACCCCAGACTACTTCCTGTAAATTCCTCCTAGGAAAAACCTGCCTTTGTATGTGGAAGTATACCTGGCTTTTTAAAATATATATATATTTAAAAACAAACAAAAAAAAAAGCAACAGTAATCTATGTGTTTCTGTAACAAATTGGGATCTGTCTTGGCATTAAAACCGTATCATGGACCAAAATGTGCCATACTAATGATGAGCATTTAGCACAATTTGAGACTGAAACTTAGTACAACACTATGTTCTAGATCGGTCGGTCTTAACAGTTTGCCTGCTGTATTTGTAGTAAGCATTCTCCTCGGGACTGTTTAAGCAAACAAGGTAACTAACTCCTTCATCTCCTTTTGCACTTATTTGAAAATTTTAGGTCTAGTGTTTAACTTGGCATGGATTGATAGAGTTGGAGTTTTATTTTTAAGAAAAATTCTCAAGCTAACTTCCACTTAATCCATTACCCTTTATTTTATTGAAATGTATAGTTAAATTAACTGAAGAAAGATTCTTGGGAGTGTGTTGTCATAACATTTAAAAAGGTTTCCCTTCATTTAAACTAAATTACTGTTTTATGTTGATCTGCATATTTCTGTATATTTGTCATGACAGTGCTTGCATCCTTTTTGGTGTACTGAGCAAATAAACTTTCCATTTTAAACAAACAAATTGGTTTACTGTGGTACACTTTAAATGAAAGTTCTGCTTTTTTGACACTTAATAAAATCTCTTGACCTGTGATAAACAGTTATGTTGAGGTAATTTAAGTGTAGTGGTCTCTGTAAGAAGGCTTATTTTCAGAAGAAAAATTGGGATAGTAGGCTGCTATCTTTTAGACCATAGAAAAGCCATTTTTATTTCTAAACATAATTTCAATAGGTAGTTTGTATTAATGTATTGAAGTATGAATTGTATGCTAAAACTGTAGGATATTCTATAGCTAGGAATAATCTTTGAAAAAAAACAAAATATAGGGCAACCTGGGTGGTTCAGTTGGTTAAGCATCCCACTTCGGCTTAGGTCACAATCTCACAGTTAGGGTGTTTGAGCCCCACATCAGGCTCTGCCCTGACACCTCAGGGGACCCTGGAGTCTACTTCAGATTCTGTGTCTCTCTCTCTCTTCCCCCCACCACCCCGGTCTCTCTCTTCCCCCCACCACCCCGGTCTCTCTCCCCCTCTCTCTCAAGAATAAACATTAAAAATAATAATTTAAAAAATAAATAAATATACATGGGCACCTGGGTGGATCAAGTCTGTTAAGCATCTGACTCTTGACTTTGGCTCAGGTCATGATCTCATGGTTCAGGAACTCAAGTCCTGCACTGGCCTCTGCACTAACAGCACTGAGCTGCTTGGGATTCTCCGCCCCCCCCCCTCCCTCCCTCTCAGTCCTTCCTCCGCTCATGGTTGCATTCTCTTCCTGCTTCTCAAGAATAAACATTTTTAAAAATAAAAACCAAACATGTTACCTTTATTTCTCTAAAAATTATTTTCGTCTCCAAAATATTTTAGTAGAAGGAGTATAGTAATAGCCCCATTGCTAAATTTCAAGTACTGGGGAAGTCCAGAGTCAGTGTTGAGTGAGTGTGGGAGGATGGAAGACACAGAGAAACAAAATTTTTTGAGTTCTCTAGGTCAAAGATAAAGGGTCAAAAAATTTTTTTTAATCCAGCTATATCGTGTTTACAAGGCACATATCAAAAGCAAAGTCAGATAATGTTGAAAATAAAAGGATGAAATAGACCAGGAAGATACTGGAATAGCTATATTAATGTTAAAATAGACAAAATTTAAGAATAGAAGATCAAGACAAATAGTTAAATCACAATTCGAAATTGTATGTATATACCAAAAGCCTCAAAAGTTAAAAGCAAAAATCCTTAGAAATCGAACTGACAAGTTTTCATTAAAACAGGTTTCAACTCCTTATTAAGTCAAAGATGTAGAGTGTTTGAATAACATACCTTAATAAGATTGCTATAATAAACATGTAGATCTCTGCACCCTAATACAGATTTTTATCAAGTTTATATGGAAAATTTACTAAAATTGGCAATAATTAGTCCCTAAGTCTTAAAAGTTTTCAAAATATTGACAGGACACCAAATTCTGACCACAATGCAATTTAGAAAATAGCAAAAATAAGACAACATGATACTCTTATGTAGATAACCTGAAGACTCCACCAAAATATTGGTGGAACTAATGCATGAATGCAGTAACATTGCAGGATACAAAATCAATGTACAAAAATCTGTTGCATTTCTGTACACCAATAATGAAGCAGCAAAAAGAAATCAAGGAATTGATCCCATTTACAATTGCATCATAAGCCATAAGATACCTAGGCATAAGCCTCACCAAAAGAGGTCAAAATATGTACTCTGAAACCTGTAGAACACTTAATAAAAGGGACACAAAGAGGGGTGCCTGGGTGGCTCAGTTGGTTAAGCGTCCAACTTCAGCTCAGGTCACCATCTCATGGTTTGTGGGTTCGAGCCCCACATCAGGCTCTGCGCTGACAGCTAGCTCAGAGCCTGGAGCCCGTCTGCGGATTCTGTGTCTCCCTCTCTAGCCCTCCCCTGTTCATGCTGTCTCTCTCTCTCTCAAAAATAAACATTAAAAAAAAA
The DNA here is from genome assembly GCF_003009895.1 of Hyaena hyaena. Lineage (NCBI taxonomy): Eukaryota > Metazoa > Chordata > Mammalia > Carnivora > Hyaenidae > Hyaena > Hyaena hyaena. The sequence continues at coordinate 6,608,588 of NW_024080648.1, read as the reverse complement.
ATGTTTTTTAAAGATGACACAAAGAAATGGAAAAACATTCCATATTCATGGATTGGAAGAAAAAGTAATAAAATGTCTATACTACCCAAAGCAATCTACATATTTAATGCAAGCCCTATCAAAGCAGCACCAGCATTTTTCACAGAACTAGAACAACTGTAAAATTTGTATGGAACCACAGAAGACCCTGAATAGTCAAAGCAATCCTGAAAAAAAAGCAAAGCTGGCATCACAATTCTTGACTTCAAATTATTACAAAACTAGTGACCTGGCACAAAAGCAGATCAACGGAACAGAATAGAGAACCCAGAAATGGACCCACAAACAAATGGCCAACTAATCTTTGACAAAGCAGGAAAGAATATCCAAAGGAATAAGGACTGTCTCTTCAGCAAATGGTGCTGGGAAACCTGGACAGCAAACAACCTGCAGAAAAACGAACCTGGACCACGTTCTTACACCACACACAAAAATAAACTCAAAATGGAAGAAGGACCTAAATGTAAGACAAGGAGCCATTACAATCCTCTAGGAGAAAGCAGGCAAGAGCCTCTTTGACCTTGGCTGTAGAAACTTATTCAACACATCTCCAAAGGCAAGGGAAACAAAAGCAAAAATGAACTATTAGGACTTCATCAAAATAAAAAGCTTCTGCACAGTGAAGGAAACAATCAGCAAAACTAAAAGACAACCAACGGAATGGGAGAAGAGATTTGCAAATGACATCAGATACAGACTTAGAATCCAAAATCTATAAAGAAATTATCAAACTCAACACCCAAAGAACAAATAATCCAGTGGAGAAGTGGGCAAAAGACATAAATAGACATTTCTCCAAAGACATCCAGATGGCCAACAGACACATGAAAAAATGCTCAACATCACTCATCAGGAAAATACAAATTAAAACCACAATAAGATACCACCTCACACCTGTCAGAATGGCTAATATTAACAACTCAGGAAACAACAAATGTTGGCGAGGATGCGGAGAAAGAGGATCTCTTGCACTGTTAGTGGGAATGCAAACTCATGCAGACACTCTGGAAAACAGCATGGAGTTTCCTCAAAAACTTAAAAAAAGAAATACCCTACAACCCAGCAATTGCACTACTAAATATTTATCCAAGGGATAAAGGTGTGCTGTTTCGAAGAGGCACATGCACCCCAATGTTTATAGCAGCACTATCAACAATAGCCAAAGTATGGAAATAGCCCAATGTGTATCTACAGATGAATGGATAAAGAAGATGTGGTGTGTATACACACACACACACACACACACACACACACACACACACACACACACACAGTGGAGTATTACTCAGCAATCAAGAAGAACGAAATCTTGCCATTAAAACTAAATGGGTGGAACCGGAGAGTATTATGTTAAGCAAAATTAGAGAAAGACAAATATAGAATTTCATTCATATGAGGACATTAAGATACAAAACAGAAGAACATAAGGGAAGGGAAGCAAAAAATATAAAAAGAGGGAGGAGGACAAAACATAAGAGACTCTTAAATATAGAGAACAGAAGGTGCTGGAGGGGGTTGGGGAGGGGGATGGGCTAAATGGATATCGGGAATTAAGGAATCTACACCTGAAATCATTGTTGTACTATATGCTAACCAACTTGGATAAATTAAAAAAATTTTTTTAAATTAAAAAATTTTTTTAAAATGAATTCAAACTTAAGTGACCATCAAGTTCATATAGACTGCTATATACATAGGATGTTATACATAAACCTGTTAGTAACCACAAATCAGAAATCTGTAACAGATATCCAAAAAATAGAGGAATCCAAGCATATCACTAGAGAAAACCATCAATTCACACGGGAAGAGAGCAAGTGAAGAAAGGAACGGAAAAGAATTACAAAAAAATGACTTAAAATGAACAAAATAGCAATAAGCATGTATCTATCAATAGTTATTTTGAATGTAAATGTAAAAAGGCATAGGGTGACTGAATGGATAAAAAAGCAAAACCCATCTCTATGCTGCCTACAAGAGACTCGTTTCAGTCCTAAAGTCACCTGCAGATTGAAAGTGAAATGGTGGAAAAATACACAAGCGGAATAAAAAGAAAAGCAGGGATAGCAGTATTTATATTGGACAAAACAGGCTTTAAAACAAAGACTGTGACAAGAGGCAAAGAAGGACACAATAAAGGGAGTGGCACCTGGCCAGCTCGGTTGGTGGAGCTTGTGACTCTTGATCTCAGGGTTGTGAGTTTGAGCCCATGTTGGGTGTAGAGATTACTTAAAATCTTTAAAAAACAAACAAACAAAAAACTACACTAATAATAAGGGAACAGTAAGAAGATACAACTATAAATATTTATGTACCCAATATGAGAGCACACAAATACATAAAGCATCTGTTAACAGACGTAAAGGAAGAAATTGATAGTAATACGATAATAGTACAGAACTTTAACACTGCCTAACATCATGGATAAAGAAAAACAATAAGGAAACAGTGACTTTAAATGATACATTGGGGGGACTGGCCAAGCTGGTGGAAGAGAGCAGGAAAACGTGGGGGAAGTGCTGGCGAGAGAAAGAACTTGGGTGAGGAGGAGGAGAAACCAAATGTAATACTTGGTGTGGAAATAGGATTTTGACTTTTATTTTCTAGCATCTTCAAATCAAGAAATGTGAAATTAATCAACATTATTCTACCTCCCGTTGACAAGTGAAGATTGCTTTCTCCCTGGGGCTACCTCAAGAAACAAGCCAAAGTACACATGGTGGGGAGTCCCAAATACCACTACGAGTAGGGAAACAAAATAACCCAAGTCTCAACAAGAGAAACCAAGAGACACCATTCAAAGAACACTTCTGAACGGACAGGGCCTGTACAGTCAAAGAGCCCTCTTTAATTCACCAGAACCTGCAGGGGCAGAGTGCACAACAAGCTTTTAAAATTAACGAGATAGAAAGCTAACCAAAATGACAAAACGGAAGAACTCTCCTCCAAAGAAATTCCAAGAAGAAATGACAGCTAGAGAATTGCTCAAAACAAATATAAGCAACATGACTGAACAAGAATTTAGAACAAGAGTCATAAAATTAATCGCTGGATTTGAAAAAAGCATGGAAGACATCAAAGAACCTACTGCTACAAAGACTATGGAGCTCAAAATAGTTGTGATGAATTAAATGCTAGGAATGAGATACATAATAAAATGAAGGCGTCCAATGCACAGATTGAAGAGGCAGAAAGGAGAATAAGGGATTTAGAAGACACAATCATAGAAAAAGAGGAAGCTGAGAAAGAGATAAACTGATCCAGGAACATGAAAGAAGAGTTTGAGAGCTCAGTGATACAATCAAACAGAACAATATCCGTATCATAGGAATCCCAGAAGAGGAAGAGAGAGGGAAAGGTGCTGAAGGAGTCCTTGAACAAATTATAGCAGAGAACTTCCCCAACCTGGGGAGGGAAGTAGATGTTGAAATTCAAGAGGCACAGAGAACTGCCCTCAGAAGTAACTTGAATTGATCTTCTGCACGACATATCATAATGAAACTGGCAAAATATAAGGACAAAGAGAATTCTGAAAGCAGCTAGGGAGAAAAGGGCCCTAAGATACAAAGGGAAACCTCAGAGTGGTGACAGACCTATCTACTGAAACTTGGCAGGCCAGAAAGGAATGGCTGGAGACCTTCAATGTGATAAACAGAAAAAGTATGCAGCCAAGAATCCTCTATCCAGCAATCTTGTCATTCAGAATAGGAGGAGAGATAAAAGTCTTTCCAAATAAATAAAAATTGAAAGGATTTGTCACCACTAAACCAGCCCTACAAGAAATCCTGAGGGGTCTCTCTGAGGGAATGTTGCAAGGAACGCAAGATACCATAGACACCACCACCACAAGCATGAATTCCACAAAGGACACCATGACTCTAAACCCATATATTTCAATAATAACACTGAATGTAAATGGGCCGAATGCTCCAATCAAAAGACATAGGGTAGCAGAATGGATTAAAAAAACCAAAATCCCTCCATTTGCTGTCTACAAGAAACGCATTTTAGGCTAAAGAACACCTTCAGATTGAAAGTAAGGGGATGGAGAAATATCTATCATGCTACAGGAAGTCAAAAGAAAGTTGGAGTAGCTATACTTATATCAGACAAACTGGACTTTAAACTAAAGACAATAACAAGGGATGAAGAAGGGCATTATATAATAATTACATGTACCCATCAGGAAGAACTAACAATTATAAATGTCTACGCACCGAATATGGGAGCACCTAAATATATATAACAATCACAAACAATCTTATAGATAAGAATGTGCTAATAGCAGGGGACTTTAATACTCCACTTACAGCAATGGATAGATCAACTAGACAGAAAATCACTAAAGAAACAATGGACTTGAATGACACATTGGACCAGATGGATTTGACAGATATATTTAGAATTCTATATCCTGAGGCCATGGAATTCATTTTCTTCTCAAGTGCTTATTGCACATTCTCCAAGATACATCACATACTGGGACATAAAGCAGCCCTCAATAAATAGAAAAGAATTGAGATCATACCATGCTATGCTAAGCATACTATGTTTTCAGATCACAATGCTATGAAACTTGAAATCAATCACAGGAAGAAGTCTGGAAAACCTCCAAAAACACAGAGGTTAAAGAACACCCTACTAAAGAACAAATGGACCAATCAGGCAATTAGAGAAGAAATTTAAAAATATATGGAAACAAATGAAAATACAACAGTCCAAACTCTATGGGATGCGGCAAAGGCAGTCCTAAGAAGAAGGTAGGTATATTGCACTCCAGGTCTATTTCAAGAAATTAGAAAAAGCTCAAGTACAAAATCTAACAGCACACCTAAAGGAAGTAGAAGGAGAACAGCAAGAGCACCCCAAACACAGTAGGAGAAGAGAAATAATAAAAATCAGGGCAGAAAGGAGGGGCAAGATGGCGGAGAAGTAAGGAGCTCCGTACTTGCACTCGCGCCCATACATCACACGGAAAAGATCTGAAGCCATTGGAAACCTTACAAAACCTGAGAGATTGGGAGAAAAAGGACGCAGAATCCACTGAGAGAGCCTTCTAATGTGAGTGTGAACCGGGGAAGATAAAATCGGGCCGGGATCGGAGACTCCAGGGTGGGAGGCGATCCCCCTCTACCCTCTACGGGGAGTGAGAGGGAAAAGGGGAGAGTCTGAAACAGAAAAACCTCCGCTGGGGGGGAAAAAACCTCCACTTGGTGCATAGAAAGACCGTACTTGCCAAATACCTGCACACCAGGTCCCCTCGCGCCAACTGGTCCCGGGGGGTGCTGAGCACACAAAGTGCTTCTTTGTGCTGGCTCCTGGCGGGTGGACTTCAGAGTGGTGGCGCGCCTGCCACCATTGTGGCTCCCGGGCAGCTGGGGCCCCTGAAAGAGCCTCGCGGACACCGGGCGTCCGTGCTCCTGGCGGGCTATTCCAAAAAATAGAAATCAAAGGAAAACTCCCGGACTCATTTTATGAAGCCAGCATCACTCTGATTCCCAAGTCAGACAGAGATCCAGCAAAAAAAGAGGACTACAGGCCAATATCCTTGATGAATACGGATGCAAAAATCCTCAACAAGATCCTTCCAAATCGAATCCAGCAGTACATAAAAAGAGTCATCCACCAAGATCAAGTGGGATTCATTCCTGGGTTACAGGGCTGGTTCAACATTCGCAAATCAATGTGATACATCATATCAATAAAAGAAGAGATAAAAACCATATGATCCTGTCAATAGGTGCAGAAAAAGCATTTGACAAAATACAGCATCCCTTCTTAATAAAGACTCTAGAGAAAGTCGGGATAGAAGGAACCTACTTAAACATCATCAAAGCCATCTATGAGAAGCCTTCAGCTAACATCATCCTCAATGGGGAAAAACTGAGAGCTTTCCCCCTGAGATCAGGAACA
>NW_024080648.1:6213207-6599779 GCF_003009895.1 Hyaena hyaena | reverse complement strand
AATGGGGAAAAACTGAGAGCTTTCCCCCTGAGATCAGGAACACGACAGGGATGTCCACTCTCACCACTGTTGTTTAACATAGTGCTGGAAGTCCTAGCATCAGCCATCAGACAACAAAAGGAAATCAAAGGCATCAGAATTGGCAAAGAAGAAGTCAAACTTTCCCTCTTCGCAGATGACATGATACTCTACATAGAAAACCCGACAGACTCCACCGGAAGCCTACTAGAACTGATCCATGAATTCAGCAAGTTGCAGGGTACAAAATCAACGTACAGAAATCGGTTGCATTTTTATACACCAACAATGAAGCAACAGAAAGAGAAATCAAGAAACGGATCCCATTCACAATTGCACAAAAAACCATAAAATACCTCGGAATAAACCTAACCAAGGATACAAGAGATCTGTATGATGAAAACTATGGAAAACTTATGAAGGAAATTGAAGAAAACACAAAGAAATGGAAAAACATTCCATGCTTGGAATGGACGAATAAATATAGTTAAGATGTCATTACTACCCAAAGCAATCTACACATTCAATGCAATCCCAATCAAAATTGCACCAGCATTCTTTTCAAAACTAGAACTATCCTAAAATTTGTATGGAACCACAGAAGACCCTGAATAGCCAAAGTAATATTGAAGAAGACCAAAATGGGAGGCATCACCATCCCAGACTTCAGCCTCTACTACAAAGCTGTAATCATGAAGACAGTATGGTATTGGCACAAAAACAGACCCATTGGACCAGATCAATCCAGAAGACATATTCAGAGCATTCCGTCCAAAACAGAATATACATTCTTTTCAAATGCACTTGGAACATTCTCCAGAATAGATCACATTAGGCCACATAACAAATTCAAAATTCAACAAATTCAAGAAGATTGAACTCCTATCATTTATCTTTTCTGACCACAAGGGTATGGAACTGGAAATCAATCACAAGAAAAAGTCTTGGAGGGGCACCTGGGTGGCTCAGTCAAGTAAGCAGGTAGGTGTTTGATTCTTGGTTTCTGCTCAGGTCATGATCTTATGGTTCCTGGCATCAAGCCCCACTTTGGGCTCTGTGCTAACAGTGTGGAACCTGCTTGGAATTCTCTCACTTCTGTTTGTCCCTTACCTGCTCACACACATGTGCATTCTTTTTCTCTCAAAATAAATAAACATTAAAAAGAAATCTGGAAGAACACAAACGCATGAAGGTTAAATAGTGTGCTACTAAATGGGTCAAGCAAGAAAACAAAGAAGAAATTTAAAAATACTTGGAAACAAATGAAAATGAAAACACAGTGGTCCAAATCTTTATGATGCAGCAAAAACAATTCTTTAAATGTTTTTATTTTTTGAGGCAGAGAGAAAGCACTAGCTTGAGGAAGGGCAGAAAGGGAGGGAGAGAGAGAATCCCAAGCAGGCTCCACTCTATCAGCACAGAGCCTGACATGGGGCTTGATCTCAGAAACCATGAGAGCAGGACCTGAGCCAAAATCAAGAGTCAGATATTTAACCAACTGAGCCACCTAGGTGCCCCAAGCAAAAGCAATTCTAAGACGGAAGCTGATAGCAGTATGGGCCTATGTCCTCAAAAATCAAGAAACATCCGGGGCACCTGGGTGGCTCAGTTGGTTAAGCATCTGCCTTTGGCTCAGGTCATGATCTTGCAGTTTGTTGGTTTGAGCCCTGCATCAGGCTCTGTGCTGACAGCTCAGATATGGAGCCTTCTTCGGAATCTATGTCTCCCTCTCTCTCTGCCCCTCCTCCACTCATCTCGGTCTCTGTCTCTCTCTAAAATAAATAAACATTAAAAATAAAGCCAGAAACAACCTAACCTTACACCTAAAGTAGCTAGAAAAAGAACAAAGCCCGAAGTCAGTAGAAGGAAAGAAAAAATAAAGATTAGAACAGAAATAAGTGAAATAGAGACTAAAAAACACAATGAAACGGGGAGCTAGTTCTTTAAGATGAACAAAACTGATGAACATTTAGTAAGACTCATTTTAAAAAAAGAGAACTCAAATAAAATCAAAAGAGGAGAAATTATCAATACCACAGAAATACAAAGGATTCTAAGAGAAATGTTGTTAAAAATAATATGCCACTAAAAATAATATGCCAGCAAATTAGACAATCTAGAGGAAATGGATAAATTCCTAGCAACATAAAACCTTCCAAAACTGAATCAGGAAGTAATGGAAAATTTGAACAGACTGATTACTAGCAAAGAAATTGACTCCATAACCAAAAATCTCTCAACAAAAGTCCAGGACCAGATGGCTTCGCAGGTGAATTCTACCAAACATTTAAAGAAGAGTTAATACCAAGGCACCTGGGTGGCTCAATCCATTGGGCATCTGACTTCAGCTCAGCTTCCAGCCCCATGTTGGGCTCTGTATGGACAGCTCAGAGCCCTCCCCTCCTCGCACTCTCTCCCTCTCTCTCTCTCTCTCAAAATAAACAAACATCTAAAAATAATAAACAAATAAAAATTAAAAAGTCAGTACCTATCTCTCAAACTATTAAAAAAAAAAAAAGTGGAAAGAAAGCTTCCAAATTCTGAGGCCAGTATTACCCAGATACTAAAACCAGATAAAGACCTAACAAAAAAAGAAAACTAGAGGCCATCGTCTCTGATGAACACAGATGTAAAAATCCTCAGCAGAATGTTAGCAAACTAAATCCAACATACATTAAAAAATCATTTACCACAATCAAGGGGGATTTATTCCAGGAATGCAAGGGTGGTTCAGTGTTTACAAATTAATCAATGTGATACATTCTATCAACAAGAGAAAGAGTAAAAACCATATGATCATTTCAATAGACACAGAAAAACCACTCAGAGTACAGCATCCACATCCATTTATGATAAAAACTCTCAACAAAATAGGTTTAAAGGAAATATGCCTCAAAATAATAAAGGCCATATGTGAAAATCTCACCACTAACATCATACTCAATGTTGGAAAAGAGATTTTCCTCTAAGATCAAGAAAAAGACCAGAAAGCCCACTCACCACTTTTATTCAACATTGTACTGGAAGTCCTAGCCATACCAATCAGATAAAAAAACAAAAGATACCGAAACTGGTAAGGAAACAGTAAAACTTTCACTATATGCAGATGATAGGGGATTATATAGAGACTCCATCAAAAAAAAACTACTAGTACTGATAAATGATGAATTCAGTAAGGTCACAGAATACATCATTAAATACAGAAATCCACTGCATTTCTATACACTAATAACGACGTAGCAGAAAGTGAAATTAAGGAAACACTCCCATTAAAAATTACACCAAAAAGAGTAAAATATTTAAGAATAAACTTCACCAAGGAGGTATTCCAAAAATTTCATCAGTGTTAGACACTGATGAAAAAAATTGAAGATGACACAAACAAATGGAAAAATATCTATGCTTGTGGATTGGGAGAACTAATATTGTAAAAATATCCACACTGCTCAGAGAAATCTACAAATATAATGCAATCCCTATCACACTACCAATGGCATTTTTCATAGAACTTGAACAAATAACCCTACAATATGTATGGAACCACAAAAGACCCCACATAGACAGATGAGTCTTGAAAAAGTAGCACAAGACTGGAAGTATCATAATCCCAGATTTAAAAACTATAGTAATCAAAACAGTATGGTACTGGCACAAAAATACACACATGGATCTACAGAATAGGGTATAGAGCCCAGAGGGACACCTGGGTGGCTCAGTCGGTTAAGCACCGGACTTCAGCTCAGGTCATGATCTTGGAGTTGGTGGGTTCAAGCCCCGCATGGGCTCTGTGCTGACAGCTAGCTCAGAGCCTGGAGCCTGTTTCAGATTCTATATCTCCCTCTCTCTCTGACCCTCCCCTGCTCACGCTGTCGCGTGCTTTCACTCTCTCTCTCTCAGAAACAAAAACATTAAATTTTTTTTTCATTTTCTTCTTAAATAAAAAAATAAATCCACGTTTTTATGGCCAGTTAACTTACGACAGGAGAGGCAAGAATATACAGTACAAAAAAGGCAGTCTCTTCAACAAACTGTCCCGAGAAAACTAAACAGTACATGCAAAAGAAATTGGACCCCTTTCTTACACCATACACACAAAGAAATCTCAAAATGGATTAAAGACCTGAATGTGATACCTGAAACCATAAAATTCCTAGAAGAAAACAGGCAGCTATCACTTTGATATTAGCCATAGAAACACTTTTCTAGATAGGTCCCCTTTGGCAAAAGGTCCCCTTTGGACACAAAACCAAAAATAAACTACGGGGACTACACCAAAATAAAAATATTTTGTGCAGTGAAGGAAACTCCATCAGCAAGGCAAAAAGATAACCTACTGCATGGGAGAAGGTATTTGCAAATGATATATCTGAAAAGGGGTTAATGTCCAAATTATATTTTTAAAAACCTTATACAACGCAATACCAAAAAACCTCACAAATAATCAAATTAAAAATGAGCAGAGGATATGAAGAGATATTTTTCCAAGGAAGATATACAGATGGTTAACAGTCACATTAAAAGGTGTTCATCATCACTTACCATCAGGGAATGCAAATCAAAACCACAATGAAATATCACCTCAGTCCTGTCCGAACGACCAATAAAAAACACAAATAACAAGTGTTGGCAAGGATGTGAAGAAAAGGAACTGATGGGAATGTAAGCTGGTACAGCCATTATAGAAAATGGTGTGGCAGTTCCTCAAAATTTAAAAACAGGGGGCGCCTGGGTGGCTTAGTCGGTTAAGCATCCNGGGGTGGTGGGGAGCACCTGAATGGCTTGGTTGGTTGAGCATCTGACTTCGGCTCAGGTCATGATCTCAAGGCTTAAGAGTTCAAGCCTCTCAAACATTTAAAAAAAATTAAAAAAAAAAAAAAAAGGGGGGGGGCTCCTGGGTGGTTTAGTCGGTTAAGCCTCCGACTTTCGCTTAGGTCATGATCTCGCGGTTCGTGGGTTCGAGCCCCGCGTCGGGCTCTGTGCTGACTGCCAGCTCAGAGCCTGGAGCCTGTTTCAGTCTGTGACTCCCTCTCTCTCTGACCCTCCCCTGCTCACGCTGTCTCTCTCTCTCTCTCCTAGAAATAAATAAAACATAAAAAAAAAAAATTTAAAAACAGAATTGCCACATGATCCAAGAATTCCACTACTAGGTATTTACCCAAAGAAAATGGAAATACTCATTTAAAAAGATACGTGCACCCATATGTTTATTGCAGCATTATTTACAATAGCCAAGATATGGAAGCAACCCAAGTACCCACTGATAGATGAATGGATGGAGAAGATGTGGTGTATATACATAATGGACTATTACTTGGCCATAAAAAGAATGAAGTCTTGCCATTTGCAACAATATGGATGGATCAGAGGGTATAATGTTAAGTGAATTAAGTGGGTCAGAGAAAAGGAAATATCTTATGATTTCACTTATATGTGAAATTTAAGAAATAAATGAATAAAGAAGAAAAGAAACAAAAGAGCAGACTCTTAAATACAGAGAACTAGTGGTTGCTAGAGGGGAGGCAGGTGGGGGGGATGGATGAAACAGGTGAAGGAGATTAAAAGGGCACTTAATTTGATGAGCACCGAGTAATATATGGAACTGGGAATCACTATATTGGACATCTGAAACTAATATAACACTACAGGTTAATTATACTTGAATAAAAAAGTAACTAATGTTGGTGAGAACATAGAGAAATTGGATCCCTCTTACATTACCGTCAAAGAATGTTAGATGATTCAGTCCCTTTGGGAAACTTGGCAGCTTAACTGTAAAATTACCTTGTGACCTAGCAATTTCACTCCTACATATCTACCCAAGAGAAACTACAATACATGCTCACAAAAAGACAAGTATGCAAGTATTTATAGCAACGTTAATTGTAATAGCCAAAAACTGCAAACAATCTTAATGTCCACCAACTCCTGAATGGATAGATAGAGGTTATATTCATACAATGGTGAAATACTATTAATAAAAAAGAAAAAGGGGGGGGCGCCTGGGTGAATCAGTTAAGCCTCTGACTTTGGCTGAGACGTGAGCCCCACGTCAAGTTCTGTGCTGACCCGCTTGGAGCCTGGAATTCTGTGTCTCACTCTCTCTTGGCCCCTCCCCCACTCGCATTGTCTTTGTCTCCCTCAAAAATAAGTAAACATAAAAATATATAAATACATAAAAAGGAATGAATTGAAATGTATTACAACACAGATGAACTTCACAATGTGCTAGTGAAAGAATGAAACAAGAGAAACTACTTATTCCATTTATATGAAAAGTGCAGAAAAAGGAAAATTTATACGAACAGAAGTAGATTAGAGTTTGCCGTGGGCTGGCCAGTAGAAATGGCAACTAACTGTAAATAGGCATGAAGGATCTTACTGGAACAATGAAAATGTTCTAAGACTGATTTATCATCATAGCGGTTTCATTTGGTCAATTTACCAAAACTCTTTTTTTTTTTTTAAGATATTAAGTAATTTATATACCCAACGTGTAGCTCAAACCCACAATCCCAAATCCAGAGTTGCATGTGTACTGACTGAGCCAGCCACGCACTCCAAAAGTCTTTTATTTGTACCCTTGAAATGGGAAAATGTTATATATCAACTATAGTGAAGCTGTTTAAAGAACAAAATAAAACTTGTGCAATGTAGGGGCACATGAGTGGCTCTGTCAGTTGAGCGTTGGACTCTTGATTTCAGGTATGATTTCATGATTCATGGGATGGGGTCCCATGTAGGACTCTGTGCTGACAAATGGGAGCCTGCTTGGGATTCTCTCCCTTCCTCTCTCTCTGTCCCTTCCCTTCCCAACTCATTCTCTCTCTCTCTCTCGCTCTCTCAAAAATAGACATAAAGAAGCCACAAAATTCGAACAATGTAATCAGTATTTATAGGGAAATTTATAACTAAATGCTTGTATTGTAATAAAGGAAAAGCTAAATATTAATGAGCTAAGTGTTTACTACTCCATAAAAGTTAAGTGATTACAACAAATATTAAAAGAAATAAAATATTCCAAAGAAGAGATCAACAAAACCAAAGCTGGTGCTTGAAGACTAATAAAATATGAAGGAAAGGAAGACACAAAAACATGAATTTGCAAAATAGAAGATACAAAAGGGAACAAAAAATGAAAAGTGTACTATGAATACTATTTGCCAATATATTGAAAACAGAAGCAATGAGCAAATTACTAGAGTATCCTGACCTTATCAAAACTGACTTAAAAATAAATGGAATCTCAATACTCATCTTACCAGGGGTACCTGGCTGGCTGAATCAGTATAGCACATGCAACTCTTGATCTTGGGGTTTTGAGTTTGAGCCCCATGTTGGGTGTAGAGAAGACTTAAAAATAAAATCGGGGGCGGGGGGGGAAGGGCGGCTTGGGTGGCTCAGTTGGTTAATGGTCCGACTCTTGATTTCAGCTCATTTCAGCTCAGATCATCTCATGATCTTGCAGTTCCTGTGTTTGAACCCTGGGTTATGTCTGGCTCTGTGCTGAGAGCATGATGGAACTTGTTTGGGATTCTCCCCCTCTCTCCCCCTCTTTCTCTCTCCCTCCCCCTTTCTCTCCCTGCCCCTCTCCCACCTCACTCTCAAAATAAGTAATTAAAAAAAATAAATTTATAGTCTACCTTCAAGTGATATTCCACCACTTCACGTACAGTAGGCCTTTCTCTAGTGTATTTCCATCCATCTCCTCACATTTTCTGCTATTGTCATACATCTCTCTTTTACAAGTATTAAAAATCCCATAGGACATTATCACTCTTGTTTAAACAGTAGACTACTATTTAAAGGGATTTATATAATAAGGAAACCCTTTTCTGGACTTACTCCTATCAATCTATACCATTTGCAGTGCTCTTCATTCCTTCGTGTAAATTCATATTTCTATCTGGTATAATTTTTTTTCTTCTGCCTTAAAGGCTTACTTGAATATTTTTTTAAGGTAAATCTGCTGGTAATGAATTCCTTGAGCTTTTGTGGATCTTAAAAAGCATTTGTTCACGGGCACCTGGGTGGCTCAGTCAGTTAAGCATCTGACGTCAGCTCAGGTCATGATCTTGGGGTTCTGTTGAGTTCAAGCCCGACTTCTTTGGGCTCACTGCTGTCAGCTTCTACTTTCCCCCCAGGAGCAATAAATCTTTACCTATGTCTTGGGAGAGGCAGATGGATCTTAATTTTATTGCTTCTCTGGCGACAGTAGATCTTTGCCGGCGTCCTGTGGGTCTTGGTACTTGGTGACTCGCCTATGGGGGCTTAGGAGGGTTAAGACATTGGCTTTGTAGAGGAGAAGGATTCCAGCCAGCTAGAGGAGCTTTAAGCTTGTTCCGCCACAGCCACCCATCACCTTCTCATTTGCAACCAGGTTGGCCTTCCCTGGTCACCTGCATCGCTCGTGTTCCCCCTCACGAACACCTGGTGAATGAAGGCTGCTGGAGAAGTGCTTTCAGGTGAGTGGAAACTCCCTTCGTGTCTCAGACCGCCAGCCAGGACGGGCTTGGAGGTGTGTGCCCTCTGTGGTCACACCTAGAAGGTCCTAGTGCTTGACTGAATGCTCACTGCCACCATCTTGAATTCTTCATTTTTCAGCAAGATTTCCCACATTTTCATTTTGTACTAGGACCCACAAAGTAAATAGCCAGCCCCATTCCGAAGTGATACAGCAGCCCACACTTGGCCTTTAAAAATGTTCAAATCTTAGCTGGGTTTTTCTTATCTGTTTGTGTAGCACCCAAAGTTCTGCCAGGTTCTGCCCAAGGGAAAACTGTGTGTTCTGTCTCTCCCAGTTAGAGGTTATCCACCTTCAGAATTCTGGTTCCGTGAATCCTTTGCAGCCTCAATCTGAGGCTCAAAGATGTTATGATTTTGTATATCATCCAGCTGTTTCTTGTTAGAAACATTCTTTGCAGCTTTCTTTATCCTAAGTAGAAGGATATGTAGGGCTTAGAACTTGTTATTTTTAGGATCTCAGTTTCAGCTAGCAGAACAATTAACTGCTTAAGGACTAGTCTTCCTGCCCATCTCCCACTGCCTTTATTTTTTAAAAAAATTTTAATGTTTATTTTTGAGAGACAGAGCATGAGTAAGGGAGGGGGAAAGGGGAAGGAGAGAGAGAGAGAAAGAGAGAGGGAGGGAGGGAGAGGGAGAGAGAGAGAGAGAGAGAGAGAGAGAGAGAGAGAGAGAGAGAATCTGAAGCAGGCTCCAGGCTCTGAACTATGAGCACAGAGCCCAATGTGGAGCTCAAACTCACAAACCTGCATATGCTCAACTGACTGAGCCACCCAGGTGCCCCTCCTGCCACTAATTAAAGGGGAATGTCACAGGGGTGCCTGGGAGGTTCAATTGGTTAAGCGTCGGACTTAAGCTTAGGTCATGATCTCACCATTCGTGGGTTCGAGCCCTGCATCAGGCTCTGTACTGACAGCTCAGAGCCTGGAGCCTGCTTCGGATTGTGTGTCCCTCCCTCTCTGTTCCTCCCCTGCTCACACACACACTCTGTCTCTTTCTCAAAAATAAATAAAGAAAAAATTTAACAGGGCAATGTCACAATTTAAACCCTTTTTCCTTTAGAAAAAAAATTTTCCCTTTAGAAAAGAGATGGCTTTATGTTTTTTAAAAAATTTTCTCCTCATGACAAAATACACCTTAGTGTCACAATCATAATAGTAGGGTAACCAAAGGTACATTTATGTTGTTTCGACAGCAGGCAGCTATTGCATTATTAAACTCAAATGAGTAATCTCCCACATCAGTCCAGAACAGTGAGGTTTACAAAGTGAAGCATGAACAGGGATGAAAAGTAATACAATTAGAGGAAATTCTCTCAATAAGGATTGTGGCTCGTGGGCTAGAGAGAAACGGGTCATATCGTGTACTCCTGCTCGTTTTGACTGCATGCTGCGTTTAAATACTTGAAATAGGGGCACCTGGGTGGCTCCGTCGGTTACGTTCAACTTGGGCTCAGGTCATGATCTCATGATTTGTGAGTTTGAGTCCCACGTCAGGCTCTATGCTGACAGCTCAGAGTCTGAAGCCTCTCTGGACTCTCTGTCTTCCTCCCTCTCTGCCCCTCCCCTGCTCACATTTGTCTCTCTCTCTCTCTCTCAAAAATAAATAAACATTCAAAAAATTTTTTAATAAAAAACACTCAGAATATTCTTTAGTATACTTAACTTGTAGGTCTTTTTAAAGTTTTTCAACTTCATTCCTTCACTGAAGTATATTAAAAACAATAATAAACAAACTAAATTGAAACAGGATTCAAGTTAGTTTTCTCTGAAGCTTTTTTTTTTTTAATCTAAAGCTATTTTAAGTCACAGCTTTCTCATAAATCACTTGGCAAACTTATAAGTCTGTCCCCTTTTTAAAAAATCTTAAGCCTGTTGATATCATTAAATAGTTTATTGTGGAAATTATACAGAATTAGAAATGAGTTTAAGCTGGGGCGCCTGGGTGGCTTAGTCGGTTGAGCGTCCGACTTTCGCTCGGGTCATGATCTCGCGGTTCGTGGGTTCGAGCCCCGCGTCGGGCTCTGTGCTGACTGCCAGCTCGGAGCCTGGAGCCTGTTTCGGTCTGTGACTCCCTCTCTCTCTGACCCTCCCCTGCTCACGCTGCCTCTCTCTCTCTCTCTCTCCTGGAAATAAATAAAACATTAAAAAAAAAAAAAAGAAATGAGTTTAAGCTACTCCAATATATCTTTTATTTAGCTTAAATATTTATTCAGCTATATTCCCACCTACTGTTCTCTCCCCATATTGTGAAGCAGATTTTTACCTATTTATTAGAGGTTACCTAATATAATAAATTAGAATTACCTAATATAATTCCTATTATATTGCAGCATAGATCTTTAGAGATAAAGATTCTTTTCTTTCTCACCTAACCACATCACCATCATACCTAAAAATAATTCCTTAATTATGTTTCTAATTTTTCCTTGCAAAAGGACTATAGTATAAAAGAACAGTATTATTAACCAAGAATCTAAGGATTCAAGGCATGTGTCCTTCCAGGGGAAGAAATTAGCTTTGTAACCAAGGAAACAAATAACCATCTATCATTAGCATTACAGCTGTCCATCAACTAATAGTGTTTTCTCTTTGCTTAAAGAAAAATATATTGCTATGCAAAGAAATGTCCCTAATGATGTTTGTATTCGAAATTGGGGAGACAGGAGGAAACTTTATGCCACAGCTTTTAAAGACCATTTGCTAATTGCTAAAATTTTGGCTTTTTAAAAGAGAGCAAAGATTTTTTAAAAGATAATATTTTCTATAGTCCGTATCCTTGGAAATGGATGAGGAAGGACAACTGAAAATAGAGTCTATGAAAGTCTGTGATCAGAACAGGTAAATATGGAAATATTTGTTCATTTTCTATTTATTTCCATCTGCACTTGAGTCTATTTCAAAGAATAGTGGAAGCTTATTGACTCTTTGAAAGGAACCCTAATTAAGACATATTACCAGCCACAGAGACCGAAGCATCTACCAGAACAGCACAAGTCAGTCACCCGAAGGACATTTTAACCTGTTGGGGGAAAATATCCTGAATGTTTCTTGTGTGAGTTCTCCCTTTCCACATAACAAATTGTGGAGCCGGCTACCACAGTTCCTAAGTAGCAAAATTTCTTATTAGGTTTTACAATAATCAGTTTTTCCAGGAGTCCAAAAATGTGGGGTCCTTTCTTGCTTTTTTAATCAATTGTACATAAGCATAGAAAGTCCAGCAGGACAGACAGAAAACCATAATTTTAGTCACTTATTTCTGGGTATTGAGATTATGGGTTATTTTGTTTTTATAACTTTGTAAAGTTTGGAAACTTTATTGGTCCTGAGTGGCTCAGTCAGTTGAGCATCCGACTTCAGCTCAGGTCATGATTTCACGGTTCCTGGGTTGGTTGGAGCCCCGCGTCGGGCTCTGTGCTGGCAGCTAGGAGGCTGGAGCCTGCTTTGGATTCTGTGTCTCCCTCTCTCTCTGCCACACCTCCCCTGTTCATGCTGTCTCTCAAAAATAAGTATTTTTTAAAAATTAAAAAAAATTGAAACCCTTTCACAATTTATGAGTCTTTTATTCACTTTTTTAGCATTTATTATTTTTGAGAGAGAGCGCAAGTAAGGGAGGGGCAGAGAGAGGGAGACAAAGAAGCTGAAGCAGGCTCTAGGTTCTGAGCTGTCAGCACAGAGCCCGACTCGGGGCTCAACCTAACTGTGAGATCATGACCTGAGCTGAAATCAGACGCTCAACTGGCTGAGCCACCCAGGTGCACCCACCCTTTTTTTTTTTTTCTATTTTTTTTCAATGTGGGATATTCCAGAGACCAAAAAAAAAAAAGTTAAAGGTTGAGACAACTTATTTTTTTCAAACATATATTAAGTATATACGGTATACTAAGTACTTCTGGAGGGAGAAAAAGATACAATTCTTGCTTTTAATGAACCAAATGTTTGGGAAAACAAAAACATACCTATAGTACAGTGTAATAAATTCTACAGAAGAGGTAAAAGGAGCACTAAAGAGGAGTCAAGTTTTTTTTTAAATGTTCACTTTTTATTTTGAGACAGAGAGTGGGGTTGGGGCAGAGAGAGAGGGAGAGAATCCCAAGCAGCCTCTGCACCACCAGGGCAGAGCCCACCATGGGGCTCCACCTCACATACTGTGAGATCATGACCTGAGCTGATATAAAGAGACGGACCAACTGAGCCATCCAGGCGTCCCCAGAACAAGGAGCTTTTTACCACACCTGAGAGTGTAACTTGGTATTACCATAAATGAATATCCCATTGCAGGAAAATGAAATGACCAGCTACATTGAAAAAAAATAAACAAACAAAAACTCACCCAACGGTGCCTGGGTGGCTCAGTTGGTTAAGTGTCTGACTCTTGGTTTTGCCTCAGGTCGTGATCTTGCAATTCATGGGTTTGAGCCCCACGTTAGGCTCCATGCTGGCAGTGCAGAGCCTGCTTGGGATCTCTCTTCCTCTCTCACTGCCCCTCCCCTGCTCGCTCTGTCTTTTTCAAATCAAATAAACTTTAAAAAGTGTAAAAAACTCACCCGTATTTTAATATTTTCATTGTTTCATTATTTTTAAAGAGAGAACACGAGTGGGGGAGAGGGACAGAGGGAGAGAAAGAATCGTAAGCTACCATGGAGGCTGACATGGGGCTCGATCCCATGGCTCTGGGATCGTGACCTGAGCTGAAATCAAGAGTTGGACACTCAACTGAGTCACTTGGGCAGGCTTTCATTGTTTTAGTTTTAAAAATATTGAACCACCTGAACAAACTTCCAATGTTTCAATTTAAAGCAAGGTGAAATGAAATAAACTTTGACACTGATTAAGTAAACAAAACATACCTATTAAAAAGAACTTTATTTTTTTTTAAAACCTTAATACCCCCCCTTTTTTTTAGTTTTTATTTTAATCACCCAGTGTTCATCACAAGTGTACTCCTTAATCCCTGTCACGTATTTCACCCATCTTCCCACTTACCTCCCCTCTGGCAACTGTCAGTTTGTTCTCTATAGTTAAAGAATCTGTTTCTTGGTTTGTCTTTTTCCTTTTGCTCATTTGTTTCTTAAATTCTACATGAGTGAAATAATATGGTATCTGTCTTTTATTTTGTTTAGGATTATACTCTCTAGCTCCATCCATGTTGTTGCAAAGGGCAAAATTTCAATCTTTTTTATAGCTGAATGATATTCCGTTGTGTATATATACCACATCTTCTTTATCCATTCTTCAACTGATGGACACTTGGGCTGCTTCTGTATCTTCACTATTGTAAATAATGCTGCCATAAACATATGGGCACATGAATCCCTTTGAATTAGTACTCTTGTATTCTTTGCCTAAATACTTAGTAGTGCAATTACTGGATCATAAGAGTCCGATTTTTAATGTTATGAAGAAACTCCACACTATTTTCCACAGTGGCTGTACCAGTTTGCATTCCCACCAACAGCATAAGAGGGTTCCCGTTTCTCCACATCCTCACTAACACCTGCTGTTTCCTGTATTGTTGATTTTAGCCATTCTGACAGGAGTGAGGTGATACCTCATTATAGTTTTAATTTGCAAGTCCCTGATGATGAATAATTTTAAGCATCTTTCCATGTGTCTGTTGGTCCTCTGTGTGTCTTCTTTGGAGAAACATCAGTTCATATCTTCTGCCCATTTTTAATTGGATAATCTGTTTTTTGGGATTTGAGTTTATAAGTTCTTTATATATTTTGGGTACTAACCCTTTACTGGATATCAAAAAGAACTGTAAAGCATTAAAGACCTTTGAAATGTTTAGTTTCATTTCTGGAAATACAGCAAAACAAACATTTCTACTTAATGGATTTTAAAGAGTTTTGACTGAATTGTGAAAACTTCAGTATGGCAAGGTGGACTGAAGAGGCAGAAAACAAAGTCATATGATTTTGTTTTTCAACATAGTGATAAATGATGTCAGCTAGGAAAAATACAACTCATGGAGTGCCTTACTGTATACATTTTTATCTAGTGTTTAGGTGGTACATTATGACGGCACATTCCAAAAACTATTATCTACAGAGAGCAATCCTTTTCTAATCCTTTGTGTCCATACGTTCCCAAGGATATCAACATTAAAGTGTTTACTGCCTTGAACTCAGTCAAGGTATGGCATGATTTTAACGTGAATCCTTTATTGTCCTGTAAGATCATGGCATAACTGATTTTAGGTAGAGCAGGTCATTCTCATTTCCTAATTAGTTGCTCTGGTCTTTCTCTTCCACGTTGAGTACAGTATCCACAGTTATTCCTATGTCCTGCAGGGACCAGCCTTCCTGCACTTCCAGAGGCCTTCTGGGAAAGGAAGTAGAAAGGCTGTATATGGATGTGTGGTACCCGATTTTCATCATCCAGTGAAATAAGACCTAAAAGATAAAAAGTTTAGTTATCAAATACTGTGCATAGTTGTACCCCTCTAGATCACCATGATATTTTACAATTCTTTCATTGTTAAATCATGCACTGAGTAATAAAACAGAACCTTCTAGAATTTAAAGGAAAATAGCATACCATGAATTGTCAGATGCAAATAACCCTTAGTACCTTTTGGAAGTTTCAGAGAAGGCCTAGGGACTACAAGCACCTATAGACAGCATTTAACAACTAGGAAAGTCCCAACCACAAGGAATGGGACATTTATTCAGTATAGAAAAGTTGAGAACAAAAGTTTAGTTTGGGAAAGAAATTATTTAGATCAAAAATCTAAGCCAAGAGTCCACATCAAAATCATACAGGAACTTTGTCACCAAAGACATAACGAAGCCCTAGGGACTCTGCCTTAGGATAGCCCAATTTGCAATGGGCCATCCCTATAAGCTGAAAACATTTCCTGTTATGAGGATTTCCATAGTAACCATCAAAACTTCCACTTAACTATTGCCTAAAAATGCCTGCCAAAGGACAGTTTGATGCTTTAGGAAGAAGCTGGATACTACAATGTTCTCGAAGGAAGTTGGAGTATCAATTACAGATCATCTCTGACTTCTCTTGCTAACCATCATCCAAGAACCTACTGATATTCCACATAATAAATGTACATCTAGGTCATAAAGCTTCCTAATTTTCCAGTATTTGGATATACCTTAATTCAACCAATCCCTGCATTATTCTTTTGATCATTTACCTTATTTCTATAGAATTCTCATAAATGAAATTAATGAAACAAAAGATCTATTTTAAAGATTACACTGGTAAATTATCCCATAGGAAAAGTGTCCCAATTTATAAATTTATATTCATAGGAACAGTTAATGAGAATCACCATTTTCTCCACACACTGGTCAAAACTGGGTTACTCTTTTTTTTTTTTCATTTCTTTTTTTAATATTTATTTACTTTTTGTGAGAGTGCAAGCGGAGGAGAGACAGAGAGAGAGAGACAGAGGATCTGAAGCAGGCTCCATGCTGTTAGCGTAGAGCCTGATTCCGGGGCTCAAACTCAAGTGGCGTGAGGTCAGGAGTTGACCCATTAACTGACTGAGACACCCAGATGCCCAGGTTACTCTTCTTTTTAATCTTTGACAATCTGATAGGTAGAAAATTATGTCCCATTTTAATTTATACTGCTTTGATTCTAGGTAAAGTCAAACATTTTTTTCCTATTTTTATCTGTCACTTTTTTTTTTCTCTAGGAATCCTAAATATTTATTTAATCTACTGAGGTATTTATCTTTTCCTTGATTTGTATATTAGCTCCTTATAAAGAAATGACTCTAGGGGCACCTGGGTGGCTTAGTCGGCAGAGTGTCCAACTTTGTCTCAGGTCATGATCTCACGGTTCGTGGATTCAAGTCCCACTTTGGGCTCTGTGCTGACAGCTTGGAGCCTGGAGCCTGTTTCAGATTCTGATTCTATGTCTCCCTCTCTCTCTCTGCCCCTGCCTTTGCTCACGCTTTTTCTCTCTCTCAAAAATGAATAAACGTTAATAAAAAATTTTTAGGGTGCCTGGGTGGCTCAGTTGGTTAAGTGTCCGACTTCTGCTCAGGTCACGGTGTCTCGGTTCGGGGGTTCGAGCCCTGCATAGGGCTCTGTGCTGAACATTTGCTCAGAGCCTGGAGACTGCTTAGAATTGTGTCTCCTTCTCTCTCTGCCCCTCCTCTGCTCAAGCTCTGTCTCACTCTAACAAAAATAAATAAATGTAAGGAATTTTTTTTTAAAGAAATGACTCTATCATACACAGATGTAAAATATTTTTTCCAAGTATTTAACTTTATGAACTTTTTCTTTATAGAATGTTACATTTTTTATGCAGTTGAACCTGTCAGTATTTTCCATTACAGTTCATAACATGTTCATCCCAGAAGGTTAAATGCAATCCGGATAGAAAAGTATTTAGCTATAGTTCAATACAATGCACAATTATATGTTTAAATGCACTTAAAAGTAGAAATACACCAAAATATTAGCAACTGACCTTGGCATCAAGACTGCAGATCAAGCCTTTTTTCTCTCCACTTTTCCACATTTTCCAAATTATTACTAACGAACAGAGCATTGTTTTTAAGAGAAAAAAATCTACTGGAATAAAGGAAAATAAGCCCTAAAGAATGATCTGAAAATTACGTATAAGCCATAGGGCTTAGGTTAATAATCTATCAGGGATATTGGGAACCAAGTTAATACTGTCTGCTTCATAAGGATTTGAAAGCATGTTATCTACCAAGCTGTGAAAATGTAATTAATTAAAAACAACAAATAAAAAATAGGAAAAGAACTGGGGGGTGGCGGAGGGGAGGACTGAAAAAAGATCCAGCATGCTTAATTATCCAAGTTTCTGCAACACAGAGTATGTATCAATGGCTTTTACCCTTACCCGAAGGGAGCGCCAGACAAGGGAGAGGTAATATCTCCCCCACTGCATGGGAGTAAACTATTGTCAAATTCAACAAAAACATTTCTGAAAATATGAATTTCTCACCTGTGAACTGCAAGACTTAAAAAACCTTCTTCTCAGGACCTTCCCACTTGGACATCGGAGAGCAATAGCAACTACCTGAGGAATAAAAATGTTCGAATAAGAATTCCAAGTCACTGTGCTCTGCAATTCCAGAATACTACTCCTGTGAAACATCTGTAATTCTAAAAAGCTTGTGTGGGGTTTTGTAGGCATTTAGATCTGAGAGTAGGAGGTCCAGATAAAATTCACTCGAAATATAAAAGTGTCTTCTGAAATGGAAGAGACATCTTCCTCTTGACTGAGATCAGTGGCAAAGCCTCCTGGAGAGGACACCAGACACTAGATGCTTCTATCTGTCCAGATAATATCAACGCTGCACAGGGGCTTCCAAATTTATCTACCAAACCAAGAAGATCCTTTCCACCTTGGAGTCTATAGACAAGAAAAACACTGGGTTGCAAGGAAACAAATGTCCCAAGTTACTCTATCATCGTAAGCTGTGCGCCATGCCCACGTCCCCCAAACAAATGATAGACCGGCATGGAGTTGGTCCTGGATGCTGGAAACTCAAAGAACTCCTCTCCTGGAGGAGCTGCTGCTCCATTTGCTTTACACATTCAGTTTCCCCACCATCTCTCCTTTGTTAAAACAGTTAAATAGCTAAGAAGAGCTTACAAACTACCAGTTAATACTATAAGGCATTTTTTTAAAAAAGGATAAGGAATTAATAATTTATTCTGATGTCCATTATATACTGGTTAGGAAACCCTTTCTTTTTTTTAATTTATTATTATTATTCTTTAACGTTTATTTATTTTGGGAGAGATGCAGGGGAAGTTGCAGAGAGAGGGGGACAGAGTATCTGAATCTGGCTCCGAGCTGACAACAGAGAACCTGATGCGGGGCCTGAACTCATGAACCAAGAGATCATAACCTGAGCCAAAGTCAGACGCTTAACTGACTGAGCCACCCCAAGAGCCCCCAGGAAATTCTGTCTTACGGTTAAACATTATCGTAACGGTCCTGGGAGTCACGGAGGCACCAGAGGATATAGAAATGGTGGTTTTACAGCAGCACCTACCCCTTCAGGAAAGCCATGTTAGAAAATACTGCCATTCAAGTAGGTCACGTATTTGATTCACATCCAAATCAGTTCAATGCTGATCTCTGTTAGTACTTCTACTAATGAAAAGTTTTATAATAACACACAATAAAATCACAAAACAGGTGAATCACAGATTAAAAGCCAAGTATGCTTGTTTATAGATGTGATAAAATTTAACTTTTACAGGTTGTTCAAAAGTTAACGACCTGAAAGCAGAATTAAGCCAAATGGTTTATGAGAAACTAGAGTTTCAAGTACACTGAATTAAAGGGGCACCTGGGTGGCTCAGTAGGTCAAGCATCTAACTTTTTAGTTCAGGTCATGATCTCACTGCTTGAGTTTGAGCCCTGCGAACGGGCTCTAGTTTGACAGTGCGGAGCCGGCTTGGGATTCTCTCTTTCCTCTCTCTGCCCTTCTCTCTTTCTCTCAAAAAAAACCAAAACAAACAAACAAAAAAAACAAACACCAAAAAAACCAAAAATAAAACCTTATTATATATAGTATATAATATATAAAAAATATATTATATATAAACATTTTCCATTATGACTAGACACTCAAGAGAAATCAACTATCATTGTTTGAAAATCTAGCAATTATTCTGTTATTACAATTACTATGAAAATCGGTTGTGCCGTTTCTCATGTTACTGATAGCGTAGAGGAGTGACATATGAATGGGTAAAAGACCTAGGACACAATCCAAATTGGAAAGTAAATCACTGTGCCAAACAGATTGCTAAATGAAAGCTAAACTAAAAGCGGCAGCAGGGGCACCTGGCTGTCTCAGTCAGTGGAGTGTGTGACTCTTGATCTTGGGGTGGTGAGTTCAAGCCCCAAGTTGGGTGGAGAGATTACCTAAAAAAAAATAATCTTAAAAAAAAAAGAAGGTAGTAGCAATAACTAAAATTTAATTCCCAGGGACTCTTTACAATGAAAGATGGTGTACAATAATGAAAATAGTTGCAGGGAGCCTGGGTGGCTCAATCGGTTGAGTGTCCAACTTCGGCTCGGGTCATGATCTCGAGTCATGATCGGTCATGGTTTGTAGGTTCCAGACCTGCATCGGGCTCTACACTGCTTTGTGGAGTCTGCTGGGGATTCTCTCTCTCTCATGCTCTCTCTGCTCTTCCCCAACCTGTACTTTCTCTCTCAAATAAAATAAATACTAAACTTAAAAAAAAAGAAAATAGTTGCTATGGTGGTATGGCTACATTATATAATGAATTACAAAATTATTTTCAAGTTCTTTTAAATTCTATGGTCAGTCTTTTCAAGTTAAAAGTAGAACTGTAATATATGGTAAATATTCTCATGTTTTATTTTATTTTAGAGAGAGAAAACGTGAATGGGGGGCAGGGGCAGAGGGAGAAAGAGAGAATCTCAAGCAGCCTCCACATTCAGTGCAGAGCCCAACCCTGGGATCGTGACCTGAGCTGAGATCAAGAGTTGGACGCTCAACCAACTGAGCCACCCAGGCGCCCCATATGGCAAATATTCTATTGTGTTCTAGACTACCATGAGTTATTTCCTCCTCTCATTTAAAAATTTTTCCCATATTATTTTAGAACTCTATCGATGGCTGTAATAATAAATAACAGGCACTAAGGGGCATCTGGGTGGTGTCTGGGTGGTTCAGCATCTGACTTCGGCTCAGGTCATGATTTCACGGTTTATGAGTTTGAGCCCCACAGTGGGCTTTCCACTCTCCGTGAGGAGCCTGCTTCAGATCCTCCTTCAGATCCTCTGTCTCCCTCTTTCTCTGATGCCTCCCCTACTTGCTCTCTCTCTCAAAAATAAATAAACATTAAAAAAAAAAAAAGACAGGCACTAAAAGAATCAGAGTATACTGCTTAAGTAACAATTGCATTAATTATGTTTCAGATCCCTCTCTTCCCTATCAGAAATCCCATAGAGGCATTAGTTTCCTCATCTATTAGTCCACTCCTAAATCCAAGCAGACTTCTGCTATAATAGCAACTTTCTCATGGTTCATTATTATAGCCATAGCTACCACCTATACAGAAATATCTATATCTATAGTGAAAGCTCCACCTCATTCTGATAACCTTTTATTAAAAAAATGTTTTAATGTTTACTTTTTTGAGAGAGAGACACTGAGCATGAGGAGGGGAGAGGCAGAGAAAGAGGGAGACACTGAGTCTGAAGCAGGCTCCAGGCCAAGAGCTGTCAGAGCCCAACGCGGGGCTTGAATTCAAAAGCCATGAGATCATGTCCTGAGTTGAAGTTGTAGTTCAACCGACTGAGCCACCCACGTGCCCCAATAACCTTTTAAATCAATGTTAGTTTTTTCCCCTAGCAATGCAGAATTAGAAAGATATCCCTCTGTTCTACCAGAATTTAATGGACTTAGCTTCAATAAGGAAATAGAGAATTTCCTGAAAATCATCATTTCCAGTATCCCTAAAGATGAAATTTTTTTGCATATGTACTCATAAATCAGTTATGTAGCTTGGGGATTCAAATATATTGGTCATGACGGGCAGGCTTTACATATGATGATAGGTGATGACTATGCAGTATGATATGTAACGACTGCTACCGGAGCAAAACTGTTAACTTGACAATATAGGAAACAGCATTCGCAGAAAGCCAGGAACAATGAGACTATATAACTTACAAAGACAAATATCCTAAAACTTTGGGTAATTATAGTAGATCTCTCATTCCCTGCTCCAGGCATGCCAGTTTTATTTTGAAAACACTTTATTAGGGTGAGAGGATGGGTTGGAGAGGCACACTTCCCAAACTGAAATGCTTTTTCTTATTTTTAACTTTTATGATGATAATGACACAGCGCGCTTAAGGTCTGTTTTCATTAGTCTGAATAAGTGGGTTACAACGGAGCGGAAAAGCCAGGAAGAGACGTCTGGAGGGACCATGACTGCCCAGAAACAGGGCTTGAGATCAAAGGTAGGTCCACGTCACTGAAAGATGGAATAGGACATTTAAAGTCATCCAGGGAAGGAAAATTGATGGCCTGTGAATGGCTGGTGAGGAATTGAGGGTTTCTGCATTGACTTCTTAGAAATCTAGGAGTAACAGCCACTGCACAGACAGAAAGTCCCTCACCCAATGGGGACTCTGATAGAATCAAGGTATTTTCATATTGATTTTTCTCCTCCCCCTCCAGTTTTATCGAGAAATAACTGACATACATCACTGTAGGAGTTTAAGGTGTAAGCTTGGTGGCTTGGTTTATATATACAGTGAGACGGTTCCAACAGGTGCTTACATAGACACAGTAAGAAAAAGAAAAAAAAAGAAAAAAGGAAAAAAATGTTTTCCTCATGAGGAGAACTCTTAGCATTTACTCTTTTAACAACCTTCCTGTGTGTTACACGGCAGCATTAGCTATGGTCATGTTGTAGACAGCTTTTCTCAGTCGCTACAGAATAGAATATACCGTAAAGTATCAAGTAGAATCAATTCTACATTAGTGGCATTCTTTTTTTTTTTTTTTAACTTTTTTAGTGTTTTATTTATTTCTGAGAGAGAGAGAGAGTGAGCGATCAGGGGAGGGTCAGAGAGAGAGGGAGACACAGAATCCGAAGCAGGCTCCAGGCTCTGAGCTGGCAGTCAGCACAGAGTCCAACGTGGGGCTCGAACCCACGAACAGTGAGATCAACCTGAGACGAAGTCGGATGCCCAACCGACTGAGCCACCCAGGCGCCCTGACATTAGTGGCATTCTTGACAAAACTTCACTATGTAATCTAAAAGTTGCTTGTCCTGATTAATACGATATATACATAAGGTGCATACGTGTGACACGTGATTTTCAGTGACGATTATTTGCCAAAACTGTGTTGACTTTCTTTACCAAAAGCAGAGCGAAGAGGCCCAAAAATTCAGAGGAAGACCAGAGAAGGGCAGAGAATAAAGGGACAGTGCCGCTCAGAGTGAATGAGAGGAGTGCAGGCTATCGCCGGGGAGGCCGGGGTTCTCCAGAAGCACCTCAGACACAATTTCTACCTGTGCCTTCAGCCTCAGGTGAGGAGATGGGGCAAGACGTTTATTCGGGTTGAGTCCAGCTCTAACGTTTCGTTACTCTGACATAAGATTTAATGAGCAAACAATACATTATCTATCATGTATGAGAAAAGGGTAGGGAGGAAATGAAATGGAATGGCTTTAAATAATTTATAAAGGCGAGAACAGTATTGGCTTGCCTCTGTGACAGAGGCTTCTTAACTTTTTAGGGTCGCAGACCTGAGATCCTGAAGAAAAACAGTGTCCATCTACCTACAATCACAAAAGGTACAACTTCCAAGCATTTACTGACAACCTGATGTCTATAATCCGTGCACCCTGGGTGACAAAGTTTCTGTTCTGTAGGAATAATGTCATGCGTTTTATTTATTTTTTAATTTTTTAAAATGTTTTATTTATTTCTGAGAGAGAGAGAGAGAGAGACAGCGTGAGTAGGAGAGGGTCAGACAGAGAGGGAGACAGAGAATCTGAAACAGGCTCCAGGCTCTGAGCTGGCTGTCAGCACAGAGCCCGTCGCGGGGCTCGAACCCACGAACTGTGAGATAATGACCTGAGCCAAAGTTGGATGCTTAACCGACTGAGCCACCCAGGCGCCGCTGTCATGCGTTTTAAAGACCGAGTAAAGCAGATGCTTCCAATCAAACGTGAGCTATGTTTAATTACATCTGTATTATAAATGGTTGTGAGAATGTATAAGGGTGTATGTCAGAACAGACATATCACAGACATGAATTTTTTGGGTATAACAGAAAGAAATGAGAAGTTCCTTCCTTCCTTCCATTGTGTTTTTCCTGGAGGTTCAGTATCTGGATTGCATGCTTCATGGTCTCTATTTTTGTATGACGTTCAGGTTTTCCTCAGACAGCCAGAGTACTCCACTGAAATGTTGCCAGTGTGTTGACAAAATTAAGACCCTCCCAGTGGCAGATTTCGCCACTGGCTTTCAAGGAGTATAATAGTTGCCCAGCTCTAAGAAACAAAACCATCAGGGCTTCCCTTTGCCTAGAGGACTTGCCGGTGTAGAAGACACATGCTCCCAGTACATTAGAGACCTGTCTGAACCTCTGGGCGACCACAGGAAGGTGGCACAGACTGCGGCACAGCAGCCGGGCAGGTGGCTCAGTACAGAGTGGAGGTTCTGTCGAACCCGCCCCCCAATACAGCAAACCGTCCTTCAATTCGAATATCTGCACGGTAGCTGCATCCTTCATTTTCTCTTTGTTAAGGGGAAAACTACAATTTGAAGTCATCTGCTTATTTTTGAGAGAGAAAGTGTACACGCGCACATGTAGGGGAGGGGCAGACGGAGAGAGACTCTCAAGCGGGCTCCAGGCTCAGCAGGGAACCTGCGAGGGGCTCAATCCCACAATGCGACCCTGGGATTGTGACCTGAGTCGAAATCAAGAGTTGGTCCCTCAAATGACTGGGCCATCCAGGTGTCCCCGATTCTCTTTTAATAACAAGTAACTCCTGGGGTTCCTGGGTGGCTCAGTCAGTAAAGCATCTGCATTTGGCTCAGGTCATGATCTTATGGTTCATGGGTTTGAGCCCCATCAGGCCCAGTGCGGTCAGTACAGAGCCCTCTTCAGAACCTCTGTCTCCATCTTTCTCTGCCCCTCCCTGCTTGCTCTCTGTCTCTCTCAAAGTAAATAAACAAACAAACAAAATCTAGAAAAAGTAAGTAACTCCTTTGCTGACCTAAAGTTTTGGAATTTTGGAAAAGCCCATGTATCCTATCCTCTGCCTGATGAGGTGGGGGGGCTCTATGACCCACTTGGCTCAGACGGCGGGCTCCAAAACAGGACACAGGCTGAGAGATTTGCTATTACACCACGTTCAAAACGGACCTAATTATGGGACAATCACATAAACACTTCTGCTCTCTTCTCTATCTAAACCCAAACCGGGACAAAATATACCCACTTGGTGTTAAATAAAACAAAATACATTTAATTTCTAAAGTTAAAAAAATGGGCTTACTTCTTCAGCTGTTTCAGGAGGTTCTTCAGGTAGATCAAGAACCTAAAGAAAATTAAGTATTAGAAGAATGTAAACATTTTGAAGAAAAAAAAATAATCTCGGTGAGAGAGTTCCTTTTAGTTTAGAGTTTAGACACATCTAAGCTGAATGAAGTCTTTTATTTATTTTTTTAAATTTCTTTAATATTTATTTATTTTGAGAGAGAGAGGGAGAGCGAGTGAGCGCACACACAAGTGGAGGAGGGGCAGAGAAAAAGAATCCCAAGCAGCCTCTGACATCAGCATGGAGCCTGATGTGGCGCTCGAACTCAAACTGTGAGATCATGACCTGAGTGAGACAAGAGTTGGATGTTTAACCGACTGTGCCACCCACGTGCCCCTAATGAAATCTTTTAATATACATGTATGAAAAATGTACAATATGATAGGGTTCAACTAAACATTTTTGGGTAATTCTTGCTAAATAGATTATAACAACAGGATATAGTATGACAGCTACCAATCTATGCATATTTAAGAATCTTATTTTTATGGGGGCGCCTGGGTGGCTTAGTCGGTTAAGCATCCGACTTTCGCTTAGGTCATGGTCTCGCGGTTCGTGGGTTCGAGCCCCGCGTCGGGCTCTGCGCTGACTGCCGGCTCAGAGCCTGGAGCCTGTTTCAGTCTGTGACTCCCTCTCTCTCTGACCCTCCCCTGCTCACGCTGTCTCTCTCTCTCTCTCCTAGAAATAAATAAAACATTAAAAAAAAAAAAAGAATCTTATTTTTATGATGGTCCAAGATACTATATAAAAATATACTATTTAAAGAAACAGAGGATAAATATTAAGTTCAACAGACCCCAAAGTTATTTAGGTTCATACATGTACACACTTTAAATGTTTATTTTTCTTCACTGGCACTTCTAGGGGACTGGATAACAAATATTCACTTTGTTGTCTTCATGATTTACTCATGTTTCCTTATTTCTGTTTATCTGTTACAAAACTAGGTGTTCAGACCACTTTCTCTCATTCAACAGGGTTACCAACAATGTAACCTTCAGGGACACTTTTTGTTTTTTAATACTATAGACTCACGTTTTCTAGCATCATATCTAGCCAACATTAATTGCATTTTATCAAATAAACCGTTTATTTTCCTTTGGTATCAAAACCTGTCAACCAAAATTACCATCAACATGAGATGATTCGTGTTAGTAACAAAAAGCAAAGAATCCTGAATTTTAATTAGTCCATAAGATCTTTTTGAAATGCTGGAAATAGGTCAGTGACTTGGCTACCACCCTCAGGCTCCATTATGGAACTAAGAAACCTCAGACCAAGAGGCAACACATTAGAAACTATTTTCAGGGAACATATGGCCTCCCTGTTTTCCCTAAGAGTCAGTGCAAAGAGATTTATTTCCAACCTTTGCAAGATCCAAATGCGAATCAACTTAAGGATTAAAGATTTGAAAGAACAGAAGGAATAATGAACCTCAACACTATTTCAAAGTGAATGGTTGCTAAGCCATTCTTGAGAAGGGCTACTGAGAAAAATATTACCCATGTTAATAATATGAGCCACTCAGGTGCTTGGCTGGCTTGATTGGTGGAGCATGCAACTCTTGATCTAGGGGTTATGGGTTCAAGCCCCATGGTGGGTATAGAGATTGGTTAAAAATAAATCTTTAAAAATCTTTTTAAATTAAAAAAATAAATAATATTAGCCACTCAGTAAATATGGGTTAATCATGTCTTAGTTACCTGTAGGAATATTTCCCATAGTAAACATTGTATTTTTCATTTCTGCATAACCAAATTACTTCCTCAAAAGAACTGAGTATTTTGTAAGCCTATCATTTATCTTCATAGCTTCCAGCTGTGGTTCAGAACGTTAATATTAGTATCAAATAGGAAAAATGATTCTTAATGAAGCTGATCCCTTTGTAAGGCAGTGGGAAGACACCATGTGGATGAAAAGCCAGCCCTAATCTTCACTCAGTATACCACCTTGCCCAGAGGCACACTGATACAATTACATGAGTAGGCATTTGGTAATGAACCTTCTTCTGCGTGGGCTGTTCAGCAGATGGTGAAATTTTGGTTAAAGGCTTAGGCAAGTTCCGTCTCTTTGCTGCTTCTCTGCTATCTGAGGTTTCAAAAGATGTCTGACTCCCATTTTCAAGCACCAACTCTTCATCACCCTGGTCAAAAACAACAGACAATTTCTAAACAGTCTCTATTATAAACTTTATTCGATTCACAGTGGTTCTTTTACCCTAATGGCATTTCAGTAAAAAATGGCATTTTGGTTAAGAAAAAAAAATCAGTAAAAAATACTGGCTGGCTCAGTTGGCAGGGTGTGTGACTTTTAATCTCAGAGCTGTGAGTTCAACCCTCATATTGGGTGTGGCGCATACTTAAAAAAAAAAAAAAAACTTGGACAATATTAGGTCCAGAAATTTAAAGTGTTATCTCCTTGGACAAGAAAACATCCTGTAGAAACTACCCTTATCTACCCTGGGGCTCCCTATGATAGACACAAGACTGAGACAGGTCTTTCCATTTTAGTCAATCCCCACATTTTTCAGTAGGATGGTAGAAAAGAAGAAAACCTGAATGATATTCTTTTCTCCTTTCATTAAAGGATGCAAGACAGTGCCTTAAAAAAATTTTTTTTAAAAAAAAGACAGTGCCTTAAAAAGCTATGAAAAGAGACTATGTATGTAAAAACATGTCTGTGTATGTAACCATGAAATACTTCCATAGCTGAATATGGTCCTAGTATTCTGTTACATATAAACATATTTCAGTTCTCAAATTCAAACTCTGATCTTCCTTTTGAATTAATCACTTTAGAAGGCAAAGGATTTTATTCCAGAAATCATAAAGATTACTTTTTATTAATATTATCCATTAAAACTTTTTCCTGAGCAAAATAATGAACTTAAATGTCAAATTCTCAGATACATACTTATTAGTTAAATAATACCCTTTTCTACATCCACTGACTTGTAAAAGTTCTCATCAGACTAAAATGGCCACCATTTTGGGGGTGTTTTCCCCATTCCTTTATCCTAAGAAAACCTTGTGGAAGGGGCAAGAGCAATGGAAATCAAGAAATCTGGATGCTCAATAGTTAACTGGCCAAACAGGCTGGCTGACTGCAAAGTACCAGGCTCCATCAGCTGACGCCTACACCTTTTCTCAGCAATTGACATTCCGATTCTCACATTCTTCTTTTTTTTTTATTCATCTTTTTGTTAAAAGTGTACGTACATATGTATGTATGTATATAAGTATGTATGTGTACATATGTATGTATATAAGTATGTATGTATGTATGTATGTATTGAGAGACAGAAAGAGAGAGAGAGAGAGGGAGAGAGGGAGGGAGAGAGAGAAAAAAAAAACCAGTGGGGAAGGGGCAGAAAGAGGGGAGAAAAGGCCCAGAGAGCCAGATGCAGGGCTCATATTCACAAACCATGAGATTATGACCTGAACCGAAGTTGGATGCTGAACCGACCGAACCACCCAGGTGCCCCTTGATTCGCGCACTGTTGACAGTCCTAAAAGCCTTAAGTCATAACAATACTAATGGTCTCCCTGGTCCCTGACTTCTTGTTGTCCCCACTAATTAGGTTAAAATATATACTACTCGTGTCATGAAGACATAGCCTAAAAGCAAGGGGCAGAATGACTAATTCACTTTGTGACCATTTCAGAAAAAGGTGTGGCCAGCTAAAATCAGGCTTCCAAACAGAAGACAAACTGAACAGAAGACAAACTCATCTCAGAGGTGAACTCACTCCACAGAGCAGGCACATTTCATGCTGCACATCTTTCACATTAATTTTGTTACCCACCCTTGATGGTTCTATGACATATTTACTATTACGAAATGAATAACAGCTGATTCTACTTCATGATAAGAATCCTGTTTACCTTTACCAGATCATTTTATTTATAGGATGGTAAAAGATGCAATATAAACAGAAAGCAATAAAACCAAAAAGTCTTTGGAATAGAAATGATCTTACATATAAAATCTGTGACTAGTTACTCTGAAACTTAATTTTTTTTAGGTAGGCTCCAGGTCCAACCTGGGGCAGCATGAACTCATGAACTGGAGATTAAGAGTGGCATGCTTTACCAACTGAGCCAGTCAGGCACCCCTAAAACTTAACTCCTTTATAAATATCCCTTTTCCTCTGTAAAAAACAAAAAAACCCTTTAAATTGGAAACTTCCACTAGCAAATGAGAAAGTTCATATTTAATGCCAAAGGAAAAAAGAGTCAGAGGTTAATTTGGCTTTATAGAAACAGAGAGAAACATAAATGAGTATAATGTGAGCTTGTAGTACCTTGGAGATCTTATTTAAGGAAAGATCTGAATTTCCTCATGTAAAATATGGTAATTGGTCAACAGTTTTCACAAAGACAGCTTTATGTTAGAGGTTCTCAAGTATCTGAGTTATATGCTCTTTGGGCACCAAAAGCACTTGACCCTTCGACACACAAATATGCTCTATGTACACTCATTAGCAGTAAAGATTCCTAAAAACGAGACTGGTTTAACACCAGTTGAAATTTTAAAAGTATATATATGTAATATGCCTATACATTGCATGTACTTATACATTATATGTAATATACATATACTGCATGTACGTAGTAGCAGAATTCAAAATATAAAGTGAGACCATTTTCTAACCCCAAGTTTGTGACCATTGCTTAACTTCCAGGTTTCACCCGTCATCTGATAAAAGCGCTCTTTCAGTTTTCTCAATTTCATCTCCTGGTGAGGTTTTAGAACATTCTCTATGTATCTGCTGACCTGTTAAAA
Source organism: Hyaena hyaena (assembly GCF_003009895.1). Lineage (NCBI taxonomy): Eukaryota > Metazoa > Chordata > Mammalia > Carnivora > Hyaenidae > Hyaena > Hyaena hyaena. Next base: position 6,570,390 of record NW_024080648.1, on the reverse strand, counting down.
TAAACAAACAAACAAATAAATAAAGTGTTATTACCACAACATTCCTAAGATCTTACATTGTCTATAAAGGTGTAAATAAGAAACACGTTAACAAATTGTGTTTTCTTTCACGCTAACTCAATTTTGTCAAAAAAGCAGCATCCTCCATTTGTACATTACTCTCTAAAAATCTGCATATACACCGAAAGCAGATAAAAACAAATGTTCAATGCTTATGCTTATTTGGCAGTCAGCCTCTAGATATTTTAATGTGTTTTCAGTGTAACGAAAACTTACTAGGAGCTAGGGATACAAAGATGCATAGGATGTGAGGCTTGGCTTCTAGGAGCTTTAAGTCAAAGCTGTTTGCTCAAGGCATGATGCCCAAGGCATGAAGTCATTTGGAAAAGTGTTAACGAATAGCTTAATCACAGTAAAGTAGAAATATTTTGGGGCTTAAAAGAAATGGAGATTCTGGTGGGGTTTTTGGTTTCCTTTGTTTTTATAAGTTTATTTATTTATTTTTGGGGTGGGGAGGCACAGAGAGAGAGGGAGACAGAATCCCAAGCAGGCTTGCACTGTCAGTGCAGAGCCCAACATGGGGCTTGAACTTAAGAACTTCAAGATCATGGCCTGAGCCAAAGTCAAGAGTTGGACACTCAACCAAATGAGCCACCCAGGTGCCCCAGAAAAAAATATTGTGAACAATTGTAGACCATCATATGAGAAAACCAAGATGAAGTGGATAAACTTCTAGAAACATATAAATTGCCTAAACGGACTCAGGAAGAAACAGGAAATCTCAATATATCTAACAAGATATTGAATCAGTAATTAAAAGCCTCCCAGTAAAGAAAAGTAGATTTACAGGTGAATTCTATCAAATCTTTAAACATTTTTTTCTGTCGTTTTTTTTTTTAATGTTTTATTTATTTCTAGGAGAGAGGGAGAGAGACAGCATGAGCAGGGGAGGGTCAGAGAGAGAGGGAGTCACAGACTCTGAAACAGGCTCCAGTCTCTGAGCTGGCAGTCAGCACAGAGCCCGACGCGGGGCTCTAAGCTACAAACCGCGAGATCATGACCTAAGCGAAAGTCGGACGCTCAACCGACTAAGCCACCCAAGCGCCCCAAATCTTTAAACATTTTTAAATGTTTGTTTATTTATGAGAGAGAGAATGTGTGCACAAGTGGAGGAAAGGCAGAGAGAGGGAGACACATAATCCGAAGCAGGTGCCAGGCTCTGTGATGAGCTGCACGCAGGGCCCAAACCCACGAACTTTGAGATCATGACCTGAGTGGAAGTGGGATGCTCAACCGAATGAGCCACCCAGGTGCCTTCTATCAAACCTTTAAAGAAGAGTTAACACTGTCCTGCTGAAACTCCAAAAAATATAAGTAAGAACAGTTCCTGATTAATTACATGAGGTCAACATTATCCTGATACCAAAGTCAGGCAAAGACACTGCTAGAGTAGTACAAACCAATATCCCTTATATAGATGCAAAAATCCTCAACAAAATTCTAGCAAACTGAATCCAATTAACAGACTGAAAGGATTATATACCAGCCATGTGTGATTCATCCTAAGAATGCAAGAGGTTTCAACATAAGAAAACCAATCAATGTAATACATATCAATAAAACAAATGGAAAAAATACATGGTCATCTCAATTGATAAAGGAAAAACTGGGGCACCTGGGTGGCTTAGTCGGTTAAGCGTCCGACTTTTGCTTAGGTCATGATCTCGCGGTTCGTGGGTTCGAGCCCCGCGTCGGGCTCTGTGCTGACTGCCAGCTCAGAGCCTGGAGCCTGTTTCAGTCTGTGACTCCCTCTCTCTCTGACCCTCCCTTGCTCACGCTGTCTCTCTCTCTCTCTCCTAGAAATAAATAAAAACATTTAAAAAAATTAAAAAAAAAACATTTGACAAAATTCAACACTCTTTATGATAAAAATACTCAGAAACTAGGAATAGGAAGGAACTTGCTCAACATAATGAGACAAATCCCATGGCTAACATCACATTCAGTAAGACTAAAAGCTTTCTGAGACCAGGAAACAAGACAAGAAGGCCTTCCTTCACCACTACTATTCAACACCACCTAGAAGTCTTAGCTAGAGCAATAGGCAAGAAAGAGAAATAAACACCAATTCTGGAAAGGAGGAAGTAAAACTATCCCTATTCACAGATGACATGATCTTATATAGGCATATATTGGAGATATTGCAGGTTCAGTTTGCAATAAAGTAAATATAGCAATAGAGGAAGTCGAATTAATTTTCTGGCTTCCCTGTATATATAAAAGTTATGTGTAGGGGCACCTGGGTGGGTCAGTCAGTAAAGTGTCTGACTCTTGGTTTTGGCTCAGGTTCATGGGCTCGAGCCCCAAATTGGGCTCTGTGCTATCAGCGCAGAGCCTGCTTGGGATTCTCTCTCTTCCCGTCTCTCTCTGCCCCTCCCCTGCTGGTTCTTTCTCTCTCTCCTTGTCTCTGCTCTTCCCCTACTTGTGCTTTCTCACTCAAAATAAATAAACTTTTAAAAAGTTATGTTATACTATACGGTAGTCTACTAAGTGTGCAATAGTATTATGTCTACAAAAAAGCACATACCTTAAAAAAAATACTTTATTGTCTAAAAATTCACAGATTACCATAAAAATATAATAATAAAAACATTTGAAATATTGCAAGAATTACCAAAATGTAACACAGAGACATGAAGTGAGCAAATGCTATTGGAAAAAATGGCACTAATAGACTTGCTTGATGTAGAGTCGCCATAACGTTCAATTTGTAAAAAAAAAAAAAACAACAAAAAAACCCTGTATCTGCAAAGCACAATAAAATGAAGTACAATAAAATAAGGTTTGCCTTAAATAGAAAACCCAAAGAATCCATGCACAGCAATCACTAGAGCTAGTAAACAATAAACAAAGTGCCGGGTACAAGATCAACACACAAAAATCGTTTGTATTTCTATATACTAGCAATGAAAAGTCAAAAAAGAAAACCACAATTACATTTAAAGCAGCATCCAAAATAAAATATATAGAAATAAATTTAGTCAAAAGGGTAAAAACTATGTATACTGAAAACTATAAAATATTGCTGGAAGAAATTAAAGATATAAATAAGTGGAAAGATATTACAGGCTTATGGCTGAAAGTTAATATCATTAAGATGTCAATACTAGACAAAGCAAGGAAGACTTAATATAAAATGTCAAAACTACCCAAAGTAATCTATGGATTTTGATGTAATCCTTCTCAAAATCACAAAGGCCTTTTTTACAGAAATGGAAAAGCCAACTCAAATTCACATGAAATTGCAAAGAGCCCCAAATAGCCAAAACAATATGAAGAAAGAAATTGAATCCCCATCTCACACCATATACAAAAATTAACTCAAAGTGGGTTAATAACCTAAATATAAAAGCTACAACTATACAACTCTTGAAAGTAAATCTTCATGGCTTTCAATCTGGCAATGGACAATGGAATTTGGCAATGGACGCCAAAAGCATGCACAACAAAAGAAATAACTGGATTTCATCAAAACTTTTGCGCATCAATGGACAGTATCAAAAGAATGAAAAGACAACCCACACAAAGGGAGAACATACTTGGAAATTATGTATCTGATAAGAATCTAGGATCCAGAATACATAAAGAACTCTTTAAAAAAAACAAAAAGACAAATAACACAATTCAAAAATGGGCAAAGAACTTGAACAGACATTTCTGGGAGAAGATATAAGAAAACAAAAGACATTTCTCCAACAAGCATATGAAAAGATTCTCAGCATTATTAGTTGTTAGGAAACGTAAATCAAAACCACAATATGATACCACTTCATACTCATTACAATGAGAATTTATTATTTATTTTTAAGTTTATTTATTTTGAGAAAGAAAGTGCATAGGAGGGGCGGAGAGAGAGGGAGAGAGAGAAAATCTCAAGCAGGAACACGGGGCTTGAACTCATGAACCTCAAGATCTGAGCCAAAATCAAGAGTCAGACGCTTAACCAACTGAGCCACCCAGGCACCACTACAATGAGTATTTTAAAGGAGGTAGGAGTGGGAATAATATATGTCCGTGAGAAATGGGAACCCTGGGAAATTGGTGGGAATATAAAATGGAATAGCTGGTGGAGAGAACAGTTTGGTGGAACACAGAATTACCAGATGACCCAACAATTCTACTCCTATGTATATACCCAAAAGAACTGAAAACAGATCCTCAAAGACTTGTGTCCAAATATTCATAGCACCACTATTCACAATAGCCCAAAGGTGGAAACAACCTAAGTGTGCATTAGCAAATGAATCGATAAACAAATTTTGATATGTCCATATAGTGAAATATTCACCCACAAAAATGAATGAGGTACTGATACAGGTATATGGATGAACCCCAGAAAACATTATGCTAAGTGAAAGAAGCCAAACACAAAAGGTCACATATTATGTGATTCCATGCATATGAAATATCCAGAATACACAAATCCATACAAACTGGAAGGAGACGTGGTTGCCAGAGGGTAGGAGTGGGGAATGGAAAAGTGACTATTTAATAGGGACGAGGTTTTCTTTTGGGGTAAAGAAAATGTTTCAGGATTAGAGAGAGGTAGTGATTGCATAACACTGTGAATGTTCTAATGCCACTGAATTGTACATCTTATTTTATTTATTTTTTAATCTTATTTTTTAAAATTTTCCAAACATTTTTTAAATTTATTTCTGAGAGAGAGAGAGAGTGTGTGAGAAGGGGAGGGTCAGAGAGAGAGGAAGACACAGAATCTGAAACAGGCTCCAGGCTCTGAACTAGCTGTCAGTACAGAGCCCAATGCAGGGCTCGAACCCATGAACGGTGAGATCATGACCTGAGCCAAAGTCGGCCGCTCAACTGACTGAGCCACCCAGGCGCCCCTGAATTGTACATTTTAAATTGGTTAATTTTTTTAATTGGTTACTTTTAAGTCATGTGAATTTGATCTCAATAATTAAAAAATTCGAGCACGTGGGGCACCTAGGTGGCTTAGTCAGTTAAGCATCTCACTCTTGATTTCAGCTCAGATCATGGTCTCAAAAGTTAGTGAGTTTGAGCCCCAAGTCAGACTCTGCACTGAAAACACAGAGCCTCCTTGGGATTCTCTCTCTCCTCTCTCTCTGCACCCCAACCCCCTACGATCGCAAGTGTGTTCTCTCTTTGTCAAAGTAAATAAACTTAAAAAAAAAAACTTAAATAAACTTTAAAAAAACTTAAAAAAAAGTCTGAGCACAAACAAGGAAAAGCAACAGACCTCAATTTTAAACACCCCAGATATTCTGTATTCTCTGTATATATACTGTCTAAAAATTATCCTTTACCTTTTCGCCCTGTGCCTCCTGTTGTTTTTTCCTGACAAGTTTTTGCTTTTTTTCATTCTTCTCTTCTTCTTCTAAGACATCAAAACAAAAAATTCTTTTTAATTCTCAAATATTGTAAGTTGAATGCTCTGAAAGTGGTCTGTAGATAACATTTTGGAAGAGACAAGCCTTCAAAAAACAGACTGTATTTTTTAAATGATGAAAATGAGGTACATGTAGACAGTTCAAAGAAATCCACAAGTAAAATCCGTAAGAAAAGGTCTGTTCTGAGACAAAAATTCTTTCATACACATTAATAAATATTACAGTTTTGGTGAGGAGGCTTCAAGAATGATTATATTGGGTTTTTTGTGTTAAGGCTTCAGCTGCTCCAAGACATGGCATGAAAGCCCATTTCTGCACATCAAGTGCAGAGCGGTGCCCTATAGGCATGTGTGCGATTTGGTCACCCTTGACATGACAGCAAAGCAACATGCCTGGGTGCCTGGTTAGCTCAGTCAGTGGAGTGTGCAGCTCTTTTTTTTTTTTTTTAATGTTTAGTTATTTTTGAGAGAGAGAGACTGAGCATCAGCTGGGGAGGGGCAGAGAGAGAGGGAGACACAGAATCCGAAACACGCTCCAGGTTCTGAGCTGTCAGCACAGAGCCCAACGTGGAGCTCGAACTCACGAACTGAGAGATTATGACCTGAGCCGAAGTTGGACGCTTAACTGACTGAGCCACCCAGGCACCCCATGTGCGACTCTTGATCTCAGGCTTGTGACTTTAAAGCCCATGTTAGGTGCGCCTGGGTGGCTCAGTCGGTTAAGCGTCTGACTTCGGCTCAGGTGATGATCTCACGGTTCGTGGGTTCGAGCCCTGCGTCAGACTCTGTGCTGACAGCCAGCTCAGAGCCTGGAGCCTGCTTCGGATTCTGTGTCTTCCTCTCTCTTTGGCCCTCCCCTGCTCATGCTCTCTCTCTCTCAGAAATAAATAAAAAAGCATTAAAAAATAAATAAAACCCATGTTAGATGTAGAGATTACTTAAAAATAAAATCTTTTTTTTTTTTAATATTTTTATTTTTTATTCTAGGAGAGAGAGAGAGACAGCGTGAGCAGGGGAGGGTCAGAGAGAGAGGGAGATACAGACTCTGAAATAGGCTCCAGGCTCTGGGCTGGCAGTCAGCACAGAGCCGAGCCCGACGCGGGGCTCGAACCCATGAACCGCGAGATCATGACCTAAGCAAAAGTCGGACGCTTAACCGACTAAGCCACCCAGGTGCCCCCAAAAATAAAATCTTTTAAAAATAAATAAATAAAGGGGCACCTGGCTGGCTCAGTGGGTAGAGCATCTGACACTTCATCCCAGGGTCATGAGTTCAAGCCCCAATTTGGGCACGGAGCCTACTTTAGAAAATACATACAGGGACACCTGTGTCCCTGTGTCCCTGAGCGTCCAACTCTTGGTTTCGGCTCAGGTGATTTCTTAGTTCATGGGTTTGAGCCTCAAGTTTGCATTGATGGTGCAGAGCCTACCTGGGATTCCTTCTGTCTCTGTCTCCGTCTCTTTCTCTCTCTGCTCCTCCCCAACTCTCTCTCTCTCTCTCTCTCTCTCTCACACACACACACACACACACACACAAAACTTAAAACAAACAAACAAACAAACCATACGTACACATATATAGATTCCAAAAGTGGAGTTTGCTTGGAAACTCCCATGACTGAACCAATATTAGGTTATTATCCACTGAATGGTAAGAAAAAGGATTTTTGCTGTTGTATAACCTTTTTTATTCCAGGTACACTAAGTATCATTTGAATTAATTTCATTTAACTGTATTCCCTTGAGGAATTATATATCTTCTTAGAAACTATATCCTTTAACCTGCCTGGCTCCTTAAATAGGAGTGTTCCTTTCTGTCAACAACTTTCTCTCCTGGCAATAAATATTTCCTCAAGTTTATTAAGGAAAGATCAGGGCAGCAAACCACATAGGAAATCAGAAGGCCACTAACTTGCTATGTGATGAGTCAGACTTAGTGATCTTCAGGCTCTCCCTTCTGACTCTGAATCAAAGAATATAGCTTCTAAATAAATCAATAGCAGTTGATTAAGGGGCTTTAATACTTTTCTTTTTAAGTAGGTTCCACACTTAAAATGAGACTTGAACTCATGACCCCAAGATCAAGAGTCACATGCTCTACTGACTGAGCCAAACAGATGCCCCAAAGGGCTTTAATCCTTAAAGCCACTGAGCACTGACTGCTTCTGAAGTTTTAATACACTTCATCATGCAAATCTTTATAAAACATGGGGGATTAAAGTTTGGGATGAATGTGAAGTCTTGTATATTAATATCTGATAACACTAGGGAAGACAGAAACTGTATAAACGAGAGGATTTTTTACTCATTTGAAGAAAATCTGACAATAATTAAGCAATTTTATACGGTCTTAATTACTTCTTAAATAGTTTTAGCCTTCAGTGATGATTATGCCTCAAAATCATTAATCCATAAATGTACCAGAATGATGTACACTCCAACAACAAAAAGGTACAATTTAAACTACGAAAACTATGTCAAATACACGTTTCCCTTATTTATAAAACATAGATTGCTTGACCATTTAATGCATACAGTAAATATCCTTCTGATGTCAATGCACTTAACACAACATTTCCAAGAAAAGTTACAATGCTCTTATTTAATTTTCCAATGGATAGTTTGAAGTATAATTTACCAAATAATTTACTAAAAGAAGAAAACAATTTCCAAAATCTATGATTGAGAGATCCTAAAACATCCAGATTGTCTTTTATGTTTGGGTCGAACAGTATAACCTTTTAGGATTATGGGTATATTCATGGTTAATTTGGAAGGGCTATACATGAAACACTGCTCATTTTCCTGTTATTTATTTACATTTAAATAAGTAGCAAGATGAAACAGAATGTACCAAAATCACTATTAGCAAGCTTCTTTGTAGAAGGGTACAAGAATGCAGGCTGGGTGGCTTAGTCGGTTAAGCGTCCGACTTTCGCTTAGGTCATGATCTCGCGGGTTCGAGATCATGGGGTTCGAGCCCCACGTCCGGCTATGTGCTGACTGCCAGCTCAGAGCCTGGAGCCTGTTTCAGTCTGTGACTCCCTCTCTCTCTAACCCTCCCCTGCTCACGCTGTTTCTCTCTCTCTCTCTCTCTTAGAAATAAATAAAAAAAAAACATTAAAAAAAAAAAAAGAATGCAGGCTTTAGTTTTAGGATTCATCCATTCTGAAGTGAACTACAATATTGAGTTGTTTTTTTTAAAGTTTATTTTTATTTTTGAGACAGAGGGAGACAGAGCATGAGCAGGGGAGAGGCAGAGAGACAGGGAGACACAGAATCCAAATCAGGCTCCAGGCTCTGAGCTGCCAGCACAGAACCTGATGCAGGGCTTGAACCTGAGAACCGCGAGATCATGACCTGAGCCACCCAGGTGCCCTTACAATATTGTTTTAAAAGGCTTCTAACATTTTTAACACTGTCAAAGTCTTTGACAAATATTTACCTACCAAAATTAAAGTAAAACTTTTTGCTTATCAAACATAAAATATGAACAAGCATGGTTTCCTAAAATTAAGAGTAAGCACTTAACTATACAGATAGATAAGTGTGTAAACAAAAACTGCCAAAGTAAAAGGAAAAATAAACTGGGTTGAAAAGCCTCTCCAGATTAGTGGTAGATACAATTACCATTTGTTGTATCTTAATAGTTTATAAACTGAAAATATAAACATCAAACAGCAATGAAACTGCACAATTTAAAATTAGAAAATCTGTAATGTATCAATATAGAAATGCTATCATTTCAAATGTATATACAAGGATAATGTACAATTTCCCATAAAAATGTTGGGATTTATAGTCCATTAAAAATCAAGACTAATGTGAGGCGCCTGGGTGGCTCAGTCGGTTAAGTGTCTGACTTCAGCTCCGGTCATGATCTCATGGTTTGTGGGTTCAAGCCCCGCGTCAGGCTCTGACAGCTCAGAGCCTGGAGCCTGCTTCAGATTCTGTGTCTCCTTCTCTCTCTGCCCCTCCCCTATTCATGCTCTGTTCTCTCTGTCTCAATAATAAATAAACATTAAAAATTTTAAATAAATAAAATCAAGACTAAAGTAATGATCAGCTGAAATTATATGTCACATATTAGCGGTAAATGATTCTAATTATGCAATATCTTAGAATACATAAAGGAAAGAAATTTGAGTAGAAAATTATAAAAGGGTAGCATAAACAATAAACTTACCTTTAAGATACACTTGGGAAGATTTAAATGAATTAAACCATGAGGTAGTCACAGAAATAATTAAAGTAAGAAGAGCAAGCAGTAAGAAAATCCGGCCACACAGCAAAATTAGATCTTTAATTCCTTAAAAAGGAAAAAAAAAATTATTAAAATTCAAAATATTTTCCTTTTTTAAAATAATTAAATTAAATTTATATTATGTTTAAAAATTTACATACAACTTAGTTAGCACATAGTGCAATCATGATTTCAGGAGTAGAATCCAGTGATTCATTCCCTCCATATAACACCCAGTGCTCATACCAATTTAGCCCATTTAGCCCATACGCCCACCCAAAACCCCTCGCCAACCCTCAGTTTGTTCTCTGTATTTAAGAGTCTCTTATGTTTTGGGGTGCCTGGGTGGCTCAGTCAGTTAAGCATCCAACTCTTGGTTTCAGCTCAGGTCATGATCTCACAGTTTGTGAGTTTGAGCCCTGCATTGGGCTTTGTGCTGAGTTGGCTTGAGATTCTCTCCCTCTCTCTCTGCGCCTTCCCTGCTCACACACACTCTATCTCTCTCTCTCTCAAAATAAACTTTTTTTAAAAAAGTCTCTTATGTTTTGTCCCCCTCTCTGTACTTTTTTAAAACTTTTTTATGTCTTTATTTTGAGACACAGAGACAGAGAGCAAGCAGTGGAGGGGCAGAGAGAGGGAGACACAAAATCAGAAGCAGGCTCCAGGCTCTGAGCTATCAGCACAAAGCCTGACGTGGGGCTTGAACCCACGAACCGTGAGATCATGACCTGAGCCAAAGTCGGATGCTTAACTGACTGAACCACCCAGGCGTACTCCCCACCCCCTCTGTTTTTATATTATTTTTGCTTTCCTTTCCTTATGTTCATCTGTTTTGTATCTTAAATTCCACATATGAGTGAAGTCATATGATAATGGTCTTTCTCTGACTAATTTTGCTTAGCATAATACACTCTAGTTCCCATCCACGTTGTTGCAAATGGCAAGATTTCCTTATTTTTGACTGCCGAATAGTATTCCATTGTGTATATATACACCACATATTCTTTTTCCATTCATCAGTTGATGGACATTTGGGCTCTTTCCATGCTTTGGCTACTGTCATCATCACTGCTATAAACATTGGGGTGCATGTGCCCCTTTGAAACAGGACACCTGTATCCTTTGGGTAAATACCTAGTAGTGCAATTGCTGGGTCGTAGGGTAGTTCTATTTTTAACTTTTTGAGAAACCTCCAACTGTGTTCCACAGTGGCTGCAACAGTTTGCATTTCCACCAGCAGTGCAAAAGGGTTCCTCTTTCTCTGCGTGCTCGCCAACATTTGCTGTTGCCTGAGTTGTTAATGTTAGCCATTATGACAGGTGTGAGGTGGTAGGTGTCTCGTGGTTTTGGTTTCTATTTCCCTGATGATGAGTGACATTGAGCATTTTTTCATGTGTCTGTTAGCCATCTGGATATCTTCTTTGCAAAAGTGTCTCTATTCATGCCTTTTGCCCATTTCTTCACTGGATCATTTGTTTTTTGGGCATTGAATCTGATAAGTTCTTTATAGATTTTGGACTCTAACCCTTTATCTGATACATCATTTGCAAATATCTTCTCCCATTCTATCGGTTGCCTTTTAGTTTTGCTGATTGTTTCCTTCACTGTGCAGAAGTTTTTATTTTGATGAGGTCCCAATAGTTCATTTTTTGCTTTTGTTTCCCTTGCCTCCAGAGATGTGTTGAGTAAGAAATTGCTGCAGCCAAGGTCCAAGAGGTTTTTGCTAGCTCTCTCCTCTGGATTTTGATGGCTTCCTGTGTTACATTTAGGTTCTTCATCCATTTTGAGTTTATTTTTGTATGGTATAAAAAAGTGGCCCAGTTTCATTCTTTTAAAAGTTCCTGTCCAGTTTTCCCAACACCATTTACTGAAGAGATTATCTTTATTCCATTGGATATTCTTTCCTGCTTTGTCAAAGATTAGTTGGCCATATGTTTGTGGGTCCATTTCTGGGTTTTTTTATTCTGTTCCATTGATCTGAGTGTCTGTTTTTGTGCCAGTACCGTACTGTCTTGATGATTACAGCTTTGTAATACATCTTGAAGTCTGGAATTGTGATGCCTCCAACCTTATTTTTCCTTTTCAGGATTGCTTTGGCTATTTGAGGTCTTCTCTAGTTCCATACAAATTTTAGGATTGTTTGTTCTAGCTCTCTGAAGAATGCTGGTGTTATTATCATAGAGATTGCATTGAACATGTAGATTGCGTTCCGTAGTATCGACATTTTAACAATATTCTTCCAATCCATTAGCATGGAATGTTTTTCCATTTTTGGGTGTATTCTTCAATTTCTTTCATAAGCTTTCTAATAGTTTTCAGTGTATAGATTTTTCACCTCTTTGGTTAGGTTTATTCCTAGGTATTTTATGGTTTTGGGTGCAATTGTAAATGGGATCAATTTCTTGATACTCTTTCCACTGCTTCATTTTTGGTGTATATAAATGCAACTGATTTCTGTGCATTGATTTTATATCCTGAGACTTGGCTGAATTCATGCATCAATTCTAGCAGGTTTTTTGGTGGAATCTTTTGGGTTTTCTACATAGAGTATCATGTTGTCTGTGAAGAGTGAAAGTTTCACTTCCTCCTTGCCTATTTGGATGCTTTTCAGTTATTTGTGTTGTCTGATTGCTGAGGTTAAGACTTCCAACACTATTTTAAATAACAGTGGTGACAGTAGACATCCTTGTCATGTTCCTGACTTTAAGGGGAAAGCTCTCAGTTTTTCCTCATTGAGGATATTAGAGTGGGTCTTTCATATATGGCTTTTGATCTTGAGGTATGATCCTTCTATCCCTACCTTCTTTGAGGGTTTTTATCATGAAAGGATGCTGTATTTGTCAAATGATTTCTCTGCATCTATTGAGAGGATCATGTGGTTCTTATTCTTTCTATCACATTGATTGATTTGCGAATACTGAACCAGCCATGTTTCCCAGGTATAAATCCCACTTGAATAATATATTGCTGGATCTGGTTGGCTACTATCTTGTTGAGGATTTTTGCATCCATGTTCATCAAGGAAATTGGTCTGTAGTTGTCCTTTTTAGTACAGTCTTTGTCTCATTTTGGAATCAAGCTAGGGTTGGCCTCATAGAATGAGTTTGGAAACCTTCCTTCCATTTCTGTTTTTTGAAACAGCTTCAAAAGAATAGGTGTTAACTCTTCATTAAATCTTTGGTATAATTCCCCTTACTTTCCTTGATACTAATAACAAATACTAAGGCATTAAGAAGAGTATTTGTAGTAGTAAAGAATAGTAAAAGTTAAGTAACCATCTTATGATTTTTTCAAATTCTCCTCTGTGAACTAAAATTCATCATGGTCGATTATTATCAGAACAAGTTTTCAGAAAACAATTTTAGAACATCTTCTGTCTCATGAATATGGGTATAATTCATGTGACTAGCTACATTATAAACATAATGACTATCAATAATGCATAAATCCTGGTTTCCCTCTGTCTAGAGAAGTAGATAATATTATCCCATTGTAACATTAGCATCTAGTCAAATTCTAGTTTGTTCATTCATTCATTTAAAGATTCTTTAAAAAAATGTTTTTAAGTTTATTAATTTACTTTGAGAGAGAGAGCAAGTAGGGTAGGGGCAGAGAGAGAGAGGGAGAGAATCCCAAGCAGGCTTTGCACTGTCAGCAAAGAGCCTGATGCAGGGCTTGAACTCACAAACTATGAGATGGTGATCTGAGCTGAAATCAAGAGCCAGATGCTTAACTGACTGAGCCACCCAGGCACCCCTAAAGATTTATTTTTATTTTTTTAAGTACTCTCTATACCCAACATGAGACTTGAACTCACAACACTGAGATCAACAGTCACACACTCTACCGACTGAGCCAGTTCTACTAAATTCTAGTTCTACTTAAACACAGTCATTCTGAAACAACTTCCTATTTCTCACAGTTCAATTACGCAACTGTATACTTCCCTATTTCTCAATGTTTATTCAGTCACTTGAAAATAAAATCATTATTTACATACCTGTTTATCTAGAAAAAAGTAAAATTTCAGCATTTAGTCTTATTTTAAGAACAAAGATGAACGACCCAGCAATCGCACTACTAGGTATTTATCCAAGGGATAGAGGTGTGCTGTTTCAAAGGGACACATGCACCCCAATATTTATAGCAGCACTATCAACAATAGCCAAAGTATGGAAAGAGCTCAAATATCCATTGATGGATGAATGGATAAAGAAGATGTGGTGTATATATATATGGGGTATTACTCAGCAATCAAAATGAACAAAATCTTGCCATTTGCAACTGTGTGAATGGAACTAGAGTGTATTATGCTAAGCAAAATTAGTCACAGAAAGACAAATATCATATGACTTTACTCATATGGACTTTAATAGACAGAACAGATAAACATAAGGGAAGGGAAGCAAAAATAATATAAAAACAGGAAGGAGGATAAAAAACATAAGAGACTTTTAAATATTGAGAAAAAGGGGCGCCTGGGTGGCTTAGTCGGTTAAGCGTCCGACTTTCACTTAGGTCATGATCTCGCGGTTCGTGGGTTCGAGCCCCGCGTCAGGCTCTGTGCTGACTGCCAGCTCAGAGCCTGGAGCCTGTTTCAGTCTGTGACTCCCTCTCTCTCTGAACCTCCCCTGCTCATGCTGTCTCTCTCTCTATCCTAGAAATAAATAAAACATTTTTTAAAAATTTAAAAAAAAATATGGAGAACAAATAGAGGGTTGCTGGAGGGGTTGTGGGAGGGGGGATGGGCTAAGTGGGTAAAGGGCACTAAGGAATCTACTCCTGAAATCATTGTTGCACTGTATGCTAACTAACTTGGATGTAAATTTGATAAATTAATAAATACATAAATAAATAAATAAAACAAAGATGGAAATTAAATGGGCAAAAATGTAGTAAGTACCTACTTTGTGTAACACAATTTGCTAAACGGGGAGGGAGCGGATACAAAGATGGGTTAAAATTGGTTTCTACCCTCCAGGGGTGTTCTCAAAAGTCACCAGGCAGAGGTACAGAGGAACCATCTTACCTATGTGATCAGGGCAGGTAGTCAATTAATGATTAAAAAAGGATTTATATATACAGACTTAAATATTTATTTTTATTCAAGTATAGTTGACTACACTTGTGATAAATATTTTATTTTTCATTTAAAACTGATATATAGAGGTGACTGGGTTGCTCAGTCAGTTAAGCATCCAACTTTTGGTTTCAGCTCAGGTCATAATCTCACGGTTTGTGAGCCTGTATCAGGCTCTGAGCTGACAGTGGGGAGCCTGCTTGGGATCCTCTCTCCCTCTCTCTGCCCTACCCACTGGTGTGCACTCTCTGTCTCTCAAAATAAATAAATAAACTTAAAAAAGAAACCTCAGATACATGCTATCCATGAAAAAAAAGCAATTTAATGCTGTTTATTTTTATTTATTTATTAAAACCAATTTTTTAATGTTTTATTTATTTCTGAGAGAGACAGAGACAGCGTGAGCAGGGGAGGGTCAGAGAGAGAGGGAAGTACAGAATCTGAAACAGGCTCTAAGCTCTGAGCTAGCTGTCAGCACAAAGCCCAATGCGGGGCTCGCACCCTGCTCATGACCTGAGCCCAAGTTGGATGCCCAAACTACTGAGCCACCCAACTGCCCCAATTTAAAGCTGTTTAAAGAACTTGTTTTGTTTTGCCCTCTAACTTTTTGCCAGCATTAGCTGTTGATTCAAGAGTTGTTCAAGACAACACCTAATTAAATCTAGGGTGTCTCTGGCTATTACAAAAGTAATTAAATACCTAGAGTATTGGTACTTAAAGAAACTGAGTTATGGGATTTATGTTCTATGATACTGCTTTTTGTTCAAACAAGCAAGGAAGTTGCAAATGTCATATGGGAATATAAAAGAACTAGACTTGTGTTTGTTTACAACTTTCAAGTAAAACATTTTTTTATTAAATTGAGTTTGTTTTGGTTTGGTTTTTTTTTTTTTTTTTTTTTTTTTGGTCCATATTCTCAAGAGCCCATATGCAAGACACTTTAAGGAACAACAAATGAACAAATGTAAGGAAGCAGCATTAAAAAATTAGGCGTGTGGTGCCTGGGTGGCTCAGTTGGTTAAGCGTCCAACTTTGGCTGAGGTCATGATCTCTTGGTCTGTGAGTTCAAGCCCCACAACAGGGTCTGTGCTGACAGCTCAGAGCCTGGAGTCTGATTTAGATTCTATGTCTCCCTCTCTCTCTTCCCCTCCCCTGTTCACACTCTGTCTCCCTCTCTGTGTCTCTCAAAAATAAATAAATATTTAAAAAGTTTTTATTTTATTTTTTATTTTTTTTTAATGTTTTATTTATCTCTAGGAGAGAGAGAGAGAGAGACAGCGTGAGCAGGGGAGGGTCAGAGAGAGAGGGAGTCACAGACTGAAACAGGCTCCAGGCTCTGAGCTGGCAGTCAGCACAGAGCCCGATGCGGGGCTCGAACCCACGAACCGCGAGATCATGACCTAAGCGAAAGTCGGACTCTTAACTGACTAAGCCACCCAGGCGCCCCAAAAGTTTTTAAATAAAATATTTAGCTTTAAGTACAAGTAAAAATGTACTGACAATAAAGGCTTTTACACAGTAGAAAAAGACAGGAATCATTTTTCAATGTTTGTCCAAAAATACAGCCCAGTTGAATGAATGAGTCTGGGAATTCTAGTTTTCCAGCTAGGAATTCAATTAGCAGCCCAGCTAAAAGTATTAGTATCTATTAAGGACTGTACCACACATAACTAGCCCTGCAGCTGTTACACTGGGATGTGTGATTTGTAAAACAGACTTAAATACTATTACTGGATATTTGGAAAACAAGTATCAGGAAAGCAAAGCAGGAGTTCCTGGCTGGCTCAATTTATAGAGCATGTGACTCTTGATCTCAGGGTTCTAAGTTTGAGCCCTACGTTAGGTGTAGAGATTTCTTTAAAAAAATAATAGTAATGGGGCACCTGGGTGGTGCCCAACTCAATCAGGGCTTAGGTCATGATCTCTTGGTTCATGGTTTAAGTCCCTTGTCAGGCCCTGTGTTGACAGCACAGAGCCTATTTGGGATTCCCTCTCTCCCTCTTTCTCTCTTCCCCTTCTCCACTTGCACTCTCTCCCTCACTCTCAAAATAAACAAAATAAACTTAAAAAATAATAGTAATAGGGGCACTTGCGTGGTTCAGTTGGTTGAGTGTCCAACTTCGGCTCAGGTCAGGTCATGATCTCACGATTCATGAGTTCAAGTCCTGTGTTGGGCTCTGTGCTGACAGCTCGCTCAGAGCCTGGAGCCTGTTTCAGATTCTGTGTCTCCCTCTCTCTATGCCCCTCCCCTGCTCATGCTCTGTGTCTCCCTCTCTCTCAAAAATAAATGAAAACATCAAAAAATTTTTTTTGAAAATAAAATCTTAAAAAGAAAAGAAAGAAACCAAAGTAAACAACCATCAGTTCACAGCCAAGAGGTTTCTAGGAGAAAGGAGTTAATTAAGTGAAAAAATTCAGGAACTAGATGGAGATACTACTAGGAGTCCAGTTGCATTTTCTAGAATTTTTGGCTTGCTCTATTAAATTAGGCATTGTGGGGGTATCTGGCTGGCACAATTGGTATAGCATGTGACTCTTGATCTTGGGATCATGAGTTTAAGCCCCCCATTGGGCATAGACCCTACTTTAAAAAAGAAAAAAATTAAAAATAAATAAATTAGGCATTGTGATAATTGATGGGAACACAAAATCAAATCAGATGTGGTCTCTGCCTTCAAGAAGTGTATTTTCCTGTTATCAGAGATGATTATGAGATTTCCTTCTGCAACCCTCCTTAACTACCTTCTCATTGACTAGTAACTTAAACATTAATGCAAAGTAGAAGAGATTCTAAATTAACAGAACAGAGGTGGATGCTGTAAAGACAAGAGGTGGAGCATGTAAATTCTGGACTAGATAAGTGTGAATTTAACATTTCTGTGTATCATTCGGATAAAGGTCTTGTTAGATTCCAATATAGCCTGAGTGAGTAGGAGGCTTCTAAAAGGACTTTGAAGATTTTTTTTAAAAAGCATTTCATTTTAAGTTATTTCAAGAAACATTTCCAAGTACCTGACCTCTTGGGGGAAGGAAGAGAGGAAATCTACAAAGCTAAGTTTCAACAGGGTCTCAAACTTTAGAAATGAGTATAGTAAGGGAGACATGCATGTAAACCCATGACTAATATATCCAAAAAAAGGACTGATTCTCCCCAGGCCCACCATTTTCCTTTCACTTTTCCTTTTATCACTGGCACTATCAAGTACTTAGGGTTGTTGAACTTCATAGGTAGGAGTTATCCTTGAATACCTCCTTTCCCTCTCTCAAACATTAATCCATCCACAAATCCTGTTGATTCTACTTTGTAAATATCCCAAATCTGTGCATGATCTGGATCATTCTAGTCCAGGCCATCATCACTACTTGCCTACTGCTAGAGTTTCAGTGCTTCCACTACAGCTTCCCTCCAAAACATTCTCCTCAGAATCCAGTGACTATTTATTTATCTATCTATGCATCCATCCATCCAGTAATTCCTACACCCAAAGTGGGGCTTGAACTCACCATCCCAAGGTCATGAGTCGCATGCTTTACTGACTGGGCCAGCCAGGCGCCCCTTCAATAACCCTCCTTAAATCTCAGTTTCCTCAAGTGTAAAATGGGGATTATACCCCACCCCCACCATGGTTATGATGCAGATTGGAAGAGATAATGAACAAACAACACTTAGAGTTAGGTTTATAAGAGGTGGTCAGTGAATGTTGTTGGCTCCAACCACTCTCCCCCTTAGTCTCCCTGATGCATCCACAGTGCTCTTCATTCTTTTTCTCCAACTTGACAATTCCTTTGATGTAGGATGTTTTTGACCCAGGCTCGTATTATTTAAATCTCTGCTTAAATTCCTCAGAAGGCCTATATCACATCACATCACCCTATTTCCTTGTGGGAGTTCAAAACACTGTGAAAATAGTGTCTACATATGTTCCTGTGCTTCTGATCCCTTGCACGCAAAACTGGAGGCACACTTCCTCCGCGAAGAGAAGCCGACTTCCCCAAGCCCGGAGAGTCTCGCTCCCTGGAATGGACCCCCGGCGCCGGATGAGAGACGCAGGCGCTATGCAGCCTGGGAGTCGTAGTCCGCGCTGCCCGGAGGGGACGTCGTCGCGAGACTGGAACCCTACGCAACATTCATGGGAAAGTTACGTGGATGCGAGCGTCAGAAGGGAAGGGTCAACAGTTACCTAGATCGGGGATCCCACGCCGGAGCTCTAGACACAAGAGAGGGAGAGCAGAGAGGAGGAAAATGCCAACGACTCCCGGAGAAACCATGATGGCGGGAGGTCCGGCGTCCGGCGGGAGGCCCGCCCCTTCCGGTTGCGCCTTCCCTTGGACTGTGGTGTGGAGCCCTTCCTAAGGGAGGGATTTTCGGGGACAGCTAGAGCTTGGAGCCCGGCGGTTGGTTCGACTGAGATAAGCCCGTTTTTGAACTTATAGGCTGTAGCCTTATATGATTAGAAATGCAGGGCACTTCCCCCATGTCACATGATGTCCAGGAGAGAGAGCCGGTCTGGCAGCCCGCCGAGCCCAACCCTGTGAAAGCAAGCAAAGCGTGGGCATTAGCACCGCAGCTCCTCAGAGGAAGACCCGCAGCGCTTGCCCCTTTGGACTCTCTGGAACTCTCAAGTGTAAAATGTACTGGAACGGAAAGTGTAAGGGCAGCTGTGAGAGGGCAGCCCCGTGCCTCGGCCTTGTGTCCTAGGGGTGACTGCGGGCTTTTGGGTCGGAGTTACTAAGCGCTACTCTTCTGAAGCACCGCCCTTCTCTCCCTAACGGTGCCTGGCCCCTTCTGCAGCCTCTTATTACTCTAGGAAGACGCTTGTAAAGTGGGGCCTGGCACCTAATTCTAGATCCTGGAGACCATAGAGTCCCCGCTACCCCTTGCTCTGCGCCTCAGTTTTGCCAACAGGTGTTGTTATTGTTAATGACTAAACTTGACCTCACAGTTCTTTCGACCTCATTGCCATCCCATGACTCACCTCTGTGGCGCTTCTGCCAAAGGACAACTCAATTAAGTTTCGGCGGTCTTCACAAATTGCACAATTTTATGCTTTGGAATTTCGTTTTATGACCCACCCATCAGCCCTCCCATCTCACCCTTTAATTGTCAATAATAATGAAGTGGTGGCTTGCAAGCACTCCAGATTTGCTGTGGGTCATACACATTTCCCCAGCTTTGTTGATTGTGAAGTCTCTTCACTGTGATTGTCTACTGCTACCTCCTCGCAAAAGACCACCAGAACAACCTGGTAGAGTAAAACCAAATTTCTTCCTGCATTAAAGAAGAACACGATTTTGACAAAATCTTAGTAGTGTCTCAGAGAGGAGGTCAAGAGTGATTTTTATAAGGTTTTGGAGTTTTGGTTGGAGTGGCTTACGGTGGCTTTTTTAATTCGTCTGTGGGTATCTCCCTGGTATTGAATATGATAATAGTTTAAGACTGGTGGACTGAGCAAGATGACGGACTTGATTAGATCCCTTTTTATGGTAAGGAAGGAGATTTGCCAATTGAGCGATCAGTTCAACTTGTCAGTACTTTAAAAGGAAGCTTTTTACCCAGATGAGCAACCTATTCAGATAAATGGATTTTCAGGAAAATTTAAAGCTAACAATTAAGTTATGTACTGATTGACAGCCTCCTTGTGGGCAAGAATTTCCTGGAACAAATAGTAAAGTCATTATGTTGATTTATGTAGTTCTAAGTGATTATAATTAAGCTGTGGGCTAGAGATGTCTCATTTCTGGCAATAAAATATTAATAACATCCTTGAGTATAAGAGGAAAGGATTTTAAAATCTAGATAGTTTGTATTAAACGATTAT
This sequence comes from Hyaena hyaena, assembly GCF_003009895.1. Lineage (NCBI taxonomy): Eukaryota > Metazoa > Chordata > Mammalia > Carnivora > Hyaenidae > Hyaena > Hyaena hyaena. The sequence continues at coordinate 6,549,817 of NW_024080648.1, read as the reverse complement.
TAACATTCTTAAGACACAAATTTCACATTTTTCATAACAAGCGATAAAACTCGTTTATGTATAAAAAAGTAGGATTGTTATTTAACACATTTAAAAATGATATATAATCGGGGCGCCTGGGTGGCTTAGTCAGTTAAGCGTCCGATTTAGCTCAGGTCATGATCTCACGGTTCGTGGGTTTGAGCCCCATGTCAGGCTTTGAGCTGACAGCTAGCTCAGAGCTTGGAGCCTGTTTCAGATTCTGTATCTTCCTCTCTCTCTGACCCTCCCCTGCTCATGCTGTCTCTATCTCTCTCTCAAAAGTAAACAAAACATTTTAAAAAATGATACATAATCATATTTGGTTAGGGGGACAAATGTTTATTATAATGTAGCCTGAATTATATATATTAAGTGTATCCAAACTGCTTTTGTGACCTAAATTAGAACTTTTGCATAAAAAATATCAACTAATGGGGTACCTGGGTGGGTCAGTTAAGCTTCAGACTCTTGATTTTGGCTCAGGTCATGAACTCACAGTTCGTGGAATTGAGCCCTGCATTGGGCTCTATGGAGTCTGCTTGGGATTCTGTCTCTCCTCTCTATGTCTCTCAAAATAAATGAATACGCTTTAAAAAAAAATCAACTAGTTCTTTTTTTCAATATTTTATTAAGAAATTTTTCAGACAAGGGGCACCTGGCTGGCTCAGTTGGAAGAGCATGTGACTTTTTTTTCTTTTAATATATATATAAATATATATATTTAATTTATTTAGTTTGAAAGAAAATACGCAAGAGAGAGCAAGCAGGAGAGTTTCAGAGAAAGGAGAGAGAGAATTCCAAGCAGGCTCTATCCTGTCAGCACAGGGCTCAAACTTCACGACCTGTGAGATGACTTGAGCTGAAACTAGGAGTTGGATGCATAACTGACTGAGCCACCCAGGCACCCCACGGAATAGTACGTTACACACTCTTGATCTTCATGAGTTCAAGCCCCATCTGAGGTGGAGAGATTACTTAAATAAAAGGTAAAAAATATTTTTTCAGGGGCGCCTGGGTGGCTCAGTTGGTTGGGCGGCTGACTTCAGCTCAGGTCACCGTCTTACGGTTTGTGGGTTCGAGCCCCGCATCGGGCTCTGTGCTGACAGCTAGCTCAGAGCCTGGAGCCTGTTTCGGATTCTGTGTTTCCCTCTCTCTCTTACCCTCCCCTTCTCACGCTGTCTCTCTCTCTCTCTCTCAAAAATTTTAAAAAAACAAAATTTTTTCAGACAAAAAAGTTGAAAAGAATTTACAGTGAGTATCCATAAACCCACTCCACCACATAATAAAATAAATAATAAAACTGATTTTATCAAATATCTATCAACCTGTTTTTATTTATTTATTTTTTATTTTTTTATTTTTTTTAGCGAGAGAGAGCACAAGCTATGGAGAGGGGAAAGAGGGAGATAGAGAGAATCCCAAACAGGCTCCATGCTCAACACAGAGCCCAATGTGGGGCTTGATCCCATAACCCTGGGATTATGATATGTGCCAAAATCAAGAGTTGGATGCTCAACTGACCAAGCCAACCAGGCGCCCCACAACCTGTCTCTTTTGATGCATTACAAAGACATGCATGATGCAGACATTAGTACATTTCCCCCAAAATACTTCGGCCTGCATATCATTAATATATGAATATATATACTTCACATGATATGCAACTTCAGCATATCACTAACTACAAAGAGATGTAAATATCTTGCAAAGAGATGTGAATATCTTAACTGTACCATTCCTTGTGTTCCAATATAAACATTGTTAAAAGATAAACTGTGGCATATTAAAAATTTTAAGTGTTTATTTGAGCAAAAATCTATTTGAATTGGGAAGCATCCAATCCCATAGATACAAAGGAGCTCTGAGTTGCTATACAAAATGAAAGGCTTTTATAGCCAGAGGGAGAGTGAACAAGGAAGTTATTTTAGGCAAAAAAAAAAAAAAAAAGAGTTGGTTATTGCAACCTTACTTTCCTTTAGGGGATGGCAGGAGTGTATCAGGCAGATTACTTAAGTAGTGCTGAACAGGCAATTCCATTTCTAGGAGAGCCAAAACCGTATTTAAGCCTCAGTTTGGCGACACGGGGCTTAGCACAAGATTTGACAAATCTTGTTAAAAATGGGGCCTGTAAGTCTTCTCTTTAATAGCATACACCACTGCAACCCATATCCCTATCAAGACAAAACTGTGCCTGGAAAATAACCATCATTCTGTCATTTTTTCTATCATGGATTAGTTTTGCCTCTTCTAGGACCTCTATAAATGGAATTATATAAAAAGTAGTGTTTGGATTAGGCCTTGTTTATTCAGCATAATTGTTTTTAACTTTTTATTTTGAAATAATTATAGGATCACATAGAGTTACAGGAAATAATACAGAGAGATCACAAACATCTCTGTATTCACCCAGTTCCTCCCAATGATAAATCCATGCATAACCATAGTTCAGTGTCATAAACAAGAAATCGATATTGGCACAATCTACCAATCTTATTCAGATTTTACCAGTTTTACATACAATTGTGTGTGTGTATGCATGTGTATTTGGTTCTATGCAATATTATCACTTGTACTGATTCATGTGACCACCACCGGTCAAGATACAGAACAGTTCCATCACAGGCATCTCTTGTGCTCCCCTTTTATAGTCATAATCACCTCATTTTCTATCCCTTACCACCACCAAACCCTAGGTAATCATTAAATGGATCTCTACCTTTTTAATTTTGTCATTTCAAGAGTATTATGGAGGTGCTGGGTGGTCCAGTTGGTTGAGCATCTGACTCTTCACTTCAGCTCAGGTCATGATCCCAGGGTCTGCACTGAGCATGGAGCCTGCTTAAGATTCTCTCTCTTCCTCTGCCCCCTCTCCTGCTTGCACTTTCCCTCTCTTAAAAAAAAAGAGAGAGAGACAGAGAGCATTATGTAAGTGGAATCCTACAGTATGTAACATTTAGAGATTGGCTGTTTTCACTCAGTATAATCTCCTTGAGATCCATATAAATTGTTGTGTATAGATACTCCTTAATTTTTTTTTTTTAATGTTTATTTTGGGATGCCTGGGTGGCTCAGTTGGCTGTGTCCAACTTCGACTCAGGTCATGCTCTCCCAGTTTGTGGGTTCGAGTCCCACATTGGTCTCTTTCTGGCAGCTCAGATCCTGGAGCTTGCTTCAGGTTCTGTCTCGCTCTCTGCCTGTCCCCTGCTCTCTCTCTCTGCCCCTTCCCCACTTGTGCTCTCTCAAAAATAAATACACATTATTTTTGAGGGAGGAAGGGGGGGGAAGAGAGAGAGAGAGAGAGAGGGCGAGAAACAGAATCCAAAGGAGGCTCCAGGCTCTGAGCTGTCAGCACAGAGCCCGACATGGAGCTTGAACTCACAAAGTGTAAGATCATGATCTGAGCTAAAGTTTGATGCTTAACTAACTGAGACACCCAGGTGCCCCTCATTCCTTTATTATTATTAAGTGTTTATTTATTTATTTTTTTGAGAGAGCAAGGGAGTGAACATGTGAGCAGGGGAGGGGCAGAGAGAAAGGGAGAAAGGGAGAGAATCCCAAGCAGGCTCTGTGCTGCACAGAACATGACTCGAGGTTCAATCTCATGAACCACAATCTCATGACTTGAGACAAAATCAAGAGTTGGATTCTTAACCGACTGAACCACCCAGGTGCCCCAATATTTGTTTCTTTTTATTGCTGGATACTATTCCTTTTTTATTTTTCTCTTTAATTAAACACTGTGCCAAACGTGGGGCTTGAAGTCATGATCAAGAGTCACAGAAGGGGTGTGCCTGGGTGGCTCAGTTGGTTAAGCATCCGATTCAGCTCAGATCATGATCTCATGGTTCATGGGTTCGAGCCCCGCATTGGGCTCTTTGCTGACAGCTCAGAGCCTGGAGCCTGCTTTGGATTCTGTGTCTTCCTCTCTCTCTGCCCCACCCCTGCTTATGCTCTGTCTCTGTCTCTCAAAAATAAATAAATGTAAAAAAAAATTTTTTTTTAAAGAGTCACAGAAGGCAGAGAGGGAGGATGATGTGACTGGAATAGTTATATAGAGACATTAGTATGGTAGTACTTCATTTGCTTATCTGAGAGGTGTGGATATTCATTACATTATTCTTTATATTTTGCATGTCTTAGATATTACAAATACATTTTGAAAGTAAACAGTTACAGAAATAATAACATATTGAGATTCAGGATAGGAATATTAGTGTTATTTCCAAAGCTTTTTATGATCTCCCCCATTTTCTTTCAAATACACTGGTAACACAAATAGAGATGAAAAGGTGAAAGAGCTATTGAGTGCATGTGTGATTTTCCCCTAGATGTGTCTTCTCAGCTAGTGTCCAATTTCCCAACAGCAAGCACACTTGCTGTATGTTAATCTCACATTCAGTTACACTTATTGTTCTCTGTCTCTTCAGTGTTTATCCTTTGCCTCAATATTAAACACTTAAATTGTGTAACTGAGTAATATTTGTTATGTTCATTTCCTTATAAATGACTGTAATTATCTTTATACGTGCATTATGAGAAATACATTTCATTGAGCAACTTATAGATAATGTATCTTGATCTATAATCTCAAATAACACAAAAGTTGTGATATAAATTAGTCACTGATGAGTCACGAGTACATTTCCCACAAATTACACTATGGAAAGACTGCAGAGGGAGAGAGGCTGCATTTATTTTTTTAATTTATTTTATTTTTTATTTTATACAGAATGCAAGTGGGAAGAAGGGCAGATAGAGGGGGATAGAAAAAAAAAATCCTATGCAGGCTCCATGCTCAGCACAGAGCCTGATGCAGGGCTTGATCCCAAGACCCTGGGATCATGACCTGAGCCAAAAATCAAGAGTTGGACACTCAACTGGCTGAGCCACCCAGGTGGCCCAAGAGTCTGCATTTAAAAAGAGTATAATGCTAAGTGAAATATGTCAGAGAAAGACAATTACCATACAATTTCAGTCATATGTGGAATTTAAGAAACAAAACAAGGGAAAAAAGAGAAAATCAAAAAACCAGACTCTTAACTATAGAGAAGAAACTTATGGTTACCAGAGGGGAGGTGGGTAGAGGAATGAGTGAAATAGGTGATGAGTTTTAAAAGTACACTTATCATGTGGTGCCTGGGTGGTTCAGTTGGTTAAGCATCCAACTCTTGATTTTGGCTCAGTTCACGATCCCAGGGTAGTGGGATCAAGCCACTTGCTGGGCTCAGCATTGACAGTGGGGAGCCTGCTTGGAATTCTCTCTCTCCCTCTCTCTCTGCCCCTCCCCCCAAATAAATAAGTAAACTAAAAAAAAAAAAAAAAAAGAGTGTACTTACCATGATGAGCACTGAGTAATGTATACAATTATTCTTTTGGTGACTTTTTTCTATTCTTTTCTTCTTCTTTTTTTTTTTTTTTTTTTTACCCAGGCTCCACACCCACCATGAGGCTCACACTCACGATCCTGAGATGAAGACTTAGATGCTCTTCCAAATTAGCCAACTATGTGCCCCAGTGTATAGATTTATTGATTTACTATACTGTAAACCCGAAACTAATATAACACTTATGTTAATCATACTGGAATTAAAATTTTAAAAATGAATCAATTATACACTTACAGTAAGTAAATTTTATGTATGTAAATTCTCAATAGTTTAAAAAATAAATGAAGGGATAAAAAATTATATTTGACATTTTCTCCTACACAAAATATTATTTATTTATTTATTTATTAAATGTTTTATTTCTTCCTCATAGACAGACAGGCGCATGAGCAGGGGAGGGTCAGAGAGAGAGGGAGATACAGAATCTGAAGCAGGCTCCAGGCTCTGAGCTAGCTGTCAGCATAGAGCCCGACACGGGGTCGAATCCACAAACCGTGAGATCATGACCTGAGCTGAAGTCGGATGCCCAACCGACTGAGCCACCCAGGCACCCCACACAAAATATTATTTAAAACATCTTGGATCTTGTATTTTTACCACAGGACACTATGTATAATGGTTTCTTTCCAGTAATGGTTAAGACCACAATCCTAAAATTTGTATGGAACCAGAAAAGACCCCAAATAGCCAGAGCAATCTTGAAAAAGAAAACCAAAGAAAGAGGCATCATAATCCCAGACTTCAAGATGATTACAAAGCTGTAATTATCAAGACAGTATGGTACTGGCACAAAAACAGACACTCAGATCAATGGAACAGAATAGAGAACCCAGAAATGGACCCACAAACATATGGCCAACTAATCTTTGACAAAGCAGGAAAAAATGTCCAATGGAATAAAGACAGTATCTTCAGCAAGTGGTGCTGGGAAAACTGGACAGAAACATGCAGAAGAATGAACCTGGACCACTTTCTTATACCATACACAAAGATACACTCAAAAAGGATGAAAGACCTAAATGTAAGACAGGGAGCCATTAAAATCCTCAAGGAGAAAGCAGGCAAGAGCCTCTTCGACTTTGGCTGCAGAAACTTCTTACTCAACACATCTCCACAGGCAAGAGAAACAAAAGCGAAAGTGAACTACTGAGACTTCATCAAAATAAAAACTTCTGCACAGTGAAGGAAACAATCAGCAAAACTAAAAGGCAACCGACAGAGTGGGGGAAGATATTTGCAAATGACATATCAGATAAAGGGTTAGAATCCAAAATCTATAAAGAACTTATCAAACTCTACACCCAAAAAACAAATGATCCAGTGAAGAAATGGGCTAAAGTCATGAACAGACACTTGTCTAAAGAAGACATCCAGATGGCCAACAGACACATGAAACAATGCTCAATGTCACTCATCACCAGGGAAATACAAATCAAAACTACAATGAGACACCATCTCACACCTCTCAGAATGGCTAACATTAACAACTCTGACAACAGCAGATGTTGGCGAGGATGAGGAGAAAGAGGATCTCTTTTGTGCTGCTGGTGGGAACGCAAACTGGTGCCACTCTAGAACACAGTATGGAGGTTCTTCAAAAACTTAAAAATAGAACTACCCTCCTACTCAGCAACTGCACTACTAGGTATTTATCCAAGGGATACAGGTGTACTGTTTTGAAGGAGCACATGCACCCCAATGTTTATAGCAGCACTATTAACAATAGCCAAAGTATGGAAAGAGCCTAAATGTCCATCGATGGATGAATGGATAAAGAAGATGTGGTACATATATATACAATGGAATATTACTTGGCAATCAAAAAGAATGAATTCTTGCCATTTGCAACTACATGGATGGAACTCGAGGGTATTATGCTAAGTGAAATTAGTCAGAGAAAGATAAATATCCTCTGACTTCACTCATATGAGGACTTTAAGATACAAAACAGTTGAACATAAGGGAAGGGAAGCAAAAATAATATAAAAACAGGGAGGGAGAACAAAAACATAAGAGACTCTAAAATATGGAGAACAAAACAGAGGCTTACTGGAGGAGTTGTGGGAGGGAGGATGGGCTAAATGCGTAAGAGGCATTAAGCAATCAACACCTGAAATCATTGTTGCACTATATGCAAACTAACTTGGATATAAATAAAACAAACAAACAAACAAACAACCCCCACCACAGACTTCAGATTTGAAGCCATTCATCAGGTAATCTTGTACAAGTTATTCTCTTTGAACCTCAGTCTCTTCATCTATAAAATGGAGATAATAATAGTATTTATTTCTTGGGATGAGGAGAGGACAACATAGTTCTTAGCACTATGCCTATTAAAGCTCTTAAGTACAGTGCTTAGTTGAATACCTATTAATTATTGGTTTATTATTTTGACAAATATTTCACAGTGTCTTTGTGGAAATCACCTAAGTGTGTCTAGTATTAAAAGAAAAATTCAATCCAATTATTTGGGCGCCTAGGTGGCTCAGTCGGTTAAGCATCGACTTCGGCTCAAGTCCTGATCTCACGGTTCATGGGTTCGAGCTCCGCGTTGGGCTCTGTGCTGACAGCTAGCTCAGAGCCTGGAGCCTGTTTCAGATTCTGTGACTCCCTCTCTCTCTGACTCTCCCCTGCTCATGCTGTTTCTTTCTCTCTCAGAAATAAATAAAACATTAAAAAAATAATGCAATTATTAAGAGGATGAAATAATTGCTTGGGGCCCTGCTATTTCTCACAAATCATGCTAGTTTGAAATGATGTCATAAGACTGTCACACTTGAATAACTTTGTTGATTTTCATTCTTAGCATTTTTTTAGAAAGTTTTTTGTTTGTTTAATCTTTACACCAAACATGGGACTCGAACTCAAGACATCAAGATCAAAAGTTGCATGCAATTATTAAGAGGATGAAATAAATGCTTGGGGCCCTGCTATTTCTCACAAATCATGCTAGTTTGAAATGATGTCATAAGACTGTCACACTTGAATAACTTAGTTGATTTTCATTCTTAGCATTTTTTTAAAAAGTTTTTTGTTTGTTTAATCTTTACACCAAACATGGGACTCGAACTCAAGACATCAAGATCAAAAGTTGCATGCTCTTCTGACTGACCCAGCCAGGCGCCCTCATTTTCAGCATTTACTATCATCCTGAAACTTTTATTAAGTACATTAACTAAATTTTTACTTTAGCTGATATATATACACACATATATATTTTTTGCTTGAAGAAAACTTAGAAATAGTCTAAAGTCTTTAAGTGCTTGGGACATGGCTACCCATTCCCCTTCCCATGTAAGTCAGAAACAAAAGGTAAAAACATTTATATGAAAATAAAATATTTTAATCCCAAACAATACCTTATAAATCTTTAGTTTCAACATATTGCATGGGATTAGGTAATTAGGTGGCAAAAAAAAGTTCTTTCCTTCTTTAAAACTAGCAGGGACATAAACCTTTACCTCCTTTCATCATCTTTATGTTGTTTTATGGCATCATTTCTCTCCCATATTTCCTGGTTCAAAACTTGTCATCATTGACTATTGTACCCTCCCCACCCCCCCAGTCTGTCAACTTCACTTCCTTATCCCTGTCCAATTGTTCTTCCTATCTGTTCTCAATATTGCCACCTTTGTCTCCTATACAGTCAATTTCACCATCTCCCGTTCATTTCATATATTTCCAGAGAAAGACACCTCTGAGAAATCTTCAGTGACCCCTTAATGCCTCTGGAGTGAAGTCCCTACACCAAGCAAGGCTTTCCAAGACTCCATCCATTTCCCATTATCCGCTTCAAAATGCCTACAGTCCAGCCAATCTGCATTCCTCTACTTCTGTATCTACAATTCCTACCAACTCATTTCCTCCACTATATTTGACTTGCCTATCTCCTTTTTGTCAGCCTTCCCATTTCACAGATGAAGAAACTGACACCTAGAGAGATGAAGGGTCTATGACAATGTCTGTGGCAGGAAATGAATCCAAGTTTCTCAGACTCAGACTCTTTATTCCTATCGTTTCTTGGCCTCTTGGCTACGATCAAGTGCGGACTCTTTATTCCTAAACACATCAGTGTGTATCTCTTAAGAACAAGGATATTCTCTTATATAGTCACAGTACAATAATCAAACTCAGGAAATTTTGCATTGACGTAGTACCATCATTTATTATACAGGCCACAGCTCAGATTTCACCAACTCCTTTATAGTGAATTTTCCCCAGTCCAGAATCCCATCCTGGGCCAAACCTTGTCTTTATTTCTCATATTTCTTCAATATTCTTTAACCTGGACTAGTTCCTTTGTCTCGCTTTATTTTCAAGACATTGATAGTTTTAAAGAGTACAGGCTAGTTGCTGTAAAATTCCCCTCAGTGTGGGTTTTTCTGAGTGTTACCTCACGCTTAGGTTCAGATAATGGATTCCCAGCAAGAATACTACATAAATGAAGTTGTGTACCTCTTATTGCACATCACAGGGCACACAATGACAGCTGTCTCATTACTGGCAATATTCAACTTTGATCACTTAGATATGGTGGTGTCTGGGTCCCTGTAGAGTTATGTTTCTTCCCCCTTTGTGATCAATAGGAATCTGTGGGCAGTATCCTAAGACTGTGTAAATAAGCTCCTCCCCCATGAAGTTTTCACCCAGGTGGTTTTAACAATTACTGATGTTTAATCTCACAACAATTATCACTATGATTGTTGCAAAATGCTGATTTTTCTAACTCTGTTTCTCCTACATTTATTACAAGGCATTGTACTAGAAGAGCTTTCCCTCTTCCCCTATATTACTTTTTAATGGGAGGGGGAGGAAGCTTTAAAAAAAAAAAAAGGAATTGGATACCATTTTAACTGGAACATAGGTAGCTCCCATTCCCCTTCAGTGTGCCGGGTCCGCTTCTTTGTGACGTGGACCTTCATTCCTGGTCCTGGCTGGCTCTGCCAGCCTTGTGGGCGATGGTCTGGGCCACAGCCTTGCAGACGGTGAATTACCACTACACAATTTCAAAGCCCACTGACGCCCCTGTGGTGCCGTTGGTAGTTCTAGATACTCTAAAATAACACTCCAGTCTCTATTGCTAGGGAGTAAAATGCTACCATTATCCCTAACCTGTGAATCGCCAACACCAAAATATTTATTCCAATGTTTCCCAAACTAAATGTGCTTTAGAATCACCTGAAAGCTTAAAGTGTAGATCGCTGGGGTCCGGCCCCCAGGACTCGGATTTAGTGTATCTGGATTAAGACCCAGACGTCAAAACTCAAACTCTGAGATCAGCATCTCCAAAACAATGAAGGGCAAACCTCCCTTCCTCGAGAAGTCGCCGCCACTGGCAACTTCCAAGGGGCCCCGCTCAGAAAAAGCCGAGTGAACCAAAAGAAGGCGTTCATGCTTCCTCCCCGCACCGGCCTTCAGAAACCTATATCCGGTTGATAGCCCTAGGGTGCCGGGGTTCCAGTTGCTTCGGTGAAGGCGATCCCCCTTATCCACTCTCTGTGGGCAGGGCCTGCTGCGCTGCGGGAGGGGGCGGGTCCCCCTCCGTGCCCGCGGGGCGGTGGCCAGGGAGCCCCACCCCTCCCCTCAACCCCCTCCCCCAGCGCCCGGGCCGGGTGCTTAGTCACCGTGAGGCTGCGCTTGCCCGGGGCGCGGCCCCCCCCCGCCCCTTACCCGGGACCGCCCGCGGGTCGCCCCGGTCGCGCACTTCCGCGTGCATGGCCCTGCTGCCCCTGGCCCTCAGCGCGAGCGCGGGGCGGAGCTGGCAGCGGGCGGCGCGCGCCTGTCCCCGCTTCCCGCTGCCTCAGCCTCGGCCCGCCCGCTCCCTCTCCCGCGCCATGGCGTGCAGACAGGAGCCGCAGCCGCAGCGCCCGCCGCCCGCCGCTGGCGTGGCCTCGTACGACTACCTGGTGATCGGGGGCGGCTCGGGCGGGCTGGCCAGCGCGCGCAGGGCGGCCGAGCTGGGCGCCAGGGCCGCCGTGGTGGAGAGCCACAAGCTGGGCGGCACTTGCGTGAGTACGGGGCCCCTGCCCGCGCGTCTGCGGCGCCGCGTCCCGCAGCCTGGCTTTCTCTTCGCTGTGCGGGGACAGCCTGTCTTTTCTGGTGCTGTCCGTCCGTCCGTCCGTCCGTCCGGAGATGGGTCCCCAGCGCCGCGCGCTCCGCTTTCCCACCCGCGTCTGAGGTCAGGGTCCCAGCAGGTTTAAAGGAGAAAAGTGTAAAGGGCTTCCTCGCGCCTCCCCCAGCTAAACCTTAGTCTGTTCCTGCCCGGGCGCTGTGTTAACCCGAGGTGGTTACTCCTCAAGGTGCGAGAGTACTGGATTCCATGTTGATCTCATCACCAGATCCTTGAAGCAGAATTGCCTGTGGGAAAATTGCAGCTGGCTGGGGAGTGGGATTGGGGTTGGGGATGTGCCCTTGAGGAATGCAGATCCTGATCCTCTCCTTTCAGTCTCAGGGGCAAAAATGATTTACCGCACAGCCGAATCACCTGAGGAGTTGGAAAAATTCTGCTGTCTGCGTTCTGTGCCCATGGCTTCCGATTTCTCTGGTCTGGAGTGCAGCCTGGGTTTGGGGATTTTTAGGAGCTCCACAGGTGATTCTGGTTGCAGCCAAACCTGACAACCACTGCCTGCAGGTTACCTTAATGTAGGATTTACAGAAATTCTCAGACCTTTATATTTTGTCTTGTTGAGGGATTTTAAAACTGCTCCCAAATAAAGAGGGTTGTAGATCTTATGATTGAGAAGCTTTATCATTAAAAAGAAGCTTTTATTCCCATGCTATTGGTGTGGCTTTTTCTATGACAAGACATGGGAGAGGTACTTGCTGTTAATATTGAAATTCTGCATCCAAGAGTAACCTGGGATTGGGGATGCGCTCTCCAAATTCTTTTGGAGACTGATGTTTAAATTGTACCAAATTGGGAACTTCTTAAGGGCATCGATGGGCTCACGTGTTTGTGTACCTCATATAACCCCAACGAAATATCTTGCTTAGTAACCATATGTGTAATAAATGAAACTCAAAATTGACAGTTTGTGAAAGGACTGACTCCACTGCCCTGTAAGCAGTTTTCAAGTTCAAGGGGCACCTGGGTGGCTCAGTAGGTGAAGCATGGGACTCTAGATTTTGGCTCAGGTGATGATGTCACAGTTGTGAGATGGAGCCCATCATCCAGCTCTGCCCTGAGCATGGAGACTGCTTGAGATTCTCTTTCTCTCTCTTTCTCTCTCCTTCCGTCTTCCCCTCTCCCTCTTGCCCTTCCTCACTTGTGTGTATGTCCGTGGGCTCCCTCTCTCATTCTCTCCCAAACTAAATAAAAAGATAAACATTCAAGTTCAAAATGAAAGTGGGAATAGAGGAAAGGATTGTCAACTTGGACCTTGACATCTTAGTCCAGACTCCCTTAGAAGTTTGTCTATGCAGAAAACAGATTGAGGGGTGCCACTATGAGGCCCTCGGGACAGCTGCTGCAAGCACTTGACGACTTCTCATCTTTGTACCTCTTTACTTTTCTCAGTTTTCTTCCTCCTGCATTATGTCATCATCTGCTTGGGGCATCCATCATCATTGCCTGGTTCCACTGGTATTAGTCAAAAAGGGACTGGCCTCATTTTTACGTTCTGGTTAGGAATATGAATACATTAAGAGACGAACTACTTCCGAGAGGCAAAGGACAGCTTTGGACAGTTGGCCACTTACTGCTTTCTTTTAGCGTGCCCAGACTTGCTCATATCATTCAGACGCAGCAAATTTTATTTTCCTGTAAGCATTGGTATCTTGGGTGAAATCCCCCATTTCACATTTTCATGACATTCCATTTGGGTTTTTCCCGAACTGGCTTTTGGTTTTGAATTACAAGGAAGGGTAGGTCTGTGTTGAATATCAGAGAAGATACAACGATAAGACATGAGTTTAGATTTAAGAATTCCAGTTATTTAGCTCTCCATAGTTGCAGTAGTAAACTTCTGGTGTCCAGTGATGTCCAAGTAGGTGTAGGGGAAATGAAGGCACTCCGAAGCACATCATTTCATTTGTTCATGCCTTCATTTCCTGTATTCTAAGTGCTAAGTACTTGGATTGAGACTGACGAGAGAAAAGGGTAGATGCAAACATTTTGTTTGCTTTAATGTTTATTTATTTTTTAAAGAGACAGAGTGTGAGCAGGGGAGGGGCAGAGAGAGAGGAGACACAGAATCCAAAGCAGGTTCCAGGCTCTGAGCTGTCAGCACAGAGCCCAACGGGGGCTTGAACTCAAGAGCTATGAGATCATGATGTTTAATCAACTGAGCCATCCAGGCACCCCTAGATACAAACATTTATATTATAAAGGTCCATTCCCACAGGAAATTTGCAAAGTGGTGGGGGAGCAAAGTGGTGGGGGAGCAAAATGTAGACCGTCTACTCCAAAGTGACGAGGCCAGTGTTAATTATTCCTGATAGTAAAAAATTACAGTAGTTGAGAGAAGAATTGGAATCGTTGCTTTTGCCTGGGCACCATGGGATGTATGGTTTTGTGAAGAAGAGAGTGTCTTTCTGAACTTGAACAGATAAATACCATTTTTTGACAGGGTAGAGTCAGAGGCAAAGGCAGAAAGGCAGGGCATATTGTGTAATTGAATTTGATTACCACACAGGGTATCTTAGAAGTAAGATATGGGAAGCTGATGAGTACATTGTAGTAAAAAATGAAGTTTCTGGGGTGGCATGGCTGGCTCAGTTGGTAGAGCACATGACTTTTTTTTTTTTTTTTTAATGTTTATTTTGAGAGAGAGAGAGATAGAGATCTGAATCCAGCTCTGCACTGTCAGCACAGAGCCCAATTTGGGGCTTGTACTCACAAACTGTGAGATCATGACCCCAGCCAAAGTTGGGCACTTAACTGACTGTGCCACTTGGGTGTCCCTAGAGCATGTGACTTTTGATCTTGGGGTGGTGAGTTCAATCCCCCCATTGGGTATAGAGTTTCTAAAAAAATGAAGTTTCTGGAAGCACAGTGAACTGTGTGGAAGGGTTTTTGAGCATGAGAGTGACTTAATAAAAGTGGTTTTATGGTAGTAGTACTGCTGAGAGATGTCCTTGGGGACGTCAAATATAAGTGTCTTTAATACTGACTCTTTAACCATTTTTTTCCTAAATATTTTGATTCGGAGCTTGGTGAATTTTCTTTTAAATTTTTTTAATGTTTTATTTATTTCTGAGAGAGAGACAGCGTAAGCAGGGGAGGGTCAGAGAGAGAGGGAGACACAGGATCTGAAGAGAGTCTCCAGGCTCTGAGCTGGCTGTCAGCACGGAGCTCGACTTGGTGCTTGAACCCACGAACCATGAGATCATGACCTGAGCCAAAGTCGGACGCTTAACGGACTGAGCCACCCAGGCACCCCATGGTGAATTTTCTAAGTTGCTGTAGATACTTTCACATGGAAATTTCAAATTAAAATCTTCCTGTAGATAGTGGGGTTGTGTTATGTTTTTAATTGTTTTATTTTGGTTCATTTATTTAAATTTCAGGTATACAGGTACGTTTTTAAATGCTGGGGTCATAGCAGCAAACAAAGCAGTTAAAAATCCCTGTCCTCATGGAGCTTACATTGTACTTGCATGCAATATTTTTGTAATATTTTTTTAAAAAACAAGTTTTTGTTTTTTTAGGGCTTTTTTGGGTTTTTGGTTTTTTTTTTTTTTTTTTTTTTTTTTTTTTTTTTTTTTTGTTTTTTTTTTTTTTTTTTGTCTTTCTTAAACCTTCCTGCATTAAAGTTTAGACTCATGGTGTGATAAAGCTAGAAGTGATTTTGGAGATCCACTAATCCAGCCAGACTATAGTTTTATTTTGTTTTACTTTTTTAATGTTTATTTTTGAGAGAGAGCACTAGTGGGGGAGGGGGGGACAGAGGGAGAGGAGAGGGAGGATCCAAAGCAGGCTCTGCACTGTCAGTGGAGAGCCCGATGTCAAGGCTCAAACTCACAAACTGTGAGGTCATGACCTGAGCCAAAGTCGGACACTTAACCAACTGAGCCACCCAGGCGCCCCAGACTATAGTTGTTTTAAAAAAAATGGAAGCTCTAACATAAGCTTGCTGACTTTAATTTTTTTAGGGTAATGGCCATTAAAAAAATTCTATCACTATCTTTTTTTTAATCAAGAATGATCTTTTCATAACAAGTGGGAAGCTTATAATTTCAAGTAAAGGACAGTCCTTTAAATTGAATATTTTTAGCTTTATGAAACCCTGCATGGGCCCTTTTATTTTCATTTCTTTAAGGATTAGAGGTGCCTGGTGGGTCAGTTGCGTAAGCGTCCAACTTCGACTCAGGTCATGATATCCTGGTTTGTGAGTTCAAGCTCCATGTCTGGTTCCACACTGAGTGGGGCGCCTGCTTGGCAGTCTCTCTCTCTCCCTCTCTGCCCCTCCCCCATTTGCACTCTATCTCTCTCTCTCAAAATAATAAATAAGCTAAAAAAGGAAAAAAAAGAATTAGACTTACACAGATCCTTGTAGGAATTTGGGAAGCATTATTCTGGTTCAGCAACCTCACTTTACTGAGTAGCACAGTGTCTGCTAAAATGTGGTTGAAAACAAACCAAGCAGAGCATAACCGCTGGAATTGGCTGGCCAGCCATCAAACTATAGCTTTGGTGTATTAATGTGGAGTAAACTGTTACTTGTTGAACTTGTTTAAGCATTGTTCTTTACTACAAGGGAGGAAACTTCTTACCCTTCCTTCTTAGGAACCAAAGGTCATTTACTCCAAAAACACTTAGTTAAATAGGGTCTACCACATAGCTTCACTCCATAGCTCCTGATTCAGTAGATGTAGGGTGAAACCCCAGCAGATGTATTTTTAAAGAGCTCCATTTTTTTTTTTTTTTTTGAGAGAAAGAGAATGCACACAAGCAGGGAAGAGGAAGAGAGAGAATCTCAAGCAGGCTCTGTGTTCAGCGTGGAACCCAATGCGAGGCTGGATCCCATGACCCTGGGATCATGATCTGAGCTGAAATCAAGTATCAGACACTAACCAACTGAGCCACCGGGCGCCCCTTAGGAGCTACATTCTGATTTTGTGATTTTGATGTAACATGAGCCAGACAAAATGGTAGGGTCTTCATACAAAGAAGGGACTGTATGAAGCATTAGGATGAATCCGGTGAATCCTGAATAATTGTGTTGGTCGGATGACAGTGATTTGGTCCTGGAGTCATTCATTTCCTGGTTTCCTAATTTTATGCTTCCAAGATTGTCTACACGGTATGACTGTCTTGATTTTCTGACTCTTCTTCAGTCTTCCTTTTATATTATAAATCTTTTTTATGTTTATTTATTTTTGAGAGAGAGCCTGGGAAGGCAGAAAGAGGGAGAGAGAAAGAATTTCAAGCAGGCTCCCTGCTGTCAGCACAGATTATGACATGGGGCTCCGTCCCATGAACCCTGAGCTCATGACCTGAGCCGAAGCGGGACGCTTAACCAACGGAGCTAACCAGGTCCCCAGTCTTTCTTTTCTAGGAGGCTTTTTTTTTTCTTTTTACTTCTGTGATCTGACAGAGTAGTCCCCTTCTAAGGAGACTTGTATTTTCAAGATGAGTGATGCATGTTGGTGTACTTAAGAGTTCATCTTTTCTTTGACAGAAATTTTTAAGCTGTTAAGTTCAGGTATGAGATGACTTTGCCCCGTATTGTGTTCTCTAGTGGGGGGAAGACTTTTCCTCTATCCTATGAGGTTCAATAGCTGGAGTCTGCAAATCAGACCAACAAGAGAGAGATTAATAGGGGTTTATTTCACATGCATGTGGGACTGTCACAGAGAAGTAGTGGGGGAAAAGGAACACTTAGGCCTGGGAGCTTGATACCAAAATAAGAAAGGGTGATAAATTGTGGAGGTGACTAGACAAAGGAAAGGGGTTTGGGCTTCTAAGAACAGTAAATTGTGGGAAGGTAAATATAGGAGGAAACTAACAGAAGATAAAGGTTACTTTAATAAGATTTTGTTGGTGCGGATTCTGCTCTGCTGTCTTTCCATTTTTAGTGATAAGGGTTCTTCTCCTGGTGCAGGAGAGGGGTCATGGACACCTTCACAAAGGGAGATTTCTGCCTTGCGTTTAGGCAGAAAGGGAGGAGGCAGAGAGGCCCTCCTTTGCTCTATCTTAATTATCCTCGGTTCAAAACAATCTGCATGCCAAAGTAGCATATTTTGGGGTGCCTGGGTGGCTTAGTCGGTTAAGCGTCCGATTTTCGCTTAGGTCATGATCTCGCGGTTTGTGGGTTCGAGCCCCGTATCGGGCTCTGTGCTGACTGCCAGCTCAGAGCCTGGAGCCTGTTTCAGTCTGTGACTCCTTCTCTCTTTGACCCTCCCCTGCTCACGCTGTCTCTCTCTCTCTCTCCTAGAAATAAATAAAACATTAAAAAAAAAATTTACAAATTAGCATATTTTGGGGTGGCATATTCTGATTTCTACTAAACTTCTAATGGCCAAACCAGGTCAAAAGGCATGTGTAGTTCAAATAATATGATTCCATCTTTAAATTCGTCTTTGTTTTTCTCCATCAGGCAAAAAAACTGTGGTAGTAGGGTATTAGGTTAGACGCTGAAAGTAGGAAATTGAAAGATCCTTTAGGGGCGCCTGGGTGGCTTAGTCGGTTAAGCGTCCGATTTTCGCTTAGGTCATGATCTCGCGGTTCGTGGGTTCGAGCCCCCCATCGGGCTCTGTGCTGACTGCCAGCTCGGAGCCTGGAGCCTGTTTCAGTCTGTGACTCCCTCTCTCTTTGACCCTCCCTTGCTCATGCTGTCACTCTCTCTCCTAGAAATAAATAAAACATTAAAAAAAAAAAAGAAATCCTTTATTTTTCCTTAGAATTCAATTGAAGATAGTAATCTCTTATTGCCTGCTGCAATTAAGTCATTTCTGGGGGCAGAAAAATAAACGAGATCATCTTTGAATTCAGTTTTTGGCATCTCTGAAAAGTTGAAATGTAGTACTTATCTCAAAATCAAGTGTAGACCAAGGAGAAATGCAAGGATTGTCCACAGCCAAGGTGAAAGAGAGCCTTCTGGGAGCTTTGTATCTGTGGTTCAGTTCTCTGCCTACGCATACGTGGGAAGAGTTCACCTGAGGAAAAGTTCTTTCTGGTTTACTGCTCCCTTTGCCCCAGGGCCTGTGGGAGCACATGTTCCGGTGTTCTTGCTGAGTGTACGGATTCTGTGATAAAGAGTAACTGGGTTCTTGTGGTATAGGCGTGTGATTCTCACCAATGAGAGTTGGGTAGTTAGTAAGAGTTGATTACCAGGACAAAAGCCTTCTTTTCTTTTTTATTTAAGTTGAGGTATAGTTGACATATAACATTGTGTTAGTTTAGGTGTACAGCATAAAGATTCCATATTTGTACTGTGAAATGATCACCACCAGAAGCCTAGTTAACCTTGTCACCATACATAGTAACAAATCTTTTTTTCTTGTGATAAGAACTATTTTTAAAATGTTTATTTATTTTGAGAGAGAGAGCATGCGCACATAAATGGCAGAGAGGCAGAGAGAGGGGGAGAGAGAGAATCCCAAGCAGGCTCTGTGCTGTCAGCGAAGAGCCCACTGCGGGGCTTGAACTCATGAACTGAGATCACGACTTGAGCCGAAATCAAGAGTCAGACACTTAACCAGCTGAGCCACCTAGGTGCCCCTGTGATAAGAACTTTTAAGATCTACACTCGTAGCACCTTCCAAATATGCAGTGCAGTAATACCAACTTTAGGCACCATGCTGTACATTACATCTCCATGACTTATTTATTTTATAACTGGAAGATTGTACCTAGTAAAGTCCTTTATTTTTAATGTCATTGTGAACTGTGCCATACGGTGCCAATTGCAGGTGCCAGCAGAGGAGGTGGGGGTTTTTAAAAGATGCCTGTGAAACAGGCTGCTCAGTAGACTGTATTTATCTAGGCTGAAAACAATTACTTAGCAACATGCAAATCAACCTAACTTGGAGGTGATAGCGTGCACTTTGATATTATGCTGTCTGTGTCTCCATAAGGCTAAACATGCTTTTTAAAAATTTTCACTTACATGAAATCTACTCTCTTAACAGATTTTTAACTGTACAGTACAGGATTATTGACCATAGGTACAATGTGGTACAGCAGGATATCTAGAACTTACTCATCCTGCTTGACCGAAGTTTTGTGCCTGTTGATTAGTAACTTCCCATTCTTCTCCCACCCCTGTCTAGATCCTGGCAACCACCATTCCATTCTTTGGGTCTATGAATTTGACTCTTTTAGATATCTCAGGGGCACCTGGCCAGCTCAGTTGGTGAAGCATGCAACTCTTGATCTTGGGGTTGTGAGTTCAAGTCCCACGTTGGATGTAGAGATTACTTAAAATAGATCTCCTATAAGTGGAATCATGCAATATTTGGCTTGTTTCCCTTATTTTAGTATAATGTCCCAAGGTTGAGCATGCATTTTTATTTACTTTTTAAATGTTTATTTTGAAAGAGAAAAAGCATGAGCAGGCAAGGGGCAGAGAGAGTGAGAGAGAGAGCGTGCGAGAGAGCGAGCACGAGAATCGCAAGCAGGCTGTGTGCTGTTAGCACAGAGCCCAGTGCAGGGCTGAATCTCATAAACCATGAGCTAAAATCAAGAGTTGGATGCTTAACTAACTGAGCCATCCAGGGGCCCCCGAACATGAATTTTTAAATGGACATTTGCAAAAAGGAGATCATACCTTAAGTATTGACAGGTAGTCCTCAAAAACAGAAAAGTACCCTAATTTATTTTGTGGGTTTAGAGTTTCATAAAGTGTGGCACACCTATATTCATAAGGGCTTAATAAAGGAGTGATCAGAAAGGGTGGGGTTAGTTGAAGTAGGCAAATCCTAATGTTGAAATTGGTCTTTTGATTTACCCTGTCGATTGTTTAATTTTTTTGTACCAGGTTTAGTATAATACTGCTTAGCTGTCTGCCTAAATCTGCCGGGCCAGAAAAGAAAGGCTGCCTCTGAATCCCTCAGAGGGTTTTACCCTTCGTAAAAGGTACTTTGAACAAGTCATAACAGAGAATGTTTCTTGTAGAGTGGGATTGAAGGGATTTTGTGTAAAGACCTTGGGCATTCGTCAGTGGATTCCAGTCAGTCATAATTGATAACCATTTATTATTCAGGGTGTTGCAACATTAGATATTATATTAGGCTGCAGGATCCTAGATCATCATTTTCTTTTGGTGGGGGGAGCGGGAGATATGGGGCTAATGGGGTGACTCTTGGAAAGAACCTAAGGATGAAGGCTGGTTTGCTGGAGAATCAACCTTGTGATTTGAAGCTTACAATTTCATTCCCATCCCCCTGGCCTATGGGGAGGGGAGAAGGAAGAGGAGTTGGAGGTTGAATCAATCACCAGTGGCCAATGACTTAATCAATCATGCTTGTGTAAGAGAAGCTTCATCAGGAGCTCCTGGGTGGCTCAGTCAGTTGAGCATCTGACTCTTGGTTTGGCTTGGTCCACAGGCTCCTGGTTCATGAGTTGGACCCTCACATCAGGCTCTGCACTGACAGTGGGGATCTCTCTCTCCCTCACTCTCTGCCCCTCCCCTGCTTGTGTGTACTCTCTCTCTATCACAAAATAAATAAATAAACATTGAAAAAAAATTAAAACCAAAAAGGATGGGGTTCAGAAAGCTTCTGGGTTGGCAAACACATGGAGATTGGGGAGATGGTGTATTCGTGGAAGCTCTACACCTTCCCACATACCTTGCCCTATGCATCTCTTCCACCTGCCTGTTCCTAGGTTATATCCTTTTATAATAAGTTGGTAATCTGGTAAGTAAAATGTTCCTCTCATTTCCATGAGCCACTCTTGCAATTAAGCCAGCCCAAGAAGGGGGTTGTCAGAACCTCCAAGAGCTGGTCTGAAGCACAGGAGACTGCTGGACTTGAGATTGGCCCCTGAAGTAGGGGCAGGAGGCAGGCTTGGAAGACAGAGCCCTCAACCTGTGGGAGCTGATGCTATCTCCAGGTAGATGGTGTAGAAAAAGCAAATGCTTCAGAATTGGTGTCACAGTTGTATAGGCACAGGGCCAACTGGTCTTATTTAGTCGCTGTGGGTGGAAAGCTGATGAAACTCAACAAAGACAGATCTTTGTTCTGGTTGCCTACATATTCCAACCCCTAGAACAGTCAGTCATGCGCTAAGTAGTATTTAGTATAGAGTTGGTGAAAGAATGAGTTGATGAATGGATAGGGTTTTCCTTAGTGAATGATGGCTTGTCTGTCATATTCTACATGCTCCTTCTTCATACCAGTCTTGAACTAGATTGTGGGATGCAAACAAGGAAAACAGGAAACTGTAGGCAACTCTGGGATAGACAGAAGTGGGGTACCAGAAGACGGAAGTTTACTATTGAGTGCAGGTGACAGTCTTGACAGGTGCAACTGTAAATGGATTGAATCCTTATTTTACCACCGACATGGGCAATGTGAAGCCTACTTATCTCAGCAGAATTGAAGTTGAGAGGGCCCACCCTAGAAAAATGGTGAAGCTCCTGAGTTTTTCCATGTGTAACATCAGACTCTTTACACGTTCTGTCCCCGTCAGGAGATGCCCCTGCCTTCACGGTGAGCCAGGGCTGGCAGGCCGACTGAACGGGCTTCTGAACACAAGGCTGGGATAGGGAGTTCTTCGAGATGGATTGTAAGATTGCCAAGGAGGCAAAGCTACTGGAGTGTCTCTGGTGTTGAGTATAGTCAGGAGTGCAGGAGACTTATCTAAGGCTCATCAGTGGTTAATGCGTGCCCCACCCCCTCCCTGGGGAAGGAGGGCTCTGTAGGGGAATTTGCCAGATGGAGAGTATTGTATTTTTCAGGTTTTAACAGCTGTGGGTACTCCTGGGAAGTCAGAGCCCTGAGCACCCATCACCCTGGTGTCCCAGTCTGGGAGGCAAGCTTTCTGCCATCAGTTGATTTGTTCCTAAAAGGGAGCAAGGCACCAGGGGAATTTATCTCCTCTCTCTTTCCAGTAAGCCTTTTGTGAACTTGGGGGTCCAGGAGTCTGCAGAAATAATTCAGAAGGGTCAGTGTCCTCATCAGATCTATCATAAATTAGAAAAGATGTGCTTTTTATATGCATTATCTCTCATCTTCTCAAAACCTCTATCATGTATTACTATCCCCATTTTATTGAATAAGAAACTGAGCTCAAAAGATTTAAAAACTTACCCACCAATAGCCTGTAAGTGGGAGGGAAGTTTGGGATTCAAACTCCTGTCTGTCTTACTCTACGGTTATGCTCTTTCCGACAACCTGATGTACTCGTGAGCTAGAGAATAAGAAGGGTTCAGCATGACTATATATACCTCTCCACCCCTGGCTTCCTCAGTTCTGTTGGTAACTAATTGCTGTTTTTTTCTCTTCTAAGTTAGAGGCATCTGGTTGCTGTAGTGTTGTGCTGAAGTGTAACTAGGCTTCTAAAACCAGTGGAAAGTCTTGGAGGCTTATTACTAGGAGCTGCCAAAATAGGGCGAGTGGTATTTCAAAGTCACGAGCTTTTCAGTCATAGCTCTAGGGTGCCTGCGTGGTTCAGTAGGTTAGCATCAACTCTTGATTTCGGCTCAGGTCATGATCTCACAGGTTCATGGGATCGAGCCCCACGTTAGGCTCTGGCTGACAGTGTGGAACCTGCTTGGGTATCTCTCTCTCCTTCTCTTTCTCTGCCCTTCCCCCTGGTTGCACATGGAGTGCTCTCTCTCAAAAAAAAAAAAAAAAAAAAAAATCATAGCCCCAACCACAGATCCAATGAGTACTGTGCTAGAATATAGATTTTTTTTGACTCAAAAAGGTCACCATTTTCCACCTTCTTCTTCCTCTTATTTCTAGCCCAAGGCTTTGAAAATTTTAGGGAATGTCATGATTCTGCTGCTGTCCCTTGAGCCAGCAGCTCAGATAGGCTGAGAGACTGTGGGTGGAATAGTAGGCTCCATGAGAACAGGGACTAACTATATTCATTCAGTGCTTTCTTTTTTGCATAATGCCTGGCACAAGTGAGTGAATGCAATAATCAGTACCTTGAATGAATGAATAGTTGCAAGTTAAAACATTTTAGAAGTCAAAAAGGTAGAAACTCCTAAAAAGTAAATCAAATTCGTAACACTTGAAACCAGTTAAAGTCGGGCCATATTGGCCCTTAGAAGAAGCATGTTCCAAACTTTTTAAAAGTAGTGTCAAATATCCATGAGTAAAGTGATGATGTGTGAGAGTGGTTCAGAGCATTTAGTGCCTTGTGATGATTTAAATTGTTTTTAAAGGTTCCTGGGAAGTCGGAGAAGGTTGACTCAAGGGCAGGTGGAGTATATTTATTTAGGCTATTGAAATTATCTCAACTTTTAGAGACAGTGATTTTGTAGTCTGTCCCTGTTGAAGCCTCTTAGTGAACAGCAGGGTAGAGGGACTGTGGATAGAGGGACTAGGAGGGGGCGCCCAGGTGGCTCAGTTGGTTAACTTTCCGACTCTTGATTTCGGCTCAGGTCATGATGTCACAGTTCGTGGGATCAAGTCCCACATAAGGCTTTTAGCACAGAGCCTGCTTGGGATTCTCTCCCTCTTTCTGTCTGTCTGTCTTTCTCTCTCTCTGCTCTTCCTCTGCTCATGAGCTCCCTCTCATGCTCTTTCTTTCAAAAATAAACAAACATTTAAAAAATAAATAGGTTAAGCACTCAACTCCTGATTTCAGCCCAGGGCATGATCTTGCAGTTAGTGAATTCAAGGCCCAAGTCAGGCTTTGCTCTCCCTTTATCTCTGCCCCCTCCCCTGCTCTCTCTGTCTCAAAAATAAACAAACTTCAATTAATAATAAATAAATAGATAGATAGACAGCCTTTTAAAAAAGGGACTGGGAAGCACTTCACCTGCCAAATGAGCTGGAAAAGGCAGGTGTGATGATAAAGTCATTGCCACCAAGGAGCTGGCATTCAGCTGGCTATCTTCCTCTCCTCTACCACGTAAGAAACATTGTCCTCATCTTTCCTTAGAATTGGCTCATTCCATCTATTTCCAGAACTCAAATAGTTGGGAGTTGAGAAATAGCTTGTCTTCTGCTTAGACAGATGGGAGGGCAGTGAGGGAGAAGGCCATATATTATTCTGATTGCTAGTAGAAAGTACTTCCTGCATAACCTGCTTGTAATGCTGCTGTAGGTGTGATTCTTTCATTTTACTGGGCTTGAATTCTGCACCCTTCTCTCAATCCTGTGAGTTTCTACTTCTGTTGCCTTCTGACTTCTTATTGTAGCATAACCTCATAAAAAAATCCAAGTCCACCACTAGATGGTAGATGACTTGTCTCTTTCTACGGAAAAACCCTCCAAATGACTGATAACTTGAAACTGCATAGAAACAAAGCATACCTCACTCTTTTATAATTCCTGAGTGCAGAATAATAGGAAATAAGAATGTTAAAATGAAAATGCAGGAGGTATGCTGCGAGCAAGTAGCACAACTAGAGGAGTAGAAGGTGACTGTTCATAAGACCTTCTCTTTCCGATACCCCAGATCTCGATGAGATTTGGGTGGGCTTCTTTTACTCTAGCATTTCATATAATAAAGTCCCTTGGGAAGTGCATATGTAGTTCAGATTTCACTGCCCAGAAAATCTGTAAGACGTAGGCTTATATTTTTTGGACTTATAGGGAGCCAATCTAGTTCCTTATGGTCATGATCAGCAGAGCTGTAAGCACCTGATGTAAATTGTGGCGCCAGTATTTAAATATTCAGTCTTTACTCTGTCAATAGACATGAGTGAACATGAGCCTGAGTTTTTAAAGGTTCTGCAGTTGAGACCTTGCTTAAATCTCATAACTTCATTGTGATGGCCACCACATCACCAACACCTCCCAGTGAGTATTTATAAAGTTAAAAGGTATCTGGAATATATACCACATGGCAGGTTTCCAGAGCTGAGGGGTCCCTAATTACAGTCTATATTCTGATTAGTCTTATTCCTAACCTAGCTTTTACCCTCATATTATAAATTTAACATGTGATCAAAAGGAAATAAACAGATGTAAACAAATTTGTATGTAAACATATCACAGCTTGTTTACATGGACTGTTGGGAAGAATTTCTCTGTAATCTAAAAGGGTACGAATAGTTGTTTTCTGAAAACAGCTGGTTAGTTTTTATGTGAAATCTTAGAACTATTTGTGTTTTCCTTTGTGTTTTGGCTGCTAGAAGACTGAGAATCAAATTTGTCGGGGGGGCCTAGGTGGCTCAGTTGGTTAAACATCCTACTCTTGATTTCGGCACAGGTCATAATCTCACAGGTCATGAGACTTGAGCCCTGTGTCAGGCTCTATGCTATGATCACAGAGCCTGCTTAGAATTCTCTCTCTCCCTTTCTTTCTACCCCTTCCCTGTTCGCTCGTTCTCTCTCTCTCTCTTAAATATATATTTTTTAAATTTTTTTTAAAAAAAATAATCAAATTTGTGGTCTGTCTCTAGCAAGCATGCAGGTAAGCGTGGATACACACACACACATATATACCTGTACATACAATAGCATGGAAGAAGAACCTTATTGCTTGATTCCTCATTATCCTTTGGTCTTGAAAAGTAATGTAGATTTCCACTAGAGATTTTTTTTCAAAGGGGCATTCTGAATGTTTTACCCAGCATATGCCATTATACGTTTCCCGAAATCATCTAAAATAGCTGCTCAGGTGTTTCAGTTGCCCTTATTCAGCTGGGGTTTTCTTACCTCTTGCTGCTTCTCTTCTTTTCTTTTCTTTTTTTTAATTTTTTTAAAATTTATTTCTGAGAGAGAGAGACTGTGTGAGCAGGGGAGGGTCAGAGAGAGAGGGAGATACAGAATCTGAAACAGGCTCCAGGCTCTGAGCTGGCTGTCAGCACGGAGCCTGACGTGATGCTTGAACCCACGAACCATGAGATCATGGCCTGAGCGGAAGTCGGACACTTAACAGACTGAGCCACCCAGGCACTCTCTGTTGTGTCTCTTCTGCTTCATCTTTCTGTGCAAGCTCAGGTTTTGGCCTCCTCCTAACCTATACAATCCCTGAACTGTATAGCCCCTGGGCATAGAACTATTTTCCTCTCAATGACTGCTTTTCTTGAGAAAATGTTAATGACTAAAATTCTCTGCCTCATCAAGTAAGAAAAAGAATATTCCTATCTTTTCCAACTCCATAAGAGAAAAGGAAATACTGTAGATTTTGACTTAGAACTTAAAGAAGTCTCCTGGGTTGATGCTTGGGGTTCATTTCTTTCAGGTTTGTTTGATGATTTGAGTTTAATATTCTTAAAATTTGTCCTTTTTTTTTTTTTAGGTGAATGTTGGATGTGTACCCAAAAAGGTAAAATTTTTATTTCTTCTTCCTTCCACACTCCTTTTACATATTTGATAAAGCAGTGCATTGATTTATTAGTTTTGAGTGAGTGAGATTGCATCTAGGTCTAGTAATTAGGACTGGTCATCTGCACAGAATTACTTTTTCTTAATCTAAATTACTGAATGGAATCTTCTAAAGTATTCTCATTCAATTCTGTAGCCTAATGGACTTTCTTAACAACTGTGGTGATATTTGTTCCTGGCATCTGTGGTGCAGGTTACATTGAATGAACTTGTCCTTTACCTCTGACAAAGAGGAGGAAATGGCAGCTCTTATTTCCAAAGGTGCATCTTGTTTATACTTGCAAGTAATTTTACTCCACATTTGAATATACTTTCAAAACATGTTATAATCCCCAGATGACAACCTTTTGTTACTGAGATTACATTCTAAACTGACATGTTTTCGGTAAGAGGTAAGCAAATACTCCTAATCTCATCAGTGACACATAACAAAAAATAATTCCAGGAGAGTTTTTTATAATCTGTTCCATTGTGTGGTTAGGTGTTTTTTAATCATAGGAAAGTTTCTTTTTTACTGTGGGACACTTCCTCAGTTATTTGGAATCTGTTCTAATTGAAGTCATATAGTTGTGATATATGAATCATGTAAATCAGTTAAAAGGTGGTTTTATATAGTTTAATCCAGTTATGGTAGTAAATCCATTGATAGGCGCTACCTCATTATTTAAAAATATTACCTGGGCATAGTCACCTGAATTTGTAATATTTTGTTCCCATATATTAAAAATATTTTGAGAGAAAGAGAGAGAGACAGTGCAGGTGGGGGAGAGGCAGAAGAGTGGGAGACCCAGAATCCGAAGCAGGCTCCAGGCTCTGAGCTGTCAGCACAGACACCAACGCAGGGCTCATAAACCATGAGGTCATGACCTGAGCCAAAGTTGGATGCTTAACTGACTGAGCCACCCAGGCCCCTCTGCTGCCATATATTATGTTTCCTTTATTCCTTCTATTCTGACCATTTACTGATCAGAATATAAGGAAACACAAGGACTTTTACCTTATATTTTCAAAGGGCTCTGACTTCAAAGTGCTTTTGCATTCTTGAAGATCAGTTGGTAATTACCTCCTGTTTTCTAGAACAGATTGAAGCCTGGAGTAACTTCCCTCCAGGAGGGTAGAGTGAGGTAGCAGCAGAGAAGGAATCAGATGGGTGGGCCTGCTACCACCCTCATTTAGATGAGCCTAGAAGCCCAATGTAGTTCATATACAGCACCTTCTCCGGAGGGCATTTGAAGCTATAGCATCATACATAATACAAGTTGGAAGAAAATAAATATGGCCCCTCATGAGGAGATGAGATGAGGTATGGTGATGTTTCTTTTCTTTCTTTTTTTTTTTTAATTTTTTGTTTAAAGTTTTTTTTTTGAGAGAGAGCAGGGGTGGGTCAGAGAGCTAGGGAGCAAAGGATTGGAAGTGGGCTACGAGCTTATAGGAGAGAACTTGATGCAGAGCTTGAACTCAAACTGTGAGATTATGACCTGAGCTGAAGTCAGACACCCAATGGACTGAGCCTCCTGGTGCCTTTATAATGATGTTTTTAAAATTTTTTCAATTAAAAATTTTTAAATTTTATTAAACATTTTTTAATGTTTTATTTATTTCTGAGAGAGAGAGAGAGAAGACCGCGTGAGCAGGGGAGGGTTAGAGAGAGGGAGACACAGAATCCAAAGCAGGCTCCAGGCTCTGAGCTAGCAGTCAGCACAAAACCCAACACGGGGCTCGGACCCACGAACCATGAGATCATGAATGACCTGAGCCGAAGTCGGACCCTCAGCCAACTGAGCCACTCAGGCGCCCCAATGGTTTTTTAAAATAACCTGTTTTATTTTGTAATACTGAGAAACCTTTCATATGTATCAAGATAAACAATCTAGCAGATAAAATGGTTAATACTATATTATATGAGTTTCACATCAATTAAAAAAATGAACAGAGTGCCTGGGTGGCTTGGAGGGTAAGCATCCAACTCTTGCTTTCGACTCATGTCATGATCTCATGGTTCGTGAGTTTGAGCTCCACATAGGGCTGTGTGCTAATAGCCTGGAGCCTGCTTGGGATTCTGTCTCCATCTCTCTCTGCCACTCCCCCACATGCTCTCTATCTCTGTCTCAGGATAAATAAAAATAAACTTCAAAAAAAAAACCCAAAACCCCAGAATCCAGCAAGGCCATCAGTTCTTCATTTTTAGACATAAAGAGAGAATGGTACAAAGAAGGAATGAAATCAAAGGCTTGTCAAAAATGGAGTATCAGGCTTGTCTGACAAAGAAAACTGATAGTTTGTCATCTAGAGTTCTGGATGCTCTCGAATTCTGTTTGTTATCTTGATGATGAGTTGACATAAAAGGCCTTTACAGATTTCAGGCTGCATTCCACAGAAATGTGCAACAAATCTTTGAGTTCCAGATGTCTAATTACACACGTCATTACAAGGACATATTCATAGGTACTGAGTATATAATAGGGATTTATTCCCTTAAGGTTTTCAGGCCTCGTCTTTATCTCATAGCCTCTTCTAAATCACTTTACTGTAAAGCTACAGATGCAATTGAGTTTCCTAGAACTAATTACAAAATATAGGGTTTCAGGAAATCTGAGACTTAAAAAGAGTCTGTAAGCAGTAATAAATGTTACCGGAATGCTTATAAACGCTTATAACATTCTGCTGTTACAGAGTTTATAAGATAGGGAGTGTAATAGAAGTAATATCCCCCAATATTTCAGCAGCCTCCCTACAAAATCTGTCTGCTCATATTTCTGAACTTTCCTTTTTAATATGTTCAGTTTTGGTTTTACTTTAAAGTTCAGTATTTTGAGGGGCGCCTGGGTGGCTCAGTCGGTTAAGTGTCTGACTTAGGCTCAGGTCATGATCTTGTAGTTTGTGGGTTCGAGCCCCACATCAGGTTCTGTGCTGGCAGCTCAGAGCCTGGAGCCTGTTTCAGATTCTGTGTCTCCCTCTCTCTCTGCCCCTCCCCCTCTTATGCTCTGTCTCTCTGTCTCAAAAATAAATAAAAACTATTAAAAAAATTTTAAAGTTCAGTATTTTTATCTGCTTTTATGTGGTTACTTTTCATGCATAGTTTCTTTTTTTTCCTCAGGACTCATGCACTACTGTTGTCACTATAGTTTTTTTTTTTTTTTTTTTTTTTTACAGGTAATGTGGAACACAGCTGTCCACTCTGAATTCATGCACGATCATGTTGATTACGGCTTTCAAAGTTGTGAGAGTAAATTCAATTGGCGGTAAGTGTTAATGCTTAGAGGGTTCTGTTTACAAATACTAATTTTTTCTTTCATAATTAAATGAGCTATAAACTTTTTTGGAAGGGTGTTCCTGTGGTAAAATATATATAACATAAGCTGCTGGAGGTGATGGATATATTTGTGGCCTTGATTGTGATGATGGTTTTAGAGGTATATACTTATCTCTAAACTTACCAAGTTATATACAGTAAATATGTACTGTTTATTGTATGTCAGTCATACTTCAATAAAATGGTTTCAAATGCACGCACAAAGTCCACCTTAGCTATTTTTAAGTTGTCAATACAAGGCCATTAAGTATATTCGTAGTGATGTGTGACTATCACCACCATCCATTTTGAGAACTTTTCTACCATCCACAACAAAAACAATGTGTTCATTAAACAATAACTCCTCAGCTCCTCTCCCCCCAGCCCCTGGTAGCACTCTTGTACTTTCTGTCTCCATGAATTTGCCTGTTTTAGGTACTTTGTATGATGTTTGTCCTTTTATGCCTGGCTTATTTCATTTAGCATGTTTTCAGAACTCATCCATGTTGTGACATGTGTTAGAATTTCATTCCTTTTTAAGGCTATTCCCTTGTGTTCATACCACATTTTGTTTATTCAGTTCATCCCTCAGTGGACTTTTAGGTTGTTTTCACCTTTTGTCTACTGTGAATAATGCTGCTATGAACATTGATCTACAAGTCCCTGGTTTCAGTTCTTTTGGGTCTGTACCTAGAAGTGAAATTGCTGGGTCAAATGGCAGTTTTATGTTTAACTTTTTAAGGAACTGCCATAAACTTGTAGAAGCCATTAAATTTTCAAAATTTTAGCAAATTCATTCATTTACTCAACAAATATTTATTGAGTGGCCACCACGTACTTAGGCACTGTGCCAAAGCAGCTGTCCTTCTCTTCTTTGCAGGAAGATATTTACATATTGTGGGTGTCTACCGAACATTCTCCTTGGAGGAGAATAAGGGTTCTCTGCATGTGGCAGAGGGAAGGGGCGACGGCCTCCAGAGCTACTCACTCAAGGAGTTCTTACTGACTCTTCTCTGTGTATGTGATCCTCTGCTGATAGGGGTATCCAGGGACAGATGCCCTACTCACTGACTGAAAGAAGAGAATCTTGTCTCTCAGTTCTGATTTAAGTTTCATTACAGTGTTATAAAGGAAAAACGTGATGCCTATGTGAGCCGCCTGAATACCATCTATCAAAATAACCTGACCAAGGTGAGCGTGCTGGGGACTCTGATGAGGGGGCCATTCTGTGTTGGAGTATGCTACCAATCTGACCAGACAAAAACATAGCCTTTGCACATGCAGGTCTCTTGTTTCTTTTATCTCTTTTGCAATTAATGACTTCAAGGTTGACCTGCCAGAACAAAAGTGTCTGTCTCAGTAAGCCAGTCTTTCTTCTTCTTCTTCTTTTTTTAAGTTTATTTATTTTGAGAGAGACCGAGCGTGAGTGGAGGAGGGGCAGAGAAGGAGAGAGGGAGGGAGACAGAAAATCCTAGGCAGGCTCCTTGCAGCCGGCGCATCAAGCAACACAGGGCTTCAACCCATGAAACCATGAGATCATGACCTGAGCTAAAATCAAGAGTCAGACACTTAACTGACTGAGGAACCCAGGTGCCCCTGGCCAGTCTTTTTTCTACAGAGTGGGCAGCGCATGCCATGACTGGTAGACAGGTGTCACCTCAGGGCTGCGCCTTGAGTAGGTCTGGCCCTCCTGTGAGTTCCAGAAACCAAAAACACAGGAGACTGATGTACACAACAATATGCCAGTTTATTCATTAAAATCAGAAGTACTGTCTGGCTGGAAAGCTCTCATTGTTCGTTTGTTCACAGCAACCTCGTCCTTGGTGGCTAGATCTGCTCAAGAGACCAAATTATGGTTCAGAAGGTTGTTTCTGTGAATGAAGTCTGATTACTTTGCCCAAGAACACTAGGCAAAGCTGTGTTTGCTTTTAGCAAACCTACATGGTCCTTCGTTAGTCTGAGGCTTTTTCTGCTTTAGTGCTTAAGTGTCGCACTTCTTCCACTAAGATAAACAATGCACCCTCCAGCTGTGCTTTTCCTTGACAGCATATTTCCCATCACCCTTCATTTCCTTTTGTGGTTTCACTTTGCAGTTTCTAAGATTTCTGCATAGCTTAGATTATATTTAGATCTGTAGTTTCTTGGTGATATTTGGGCCACCATAATCCCATGGCAGCATGGTTATAAACCAGTTTTTAGGATGAGTTACTTCTCTAGGTGGCTAACCTCATATCTTTTTGTGTTGATTCTTATTCATCAGGTTTATTTTTTGGAGAGTGATATTTTCTGACCTTAATCCCCAGTTTAAGGGGGAGATATTCAGGGCCTTCAGTGCCCTATACACTGATGACAAGAGACTTTAAGGCTGTTAGACATGAATGTAGAGGTACCACTTGCTATACTAAAACACCCACATCAATTTTTTTTTTACATTATTGACTTTATTTTCTTTATAGCACTTATCATATATGTAACAATCTTATTTGTTTACTTGTCTTTGATGTGTCGTTCTCACCATACTCAAAAACCCTAAATCTATATTATTGAATTTGATTTCTTTTTTTTTTAATAGTTTATTGTCAAGTTGGTTTCCATATAACACCTAGTGATCATCCCCACAAGTGCCCTCCTCCATGCCCATCACCCCCCTTCCCCTCCCCCACCCCCATCAGCCCTGTTTGTTCTCGGCATTCAAGAGTCTCTCATGGTTTGCCTCCCTCTCCCCCACTATTTTTCCCCTTCTTCTCCCCCATGGTCCTCCATTAAGTTCCTCCTAATCCTCCTATACATGCAAACATATGGTATCTGTCCTTCTCTGCCTGACTTATTTCACTCAGCAGAACACCCTCAAGATCCATCCATGTTGCTACACATGGCCAGACTTCATTCTTTCTCTTTGCCATGTAGTATTCCATGGAATAGATAAACCACATCTTCTTGATCCATTCGTCCGTTGATGGACACTTAGGCTCTTTCCATGTTGTGGCTATTGTTGAGAGTGCTGCTATGAACATTGGGGTGCATGTGCCCCTATGCATCAGCCCTCCTGTATGCCTTGGATAAATTCCTAGCAGTGCTTTTGCTGGGTCAGAGGGGAGGTCTATTGTTAATTTTCTGAGGAACCTTCACACTGTTTTCCAGAGGGGCTGCACCAGTTGTCACGCCCACCAACAGTGCAGGAGGGTGCCCGTTTCTCCACATCCTCGCCAGCATCTAGAGTTCTCTGATTTGCTCATTTTAGCCACTCTGACCGGCATGAGGTCGTATCTCAGTGTGGTTTTGATTTGTATTTCCCTGATGAGGAGGGACGCTGAGCATCATTTAATGTGTCTCTTGGCCATCTGGATGTCCTCTTTGGAGAAGTGTCTGTTTGTGTATTCTGCCCATTTCTTCACTGGGTTGTTTGTTTCTTGGGCGTGGAGTTTGGTGAATTCCTTATAGATTTTGGATACTAGCCCTTAATCTGATATGTCATTGGCAACTATCTTTTCCCATTCTGTCGGTTGCCTGTTAGTTTTATGGATTGTTTCCTTTGCGTGCAGAAGCTTTTAATCTTGATGAGGTCCCAGTAGTTCATTTTTGCTCTTGATTCCCTTGCCTTTGGGGATGTGTCAAGTAAGAAATTGCTGCAGTTGAGATCAAGGAGGTTGTCTCCTGCTTTCTCCTCTAGGATTTTGATGGCTTCCTGTCTCACGTTCAGGTCCTTTATCCATTTTGAGTTTATTTTTGTGTATGGTCTGAGAAAGTGGTCTAGTTTCATTCTTCTGCATGTTGCTGTCCAGTTCTCCGAGCACCATCTGTTAAAGAGGTGTCTTTTTTCCATTGGATACTCTCCCATTTTGTCAAAGATTAGTTGCCTGTACATTTGTGGGTCCAGTTCTGAGTTCTCTATTCTATTCCATTGGTCTATGTGTCTGCCACATCAATTTATTTTATTATTATTATTTTTTAATGTTTTATTTATTTCTAATAATAGAGAGAGAGAGACAGCGCGAACAGGGGAGGGTCAGAGAGAGGGAGAGTCACAGACTGAAACAGGCTCCAGGCTCTGAGCTGGCAGTCAGCACAGAGCCCGACGCGGCGCTCGAATCCACAAACCGCGAGATCATGACCTAAGCGAAAGTTGGACGCTTAACCAACTAAGCCACCCAGGCGCCTCTGCCACATCAATTAAAAAAAAAAAAAAAAAATGGAGCGAGCTAAAATACTTTTGTAAAAGAGTCAAGAAAATCGCTCAGAAAACAGCATTAAAAAAAAAACAAATCTTGGTTTGTCATAGAACTTAACTATGTGTGACCTTATGGAAAAGGAATTACTTATAGTTGATTCAGAAATTCTGAAGAGGAAAGGAAACTTATTTTTAATGGAACTTCACTGTGTGTGTGTGTGTGTTTAATGTTTATTTATTTTTGAAAGAGAGAGAGAAAGAGACAGAGCAGAGCGCAAGTAGAAAAGGGTCAAAGGGAGATGGAGACATGGAATCCAAACTAGGTTCCAGGCTCTGAGCTGTTAGCCCAGAGCCCGACATGGGGCTTGAACTCACCAACTGTGAGATCATGACCTGAGTCGAAGTCGGCTGCTTCAGCGTACCAGGAAAGGAAACTTTCTGTCAAATATCTTAGGAAATGAAAATAAACATTATATCAGTTCCTCCCCCAGTTGATTGTTATTGCCAGTTGACTCATACCCTTTTTGTCTTTTAAAGGAAGGTTTTTCTTGTGGCTTCTGGCATTAATCTAGATTCAGCTTGGCTAAAGCAGGACATCTATAGAACAGGCCTGGAGGGCTGTTTGGAAAGGGGGAAATAACTTAATTCAGAACCAAGCATGTTCCAAAATGTTAAAACCTGCTATGTTGTGATCAGGTTTCCACGGTCCCATTATCGTGGTAAGTTGCCCACATTTGCTTGCCAGCGCACGTATCGGGCTTCAGAAGCTTGCCAGCAGTCCCCACACGGAGGCCCGGGCTCAGGGGATGCCAGAGGCTGCATTCTCCACATCTCTAGCACAGACCTGCATTGTCATGTTTGTGGTATTCTTCCATTTTGCTTGAGAAAACAGAAGGACTGCATTTTCCTCCCTTGGCCAGAGTATCCTTCCTTTGCCTCTACTCCCTTCACCTTTATTCTTTTGTCTTTCTTGGCCTTCTGTCCCTTTTTCAGACACACCATTCTTCAGTGTGATTTCATTGCAAGTGAGGAAGACTTTCCCTCAATTCCCGGAGACAAGGATGTGTAGCATTTTTTCTTG
Source organism: Hyaena hyaena (assembly GCF_003009895.1). Taxonomy (NCBI): domain Eukaryota; kingdom Metazoa; phylum Chordata; class Mammalia; order Carnivora; family Hyaenidae; genus Hyaena; species Hyaena hyaena. The sequence goes on along the minus strand of NW_024080648.1, from coordinate 6,514,466 downwards.
TGGAGGTGACTTGCTCATGTTTTTCAGTCTCTGGATTTTGGCCCAAGATAGCATCTTCTTACGGCACACTTCCAACAATCAAATGGCAACCCCCTTACCTCAGTGTCAATTAACAGAAGTTCTGCAGAAACTCAAAACTTTAGAGAGTTGTCTTGGCATCAGCAAACCCAAAATCCAAATCCTCTATAGAGAAATGAAAAGAGCTGATAAGTTGCCGCAGGTGTTTTCCTTTTATCTTGAGAACAGGCTAATGGCACGGTTCCTTTTCCAGTCCCATATAGAAATCATCCGTGGCCACGCTGCATTCACGAATGATCCCAAGCCCACGGTAGAGGTCAATGGGAAAAAGTATACCGCTCCTCACATCCTGATTGCCACAGGCGGTGTGCCCTCTCGTCCTCAGGAGAGCGAGATCCCTGGTGAGTCCTCTGAAGGCAAATGCTTGTTGTTAACAGTCAAGGGGCATTTACTGTTGTCTTCAACCTTATGAGCCATGCCAGGGGATCTGCCTATACCAATTCTTGCTCTTGGACAAGGCCACACGGCTGTGAGAGAAAGTCTCTGTAGAACCTAGATGTAATTGGCATTAGTGGTGTCTTGTGATGGGGCAAAGAAAGATATTTCTTCCAGTTCCAAGCTCATACATACTATAGGTAACACAGGAAGAAAAATCAGCAAAGAGTCTTATCCTTTCCTTCTCCGCATGGCAGAGATTGTCATCTGCCTGAATTTGTCACATGGATTTTATTTACAAGGCACAACTTATAGTTACCTTGTTCAAGGGAGTGAAATCTTGTAGGGATGCAACTTAATTACCTATTAAGCCTTTGTGTGCATAGTTTTCTCACAAAGAGAATTCTAGGATTAAAGCAGTAAGGATTTTCAGATAGTCATATTTGCTCTTGCATTCTATGGACACAGGGATGAGCTATGAACATACTGCCTTATTCTCACATAAGAGATACTGTTCATGTCTTTCTCCTCAACTAGATTATATGGTCTTTCTGGGTGGTGATCATAGCTTATACATATTCTGTATTCTTCCTGGATTGGCTTCAGAACCCTTGTGACCAGCATGAGTTTATATGAGAAAATTTGAGTGTACATGCATTTATGTATTTTGTTCTCTCTGGGGAGAGGAGCCAAAATTTCCCACCAGTTTTTTAAAGGGAGTTCATGACTCCCAAAAGGTCAAGAACAGCTACTGTAAAAGATAGTAACAGTCTTCAGGATTGGTTGTTAAGTGAAAAAAAGCAAGGTGTGGAACAGGATGTATAGTATACTCCCAATTTGTGTCTTTTTGAAAAGGCAGGGAGACTAGACTATATGTGCACTGGAATATCTGTGGAAGGACATTCCAAGCCTGTCATGCTGACTCTCTCTCAGAGTTCTAGAGGTCAGGGGTGGGAAGGACTTTTGTTTTTCACTAGATGCTCTGTTGTGCTTTTTGGATTTTTAAGATACATACATTTATTAATTTAAAACCTGTAGTAAAAACAAATGCAGAGAATAAAAGGTAAATGTTCCAAAGTTCTTTCTTTTTTTAAAAATTTTTTTAATGTTTTATTTATTTCTGAGAGATTGAGAGTGTGAGCAGGGGAGGGTCAGAGAGAGAGGGAGATACAGAATCTGAAACAGGCTCCAGGCCCTGAGCTGTCACCACAGAGCCTGATCCGGGGCTCAAACCCACGACCCGCGAGATCATGACCTGAACCGAAGTCGGACGCTTAACCGACTGAGCCACCCAGGTGCCCCTCTTTTCTTTCTTTCTTTTTTTTTTTTTTAATGTTTATTTCTTTTTGAGACAGAGAGGGAGGGAGAGAGAGCATGAGCAGGGGAGGGGCAGAAAGAGAGGGAGACACAGAATCTGAAGCAGGGTCCACATTCTAAGCTGTTAGCACAGAGCCTGACGCCGGGCTTGAACTCATGAACCATGAGATCATGACCTGCACTGAAGTTGGATGCTTGCTTAACTGACTGAGCTCCCCAAGTTCGTTTCTAGACAGCGAGGCTTGGGTTGTTCACAGGTGGGACAGATTACTAAGGGAAGACATCAACCAAAATGACTTCCTAGGAAGGGGGCTCACACACTGAGTGATATATGCTGAGGAAGATGAAGATCAAAAGAACCAGTGAGTACAGGACATCGGCCAATTCAACCCTTTTTTCCAGCACTGAAGTTCTGAGGGCAAATTCATTAAGCTGAGACTAGAAGAGGGTCAGGGCCAATTGTGGAGACTTAAAGAGTCAAGTGAAGGAATCTATAATTCATGACAACTGGGTCAAATAATTGTTAGCTTTTAAATAGGGTAGTGACAAGATCTAAGTGATAATTTTAGAAAACTAATCTGACAGTGACTTGCAGCGGAGGGCGGTCAGTTTAGGAAGCTGTCACAGAAGAATGTACAGGTGGTGAAGACATGGTTGTGAGGTCCAGCATTAGCATGTGACCCATACAGGAAAAGCTCAGTTCTGCAGACAGTTACTGAGGCTCTGCTCCGTGCCAGCATCAGAGAGAACAGGTGTAACAGACTCCGAGAAGGGAGAGTCAGCTACTGTATTTCACTGATTCCAGGACACAGTAAAAAGCATATTCATCACACCTGAAATCAGGATGTGTCCTTTCATCATGTTGCCTTGAATTTGGCAAAGTGCAGATTTTTTTTTCTTAAATGTTTATCTATTTTTGAGAGAGAGAAAGCTCAGGGGAGGGACAGAGAGAGAGACAGGGTCTGAAGTGTGCTCTTGTGCTGACAGCAGCGGGCCTGACGTGGGGCTCGAACCCATGAATCATGAGATCGTGACCTGAGCTGAAGTCGGATGTTTAACTGACTGAGCTACCCAGGCTGATGAGATATAGTGGGGGAGCCTTGAGAGAAGGAGTCACAGATTGACAACTCAGGACTTCATCTGGATTATTGGTGGAAGGTGGTCCATTTAACTGCAGTGGTGAACTTGAGAGAGGGATACAGTTGGGACATAAAGTTAAGGTTCAGTTCTAAACATACTGAGTTTGAGGCAAAGTAGAGTTACATGGCAGAGCAGTTAGAAATATGGGACTGGAACTTGGGGAGAAGGTCACAACTAGGATATTTGGAAGTCATCTACAGTGAGGGAAGAGTTGGTTGAAACCTTTGAGGGAAAAATGGAGAAGAGGGTCAAGGCCGAGCCAAGGAGCTCCCGCCTACATTGGGGATAGGGGAGTGATGCAGACTGACAGAGTCTATTCATGACAGCCAAGAAGATTCTAGTTCCTCATAGAAATGTTATCGGTAGTTGTTACTGCTCTTTCTTATTTTTAGAGAGAAAACAAAAATGTACACTCAGGGAAGACTGGGCTGGAAAGTTTCCAAGTGGAGACTTTGACAAAACTTGTCGAAACAGAATGTGATGGCTAAGAAAGTATCCGGGTCCTATACAAAATGTTGGTGTTGTTTTACAAGAGAAAGCTCAGTCTGTGTGAACTGTATTGCATTTTCCTAAATAGGTGCCAGCCTAGGAATTACCAGTGATGGATTTTTCCAACTGGAAGAATTGCCTGGGTAAGTTGGTTTCTGTCCCAACCTCAGTGTCCATTCTTCCCCAGTCTCTCCAGCTAACATTTCTTCTTCCTCCCGTTCCCGACCATCAAATGCAGGCATTCCTGAATTGTCTTCTCCTACGTTTCTTTTTATGACTTTGGGTATCTCCTCCACTAATACCCCAGTGAAAGACATGGATCTTTCATTGCAGTTTTTAGGACCAGAATCAAATATAGGGTGGTTTTGAAGATTAAATAGTAAAGTCCTAAAACAGTCTTCTTTCTTCACCTTGATACAGCATCAACTGATCATGTTTCTCAAGGAACTGATTCTGGTTTCCAAAGCAGCTAGTGTAAAGGGAATCTCCATGAATGAAGGCTCTCTCGCTGTCACAGAAAAATAGGTTTTCCGAATTTGTCCTTTCTGTGTGTTTGTCCAAAAAACCTTAGTATCAACCTCTGTCGTGGGTTTAGATACACAGAGAAAAAATATACTGAGGAAAATTGTTTCTCTAATTTGAAGAAGCTTCCAATTGCAGGTTTTCTAGATGGAGGGAGCTTCCTTTCACTCCTTTCACTCCTGATAAGGGCACCTAGGGGCTGGAGGAAGGACCTTTTTGGCCCAGGGACTGGCCTTTGTGCCCTTCTGATTAGCGCTCACTCTGGAATCAGTATTGCTCAATTCTTCTGCACCCTCGGCGGTGCTGCCAGTCCAGTTGAGGTCTTAATCCTGTGTTTTTCTAAAGGCCTTCATGGAGGATGACTAATGATCCAAGTCTGTGCCACTACCTTTCATGACCTGGAGCCACAGATGGTTAATAAGGGGTAGGAGGGCTTCTTTGCAGTTGCATAGCTGCAGTGAAAAAAAACCTCCCATTAAGATAATTCAGATCAGGCCATCTATTGACTCTGAGAAAAGCAGTCTTTTTAGATTTGCTGTCTGCAGGGCATACAGCTGTGTTAGAGAACAGCTTTTCTTTCCTCATGATCCACCCTGTACTGCTTGGTTTTAGGATTGAATGATGACACATGTGAGAATGTTCCCAGAAATGTGCTCATGACTTGTCATGTTTGGATGATATAAGTCAATCTAGATTCACCCTCAGAGAAGCTTCTTTATAGATACCTGTCCGTTAAAATTTTTAAAATAAATGATTTGGGGTGCCTGGGTGGCTCATTTGGTTAAGCATCAGACTCTTGATTTCAGCTCAGTTCAGTATCTCATGATTCATGAGATAGAGCCCCGCCTTGGGTGCTGCCCTGACAGTGTGGGGCCTGCTTGGGATTCTTTATCTGTTCCTCCCCTGCTTGTGTTCTCCCTCTCAAGAATAAATAAACATTAAAAATAAATGCTAGTGGGACACCTGGGTGGCTCAGTCAGTTGAGTGTCCAACTTCAGCTCAGGTCATGATCTAGCCCTGCATTGGGCTCTGAGCTGACAGCTCAGGCCTGGAGGCTCTTTCAAATTCTGTCTCTCTCTCTCTCTCTCTCTCTCTGCCCATCCTCTGCTCATGCTCTGTCTCTCTCTCAAAAATAAATGTTAAAAAAATTTTTTTAAATGCTACCAATACAAATTTAATAAGTGAATTTATACATTTTAGTAACAAAGGACTCTGTGGGGTGCCTGGATGGCTCAGTCGGTTAAGCGTCTGACTTTGGCTCATGATCTCATCTTCAGCTCATGACTTCGGTCATGATCTCACAGTTCGTGGGTTCGAGCCCCGCATCGGGCTCTGTGCTGACAGCTCAGTGCCTGGAACCTGTCAGATTCTGTGTCTCCCTCTCTCTCTGACCCTCCCCTGCTCACGCTGTCTCTCTCTCTCTCAGAAATAAATAAAACATTAAAAAAAATAGAAACAAAGGACTCTGGAAGCAAACTCCTATGGAAACATAAATGGACAATTTTTTTCTTTTAAGGGTCCTTTGTAATTGTTAATTTGGTAAATAAGTAAATAATTGAAGAAAGGACAGATTCTGTAGGTAAGTTACCCTGTGCTATGGGCTGTATGATTCAGTTTTGCATTCATTGGGCTTTTTTTTTTTTTAAGTTTATTTATTTATTTATTTTGAGAGAGGAAGAGAGAGAGAATCTCAAGCAGGCTCTGTGCTATCACCAATGCGGGGCTTGAATCCACGAACTGTGAGATCATAACCTGAGCTGAAATCAAGAGCCAGATGCTTAACCAACTGAACCACCCAAGCACTCCCTCATTGGGCTTATGTTTGGTGGAGGCCGGAGCATCGACTCTGTGGAATGCTGTGGTCCAAGTCATTCTAAGGGCCATAAATGATGAGAAGTGCTCTGAGGACTTGAGGACATAAGATAATTTCTGGGGGATATGTAAGTGGGAAGAGGTGGAAGAGAAGTGCCTCTGGGAGCTGAGAGCAAAACACTGAGTTCACAGTTCTCTGAAAAAGCCAATGTGTTTACAGCTGTTTCTTATATGTCCCCTCTGCTTGGAAATATCCATCGCCCCTGTGGGAGCTGCTTACCTTCCGGAATCCAGAGCATTTTCTGAGCCCTCGACCCTGCATGCACTGACTTGACTCTGCTTTGGCACATGCCAGCACGTGTCTCCCCTTAGGAATTCCCCCAGGGTGGGAGCTGCTACCCACCCCGCCTAGTGCGATGCTTGACCAAAGTAGTTATAACAAATGTTTGGGGAAGAAAGATGGATAAATGAAAGAGGAGGAGGGAAGACTCAAAGAAAGGAGAACAGATCAAGTATCGTAGCAAAAGAGGGAGGTGGCGCTGGAAGAAAAGCTATTTTGTGATTTCCAGGCTACGTAGACATTTCTCTTTTCAGATCCTGGGTTGTGAGATAAACTGACTTGCAACCGTTTGGGTTCACACTTCGTTCTTTGTCTAGACCAGAGCCCTCTGATTTCACAGACTCACTGCATGGATACCTTGCCATTAGAAGGTGGTAAAGAAAGGTTTCCTTTGTTCTTTCCAGATGGCCTACTTTTTAAAAAAAATTTTTAATGTTTATTTTTGTGAGAGAGAAAAACAGCATGAGCAGGAGAGGGGTGGAGAGAGAGGGAGACACAGAATGCGAAACAGGCTCCAGGGTCTGAGCTGTTAGCCCAGAGCCCAACACTGGGCTTGAACTCACCAACCACGAGATCATGACCTGAGCTGAATTTGGATGCTTAACTGACTGAGCCACCCAGGCACCCCCAGGTGGCTTACTTCTTATCCAAGTGTTGTAATGATGCTAGAGGACTGTGCTTAGAGTGTTCGAGAACTCCAGCTTGAATGGGATAGCTCTGGCTAAGGGGCACTGACTTTGTAAGCTACAGCACAGAAGTACCGTTCATTGCTCTAGGGCCAGGATCACCTTCTCCACCACTGATTCAGACCTCCATCTGCATTTATCTAGTGTTTTTAAGATGCCTTCTTAGACTAACATTTATGCAGGGAGTCTAGTTTTAATTCAGATCTGACAACTTAAATGGCTTGCTTTAATTTGTCTTTAACCTAGATTGGTAGAATTAAATAATCATCAAGGAGAAGTTCTGAGCAGGGAAGAATTGTGGTGAGCATGTTGCCAATTTTAGTTTTAGGTGTGAAGGTCATTCATAAGGTATCATCTCTAGTTTCAAAGGTTTTTTTTGTTTGTTTCCTCTCTGAAGAAATGAGGCTAAAGAAATTTTAACAACTAAAAATATATTTCCCTTCTACAAAGGGACATTTTCTTTTTAAAAAGAATTTTTTTTAAATTTATTTCTGAGATTGAGAGAGAGAGAGAGGCAGCGTGAGCAGAGGTGGGTCAGAGAGAGAGGGAGATACAGAATCCGAAGCAGGCTCCAGGCTCTGAGCTGGCAGTCAGCACAGAGCCAGATGCGGGGCTTGAACCCACGAACCGTGAGATCATGACCTGAGCGGAAGTCAGACACTTAACCGACTGAGCCACCCAGGTGCCCCCAAAGGGACATTTTCTACATAAAATTGCAATGTGGTATTCAGGATTGGACCTTGGAGCAGAGAAAGGAAATGAATGGAAAACTGATGAATTCTGAATAAAGCCTGGAGTTTATTCAATAGCAGTGTACCAGTGTGGATTTCTTAGTTTCGACTATTGTTTCATGGTTATGCAAGATGTTAACTTGTAGAAGAAACTGGGTGGAGTGTATACGGGATGTCTCTGTGCTATCTTTTCAACTTTTCTGTAAATCTAAAACTATTCCAAAATAAGTTTATTCACAAATATTACCCCCCACTCTCATTTTAGTCGCAGTGTCATTGTCGGCGCGGGTTACATTGCTGTAGAGATAGCTGGGATTCTTTCCGCTCTGGGATCAAAGACTTCGCTGATGATACGCCATGATAAGGTAAATCCTATCCTTTTCCCTTCCCTTTGCTTGATGTTAATCTTTTAAAAATCCACACTGAAAACGTTCTCTTACGTTGTCATTAAATCCTAGGGTCCAAAGCATGTGGAGGTTGGTTGGTTTGTTCTGTGTGAAACCACATAGAAGCTGTTTGAATTGGGCCTCATGTTCCTACCACCTGCCGGTGGATGATACTGATTTTCATTTGATCAGACTGGCTGGTATTTTTTTCATGAAGTGCTAGATAATATCAGGTGCCTTGGTAAGGAAACATGTAGGCCTAAATATAAATTAGTTAAATTGAACAGACTGTCAGGTTAATTTCTTATTCTAGAAATCAGTTTCACGTGCTCAGGAGGTAGTGTTAGATTATTAACATTCAGTCAAAAAAATTTACGAAATTCTTTGCATTGAAAGAAAACCTACCAAACCTACATGCACAACTATGTTCATGGCAGCATTATTCACAGTAGCCAAGAGGTAGAAGCAACCCAAGTGTCCACTGACAGACAAATGAATAAACAAAATGTATATATCTGTACAATGGAATATTTTTCAGCCTTAAAAGGAAGGGCATTGTGACACATGCTGCAGCATGGGTGAACTTTGAGGACATTATGACAGATAAAATAAGCCAGTCACAAAAGGACATATCTGATATTATTCTACTTATATGAGGTAGGTAGAGTAGTCAAGCTCAGAGAAACAAAAAGTAGAATGGTGGTTGCCAGGGGTGAGGCACAGAAGGAAATGGGGAATTGTCTAATGAGGACAGAGTTTTGTTTCAGGAGAAGAAAAGTTTGGGAGTTGGGTGGTACAGCAGCGTGAAAATACATAACACTACGGAGCTGTATCCATAGAAACGGTGAAGTTGGTAGTTGGTGAATTTACTGTTACATATTTTTTTACCACAATAAGAAGACAATAATGATAGAAGCAACTTATAGATCATCTTATTGAAATGTCATTTATAGATGAAATTAAAGCCAAGTGAGGTTTTGTGACTATTAATTAGCATCATAACTGAGAGTCAACTAAGGTCTTAGAAATCCCAGGCCAGTTGACCCTTGAACAGTTGGGGGTTAGGGGTGCGGACTGTTTGTGTGGTGGAAAATCTGAGTGTAACTTTTGACTCTCTAAAAACTAATAGCTTCCAGTTAACCTTGACATGAAGCCTTACCAATAACATAAACAGTCAGTTAACATATTTCATAAATGTGGTATGTATATATATTTTTAAAATTTTTTTAATTAATTTATTTATTTTTGAGAGAGAGAGAGTGTGAGCGGGGGAGGAGCAGAGAGAGAGAGGGAGACAAAGAATCCAAAGCAGACTCCAGGCTCTGAGCTATCAGCACAGAGCCTGATGTGGGGCTCGAACTCACGAGCCGTGAGATCATGGCTTGAGCCGAAGTCGGACACTCAACCAACTGGGCCACCCAGGCGCACCTATATTTTTTTAATGTATTATTTTTGAGAGAGTGTGCAATCAGGGGAGGTACAGAGAGAGGGTGGGGAAAGAGGATCCAAAGCAGGCTCTGTGCCGAGAACAGCAAGCCCACTGCAGGGTTGGAACTCACGGACTGTGAGATTATGACCTGAGCCAAAGTTGGATGCTCAACTGGCTGAGCCACCTGGCTGATTGCCTGGCTGGCTCAGTGGGTAGAGCATGTGACTCTTGATCTCGGGGTTGTGAGTTCAAGCCCCACACTGGGTGTAGAGCTTACTTGAAAAAAAAAGAAAAAAAATCCTAAGAGAAAATACATTTACAGAATTGTACTGTGAAAAATCTGCGTATAAATGAACCTATGTAGTCCAAACATGTGCTCAAGGGTCAATAGTTTTTTTCTGCTAAAATGTAGCCTCCATGTCTTACCTGGTGAAGTGTTACTTCTGTTTTTTAAAATTAATCATGGAAGTACCACTGGACTTTAGCACAGTATTAGAGCTTTCAGAGTCCTGGTTTGAGGCAATAGCAAGAGTGTTGGCCTAAGAGTATAGCTGGCCTTAACAAGTGTGGGACTTGGGTAAGTCATTTAATGCTTTAAGGACAAGATTTATCGGATCCCTAACCAGTCAGATGCTGTAGTTCTAATTCTTGATTATTTGAGCAAATAGAAGACGACTAGGGAAACTGATAGCCCTGGTCAACATGTACTAGAAGTAACTTTCTTTTTGGCTTTGAGACTTGTTATATAATTAACCCCCAGGAGATTTACATCCTGAATAATAATATTTTCCCCAAGTAGATGTTGTTATTTTGTGTTGCAGGAATATATGCAGCAAATTGGAAGGAAGGAGAGAGGCAGTGGGATGGCTGGTCTGAATTTAATGTATAAATTAGTAAACAAGCTGCAGCAGTTTGTCAGTAGAGTGCATAATTCCTGCATTTGGAAAATAGGCTTATTTGCACCTGGACTTGGCCTTCCTGCCCTCCCCATACTCCAATGCATCAGACTCATTCTCCCTCTTTTCCCTGTCCAGGTATAACTCTGTTTTAGAACTACTCTATGAATAACTCAAAATCTCCCAACTTTTTTTTTTTTAAGTTTATTTATTTTGAGAGAGAGAAAGAGAGAGAGAGAAACAGTGCATGTGCATGTGCACGCGTGAGAGGAAGATAGTGAGGGAGAGAGAGAATCCCAAGCAGGCTCTGCACTGTCAGCACAGAGCCCAACACGGAGTTCAAACTCATGAGCTGCGGGATCATGACGTGAGCCAAAGTCAGATGCTTAACTAAGTGAGCCACCCAGGTGCCCCCAAACCTCCCATTTTTACCCTGCCTGGGGTTTGTTGCATGCTGATTATCACAAAGAAATCTCCAGGCCATGTTCTTGATTCTTTTGTTTAGATAGGAGATTTTGCTAGAGAGATCCTCCCTTAAATCGTATCAGAGCAGAAGCTGCTCTGGCATACTGAAATGGGAAGGAGAATTTTTGATGCTGAGACATAATTACAGAAAAGAGCAAGTCTGGGAGGAGAAGGACATGGCAAAGATAGTAGAAGCCTGAAGGTTGCCTGTTTGACTCTAAATCTGGGGTTGGTGAAATCAGACATAATACAGACACTGGTGGTGATGTAGGAAAATAGATTAAAACTCCACTTAGAATATGGCTGTGAATGAAGAAAGAGATAGGAGGGAGGTTGCTGATACTTGGTTCCCAAGTTTATAACATGTCTCTCTCTCTTTTTTTTTTTTTTAATTTAAATCCAAGTTAGTTAACATATAGTGTAATAATGATTTCAGGAATAGAATTTAGTGATTCATCACTTACATATAACACCCAGTGCTCATCCCAGCAAGTGTCCTTCTTAATGCCCATCGCTCCTTTAGCCCATGCTCCACCCACCTCCCCTCTAGCAACCCTCAGTTTGTTCTCTGTATTTAAGAGTCTCTTTTGGTTTGTCTCCCTCTCTGTTTCTATCTTATTTTTGGTTCCCTTCCCTTACGTTCATCTGTTTTGTTTCTTAAATTCCACATAGGAGTGAGATCATATTTGTCTTTCTCTGCCTTACTTTGCTTAGCATAATATATTCTATTATATAGCCCCATCCATGTTGTTGCACATGGCAAGATTTCATTCTTTTTGATCACTGAGTAATACTCCATTGTATATTTATACACACCACATCTTCTTTATTCATTCATCTGTCGATGGGCGCTTGGGTTCTTTCCATACTTTGGCTATTGTCTATAGTGCGGCTGTAAACATTGGGGTGCATGTGCCCCTTTGAATCATGTAACGTGTCTTTAATCAAGTTTTATTCCTTTCCTACCATTCATCCTTCTGGTGCCTCTGTTTGTATACAGGTACTTAGAACTTTTGATTCAATTATCAGTTCAAACTGCACTGAAGAGCTGGAGAATTCTGGCATAGAGGTGCTGAAGTACTCACAGGTATGGCCAGGCCCCGGTCATGCTTACAGCCCTTGGTCATCTGTGTGTTGTGAATGATGCTTTCTGCTTGCAGCTTCACCTGAGGGTTTTATAAACACAAACTACGCCGGTCAGTGGTTCCCATTCTAAAGTGCTACCAATTCTTATCTTTATCCTAAGAAACTGTATTTCTCAATGTATTAGTGAAGGCAAGGTATAAAAGATTAAAAATCTGGTAGTTGAATTTAGTTAGAACTAAAACTTCATTTTTTAAAAAGTTTTTTTAATGTTTTGATTTATTATTGAGACAGAAACAGAGCACGAGTGGGGGAGGAACAGAGAGAGAGGGAGACACAGAATCCAAAGCAGGCTCCAGGCTCTGAACCCATGAACTGCGAGATCATGACCTGAGCTGAAGTTGGACGCTTAACCGACTGAGCCACCCAGCCGCCCCTGTGGATCTACTTTTATCTGCTTTTAAAACTTTTGAGTTTTGCAGATGGACAGAATTATAAAGTACTCTACTTCTTAGGGAGTCACTAAATTTTAGAATTTTCCTGGAGCATTAGGCTTATAAAAGCAATCTTTCCCCCTAGCTGCCCCCTCTCGGCCATGGCCCTATCAAGTAAAATAATAAGTGTGAACTTGCTTTATGAATGTGAAAGTGCTACACTGGCAGTGGGGTCAGCACCCTGTAGGATCTCTACTAAACTGTGTGCATGCAGCTCTTCTGACCCACTGTCACCCTCTCACCGTTCTGATTAGGAACATGAGGAGGATATCGCTCGTGAGGTGTGAGGAAGTGTGTTAGGGATGCTGCGGAAGCCCGCTCCCGCCCTACACTACTATCACGAATCACTGCTTCTATTTGTGTCTTACATTTTTATCATGATTTTTAAGAGGCATAATTTAAAACACCTTGTTTTTAAATTTTTTTTAAGTATTTACTTTTGAGAGAGGAAGAGTGAGTGCAAGCGGCAGAGGGGGAGAGAGAGTGGGGAACCGAAGATCCCAGACAGGCTCTGTACTGACAGCAAGAGCTGGATGCGGGGCTCAAAACTCAAGAACTGTGAGACCATGACCTGAGCTGAGGTCGGATACTTACCCGACCAAGCCACCCAGGCGCTCCTACAGTACCTTGTTTTTAAGCTGAAGCATTAGGGTGTTGACACGAGGTGACATTTCTGGCCATTGGCCGGATGATTTGGGCCAACCTAGGAAACGTCTTGGCTCCTGGGAGTTGTGGTGTTGGTGGCTTTTGGGCAAAAGTGAATGTGTCAACATGGAGGATCCACATGTAGGATTCAGTGGGGACTTTTTTCTAGTTTCGCCACTTCAGTGGGGAGTTCTAGTTTCCTCTTTGCTTTCCTTCTTCTCTTCCTATCCCCATTAACACATTTTATTTGCCAATAGGTCAAGGAAGTTAAAAAGACTTCCTCAGGCTTGGAGCTCTGCATGGTTACTTCAGTTCCTGGTAGGAAGCCTACCTTGACCACGATTCCAGATGTTGACTGCCTGCTTTGGGCCATCGGGCGGGACCCAAATTCCGGTGGCCTGAATTTAAACAAAGTGGTAAGCTGACTTAGTCTGACCAAAGCTTTCTTGAATCTGTTAGCAGTCCTGTGTTCACCCGATGGACTCCTAAACTTTGGTGGGTTCTGTTAGGTTTGTTTTTCTTTATTTCATGCATCCATTTTGTCATCAAATACCATTGCTTCTTTGAAATTGAAAAAAATATGTATTTCCCCTTTTTAGTGTTGTTACCCTACATCAGGTCTCTGCCACTTCAAATTTAGATTGTGCAGAGTGCCCTGACTAGCCTCTTCCTTACATATTTCCTTTTTACTATGATACTTGTCTCTTTAAAGCCCTGTAATTATCCTTTATTATCTGCAGCTCTAATCTCAATCGCTGAGTGTGTCAGTCATCCTGGACATTGTGGGCATTGGGGGATGGATGTGGATGTGAAGCTGATCTACCAGGGTTATAATTAGCATTCTTAGTTGTTCTTTTTCATTTATTTTTTAAAGCTTGCTTATTTGTTTGAGAGACAGACACAGCGTGAATGGGGAAGGGGCAGAGAGAGAGAGAGAGAGCGAGAGAGAGAAACTACCAAGCAGGCTCTGTGCTGCCAGCACAGAGCTTGACTCGGGGTTCAAATTGCAAACTGTGAGATCATGACCTGACCTCAAACCAAGAATTGGTCGCTTAAGCAACTCAGCCACCCAGGTGCCCCTTTCTTAGTTGTTTTAATTTCTTTTAAATGTTTGTTTTGAGAGAGAGGGAAAGAGAATACCAAGCAGGCATAGCACTGTTAGCACAGAGCCCATTGTGGTGCTCGAGCCCATGAACTGGGAGATCATGACCTGCGCCGAAATCAAGAGTCGGATACTTAACCAGCTGAGCCACCCAGGTGCCCCTGTTCTTTTATATTTTGAAGGAACGTCTACTGTAGTAGCTTGGGGTCTAGGTCCCAGAGTTGGACCCAATTTTGAATCTTAGTTCTGCTACTTACGAGTTAGGTGGTCTTAGGCAAGCAGCTTAATTGCTCTGAAGTTTCAATTGTTTCATGTAAGTACAGGAATAAAAATAGTACTTGTCCCACTGGTTTATAGAGAAGAGTAGATGATGAGAAAGTGCATGCAAAGTAATTAGTTTAGATGCTGGTGTACAGTATGAACTCAGTCCATGTTAACCAGCTGCTTTTGTTATTGATGATGATTTTCCTGATATGCTATAGCATGCTACAAGTAACAATAGGATTGCTTAATGTTTGAGGCTTAGGTATTTGATGGAACCTCTTGAATGGTGTGTAACATTTTGATTTAGGTTCTAATATTAATATCCTTTATCATGTGGATTCCTTTATCATTTCATATAAAGTACTTTTTAGCATTTTCAAAAGTAAACTATCCAAGATGTTTTCCTTGTTTTTAATCTTAATATTTGATGAAATTTAGTAAAACTAGGTGTCAGTTTTTGTATTAACAAAACCAGTCATCCAGGTTTTCACCTTTCAAGAGAGATTTTGTCATTGTACAGATACAGGCAGCGGTAGGTCCAGTTTTCAACTATATTTGCTGAATCTTTAAAAAATGAGATAAAAGTTTTCATCCTCACTCAGTGTTTAGATATATTTATATAATACAAATGGAATTATTACATTGTGTAGGTCTTTCCAACATGTTACTAACCTCCTTTAATCTTGCCAATTCTTTGAGAGGTAAGGACGAAGAAACCAGGAATGACACAGAGCTAATAGTCAGTCTACCAGGCTGTAAACTCCATGGGGTAGGCAGTGATTACTTATCACTATTCACAGCGACCAGGTTAATGCCTCATTTGTACTAGAAGCTCAAGTGTATGTTAATAAATAGGTGGTTATACAAGGTCGCATAGCTAGTAAGTGGCAGAGCTGGGATTTAAATCCAGGTCTCTGTCCTTCTGAAGGGTATGCTCTTAATCACTGTGCTACCTATGTCTGCTGTCTCTTTTCTCACATGCGAGTTTATAGGCCTGGGATCTGTAAAGCTATCTTCTTGGAGCAAAAATTTAACTCAAGATATAGGGGAAACGTTTGGTAAAGAAAACAGCGTTATGTTTTAGAGAGAATGCCAAACTTACTCAGAATTTTTAAATTAAAATGGTAAGCCACGGGGCACCTGGTTGCTCAGGCAGTTAAGAATCCAACTCCTAATTTCAGCTCAGGTCATGATCTCATGGTTAAGGAGTTCTAGCTCCACATTGGGCTCCATGCTGACAGTGTGGAGCCTGCTTGAGATTCATTCTCTCTCTCTCTCTCTGCCTCTCCCCCACTCACGCTGTGTCTGTCTGTCTCAAAATAAATAAGCTTAAAAAAAAAGAATTTGTTTAATAAATAAATTAACATGGTAAGCCTCAAAGAAACCTGCTTTTGATGACTGCTTCAGGCTGTCCCCTCTGAGTTATGAGTTAGTATGCTTCAAGAGGAGCACTTCAGTGGAAAAGAGGGTGTTGTTTTTTTTTTTTAACATTTTTTTACATTTATCTATTTTTGAGAGATAGAGTGAGACAAAGCATGAGCGGGGAGGAGCAGAGAGAGAAGGAGACACAGAATCTGAAGCAGGCTCCAGGCTCTGAACAAGCGTTCAGCACAAAGCCTGACATGGGGCTCAAACCCATGAATGTGAGATCATGACCTGAGCCAAAGTTGGACGCTTAACCGACTGAGCCACCCAGGCGCCCCAGAAAGAGTTTTAAAAGGGTGCCTCTGTCGCTCAGTGGGTTAAGCATGCGACTTCAGCTTAGGTCATGATCCTCACGGGTCGTGGGTTTGAGCCCCGTATGGGGCTCTGTGCTGACAGCTCTGAGTCTGGAACCTGCTTCAGATACTGTGACTCCCAATCTCTCTGCTCCTCCCCTTCTTGCACTCTGTCTCTCTCTCTCTCTCTCAAAAATGAACATTTAAAAAATTATAAAAATAATAAAAGCACTGTCTGTGGTAGACCCTGCAGCTATAGGAAATAGCCCATCTGCTAGCTGGGTGTTTCCTTTTCATGCTTACTGGCCGGTTGAATTGTATTGCAAAGGCAGGTTCTTATTACACACCTCCAAACTGGGTAAAATATTTACATTTTAAATTAAGCAAAAGATCTGAACTTGCCAACTTGTTGAGATGTTTTTCATCTTGTGGTTGAGTGTTGTGGTTTTTAGAGATTCAGGCTGAAGAGGTGCTTGAGGTGAAGTAGATCCAGAGATTGGATCTGCCGTTTGTTTGTAAAGAGGCCAAATATTTACACGGTATCCTTTCAATGTTTTAGGGGATTCAAACTGATGATAAAGGTCACATCATAGTAGATGAATTCCAGAACACCAGTGTAAAAGGTGTCTACGCAGTTGGGGACGTGTGTGGAAAAGCTCTTCTTACTCCAGGTACTGTGTCCTCTTTTCTTGGGTAAGAGAGGCTCTGTGTGTATAAAACTGTTTATATAACAGGCTAGTCAGCCTATGCAAAGTTAAAAGGATGAGGGAGTATCTTTTTTTTAAGTTTATTTTTTATTTTTGAGAGAGAGAGAGTGAGCAGGGGAGGGGCAGAGAGAGGGAGAGAGAATCCCAAGCAAGCTCCACACTCTCAGCACAAGTCCGACACGGGGCTCTAACTCAACGTACTGTGAGATCGTGACCTGAGCTGAAATCCAGAGTCGGACGCTTAACCGACTGAGCCACCCAGGTGCCCCAGAATGGGTGAGTGACTTAATGTTGTCAAAATAATAAGCATGTCCTGAAATAGTTTGGTCCCTTATGTTTTCTGAATAATATTCATTTTTCTTTAAAAGTGCTTAGTGAAGACTGAAATTGTTATAGAGATGATGTGGTCACCCTCTGAAGAATGCTTAAGTTAGGATCTGAGTTGCATGTGGTGACAGTGGAAGGAAGTGGCTTTGGAAAGAAGTAATTTAGAGTGACATTCCTACATGATTATATAGTCTTTCTTTTTAAAAGTTTTTATTTTTACTTATTTATTTTTTTAAGTAGCTTCCATGCCCAACATGGGGCTTGAACCCATGACCCTGTGATTGAGAGTCATTGCTCTACTGACTGAGCTAGCCAGGCACCCTGATTATTTAGTCTCGATATGACCAAAATTGACCCACCTCCCCTGATCCCATACCTCAACCTGCTTTCTGAGTTAACTGGCACAATTTCAAGCTCTTTGTCCCACCTATATAAGCAACATCACTCTGTCTGCTTTCACTCTGTACCCCGTGTACCCCTGTGGTACCTCACCAGCCTTTCCAAAATGGCCGAGACTCTTTCCTCAGAATGGAGACCTATCCTAGTCTCACACCCAAAGCCTTTTAGCCCTTTTAGGGAGTTCCCTTAACAAAAGCAAAATAACAAACAAAGTTTCAAAAACTTGAAAATGTAATCTAATAGTCAAATATTATATCAAAGTGAAGAAAATTTCTTATGTATTCTACTGATACTATATTTTGGGAAAAAACTGTCAATTTGAAATCAACAAAATTAATAACTGATGTTTTTACTGAATGCAGTCATTTTTTTCTAAATATAGAGATAAAAACAGGCTAAGGAGAATAAACTTAAGTCAGAAGCAAAAATCATTATTTTAAAATTTTTTTAGAGAGAGAGAGAGAGAGACCCTGAGACTGAGAGGTAGAGGAAAAAGAGAGAGACTCTCAAGCAAGTTCCATGCTTAGTGTGGGGCTTGATCCCATGACCCTGGGATCATGGATCTGAGCCAAAATGAAGAGTCAGATACTCAACTAGCTGAGCCACCCAGGCACCCTAGAAGTGAGAATAATTTTTAAAATATACTTAAGGGGTACCTGGGTGGCTCAGTTGGTTGACCATCCAACTTCGGCTCAGGTCATGATCTCACAGTTTGTGAGTTTGAGCCCCGTGTCGGGCTCTGTGCTGACAGCTCAGAGCCTGGAGCCTGCTTCAGATTCCGTCTCCTCTCTCTGCCCCTCTCCCACTCACATTCTGTCTCTTTCTCTCTGTCTCAAAATTAAACATTAAAAATTTTTTTAAAATTAAAACACATCCTACTGTGTCAAGTCGGTAACAGTACGACTGAGTATGTAACTGGTGACTGTCTGAACTATGAACACCAGAACCACATAGGACCAGGACTCCCCTTGGTCAGCAAGGGAGAGTGTGGGGTCATTCACCATCCAGAACTGTGGTCTTATGCTTGCAAACCAGAGTTTACCCCAATCCATCAGGACCAGCCAGGGACGAGGAGCCACAATGGTCCTGATAGAGAGGCTGAGGGGCCTTCTAGGGAATTTAAAACAAACAAAAAACCCCATCTTTCTGTGAAATGACTATGATTATAAAGTAAAACTGCAGTTGCTCACAACTGATGTAGTTTGAATCATTCATGCTGTATCAAAGAACTAATATCCTAATTAATTCCATAATTGGGAATCCTAATTAATTCCCAATCCTGCCAGATGATTGGAAACTAGTAAGTGTGTCCCCCCCCCCTTTTTTTGCCTTAATGAATGTATAGAATTCATATAAACTGATAGTTTTGAATTGTTAACTAAGGCATTGATAGGCCTTCATATTGAGCTTGATCTTATCATGAGCATTGGCATAAAACTTTGTCAGAAGTAGTATGTTAAGCCAGACAAATAAATGGTTAGTAGAACGATTCTGCTGTTTTAAAAGGAGCAATAAACTGAAGTGCGGATTTAAAAATATCTTTATAGTTGCCATAGCTGCTGGCCGGAAACTTGCCCATAGACTTTTTGAATGCAAGAAAGACTCCAAACTGGACTATGACAACATCCCCACGGTTGTCTTCAGCCACCCCCCTATTGGGACAGTGGGACTCACAGAAGGTAGGTATTTAAAAATGAAGGCAATTTATAGTTTCCTTCTTCCTCTGAACTTGAAGTTGCTGGCTAAATCTGTCTTCACCCCCTAAGTTACATTCCTTCTTGGTTGGCTTCTTACCTCAGTTCCAGTTTCCTCCCTAACTACTACCTCCTGGAGAATATAATCCCTTTTCTTCAAATCACCCTGTGGATCTCTTTGACATTTTTTTAGCTTATTTATTTTGAACCACCTTCAAATTTAAAGAGAAGTTGCGAAAGTATCATAGTTCCCCTTATCCACGGTTTCAGTTTCCTGGTTTCAGTTTCCCAGGCCAACTGCAGTGTAGACAGAGATGATCCTCCCAATTTATCGTCAGAAGGTCAGGGGTTGCCTAACACGAGGTCTCAATGCCTACATCATCCACTTGACCCATCTCCTTACGGAGGCATTTTATCATCTCTCATCTTCACAAGAGGGATGAGTGTAGTAGGTTAAGGTATTTTGAGAGAGAGCACATTCATACAACTTTTATTACAGTGTATTATGGTTCTATTTTTGTTATCAGTTGTTAATCTACTGTGCATAATGTTAAACTTCATCATGGGGTTTTTTTCCTATTTATAGGAAAAAATAGCATACATAGGGTTTGGTATTATCCACAGTTTCAGGCATCCATTGGGGATCTTGGAACATTTTCTCTGTGGATGATAGGACACCACTGTAGTACAAAGGACTCCTGTATACCCATAACATTTCTGCTTTACCATGTTTTCTCTCTCTGCCCATATACACAGACACACACACACACGCGTGTCAGTATCTATTTCCTAAGAACAAGGCCTTTCCTTTACATAAGCACAGTACAGTTCTCAAATCATAACATTTAAATTGATACAATACTGGGTGGAGGGATAGGCAAAATAGGTAAAGGAGATTAAGAGGTACAGACCTCCAGTTATAAAATAAATAAGTCAAGGAAATGAAAAGCACGGGATAGGGAATATAGTTATTAATATTATAATAACCTTGTGTGGTAACAGATGGTGACTACAGTTAATCATGGTGAGCATTTCCTAATGTTTGTAGTTGTTGAATCAGTATGTTGCACACCTGAAACTAACATAGTATTATACATCAACTATACTTAAGTTTACAAAAAGGTTATTAAAAAAAGAAATAAATTGATACAGTATTATCCAAACTTTAGATCTTATTCACATTTTGCCAGTTATCTCAAATAATGTCATTTTTTTTTCTTTTTTCGATTTTTTTTTAAGTAGTCTCTACACCCAGGGTGGCACTAGAACACACAATCCTGAGGACAAGAGGCCCACACTTCACCAGCTGAGCCAGCCAGGTGCCCCTCAAAAACGTCATTTTTAATGTCCCCCACCCCCAAGGCCAGGATTCAGACCAGGATGATGCACTATATTTGTTTTCATACCAGTTTGGCCTCCTTTAAGCAAGAGACAAAATTCCTTAGCCTTTCTTTGGTCTTTCATGACATTGACATTTATGTTATAGAATGTCTCTTGTTGTAGTTTTGTTCATTATCACCTTGTGATTTGATTCAGGTTATATATTTCTGGACATCTCTCTCTTCAGTAGCTCAGTGGAATTGCTCAGGTTTTTGACAGACGACTTTTTTCTGCCTGTGCATTATAGATGAGGCCATTCATAAATATGGAAAAGAAAATGTGAAGACCTATTCAACCACCTTTACCCCAATGTATCATGCTGTTACCAAAAGGAAAACAAAATGTGTGATGAAAATGGTTTGTGCCACCAAAGAAGAGAAGGTATGGGAAAAATGCAGTAAGTGTAAGAATGTCTTCAAGCCTGGCAGGGATGGGGGGTATTCTGGTGGGGTGGGAAGTGGGGAGATAAAGGAAAGAGTTAAAGCCTTCTTTGATTCAGCTGATGCAATCCCACTTTTATCTGCCTACATATACTGGAGTTCTTTGTAATACTTTATTTAGAAGGAAGGATCTATTGGTTTTTTTTTTTTTTTTTAATGTTTTATTTATTTCTGAGAGAGAGAGACAGCGTGAGCAGGGTAGGGTCAGAGAAAGAGGGAGACACAGAATCTGAAACAGGCTCCAGGCTCTGAGCTAGCTGTCAGCACAGAGCCCAACGCAGGGCTCGAACCCACGAACCGTGAGATCATGAACTGAGCCGAAGTCGGATGCTTAACTGACTGAGCCCCTATTGCTTTTTTTGTTTTTTTAATGTTTATTTATATTTGAGAGAGAGAGAGAATGGGGACTGGGGAGGGGCAGAGACAGAGAGGGAGGGAGACAAAGAATGCGAAGCAGTCTCCATGCTGTCAGTGCATGCTGTCAGTGTAAAGTCTCCATGCTATCAGTGCAAAGTTCGTGAGGCTCGAACCCACGAACTGTGAGATCATGACCTGAGCCGAAGTCAGGCACTCAACTGACTGAGCCACCCAGGTGCCCCAGGATTCACTGCTTTTAAAACATAAGAGGGAAAGGTTGAGCACCACAGAAAACCCACTGTCATTGATTCATAGGCTAGAATAGATAGGTACCTCAGAAATACTGATAAGTGTAAGGTAAATTTATTTTTTCAAAGTTTATTTTTATTTATTTTGAGAAAGATACAGAGAGCAAGCAGGGGAGGGGCAGAGAGAAAAGGAGACAGAATCCCAAGCAGGCTCTTGCTGTCAGCACAGAATCAGATGTGGGGCTCAAACCCACAAACCATGAGATCATGATCTGAACCGAAGTCAAGTGTCAGACATTTAACTGACTGAGTCTACCAGGTGCTCCTATTCTTGATTCATTTTAAAAAAAATATTTTTATGCGTAAATTTTATACATTCTGACTTTGCTAAGAATATTTGCTGGAGGTGAACATTAACATAGGTTTAAAATTATTGAGAAACCAAAGTAGAAAATGCCATATGAAACAAATGTCTCGGGGCACCTGGGTGGCTTAGTCGGTTAAGCGTCCGACTTTCGCTTAGGTCATGATCTCGCGGTTCGTGGGTTCGAGCCCCGCGTCGGGCTCTGTGCTGACTGCCAGCTCAGAGCCTGGAGCCTGTTTCAGAGGCTGTGACTCCCTCTCTCTCTGACCCTCCCCTGCTCATGCTGTCTCTCTCTCTCTCTCTCCTAGAAATAAATTAAAAACATTAAAAAAAAAAAAAGAAAAAAAGAAACAAATGTCTCTTAATGGTCCTTCTGGCAGTCATCCAGTAGGTATGGACTGAGTGCTTTCTGGGGGCCATCTTTGTCCTTGGTCATATGGAGAGGGTGGGAAACAAATGTAGGCAGTTCCCCTCTGTCCAGAGATTAAAATCTGCCGGGAATATGGACTGTAATTTTTCTAGCCCCCAAATACATAGAACATTGTAGTTGTGGTAGAGTCGTGACGGACATGTACACAGAGATCACGTGATAGGTAATGTAACTTGGTCGGGGAGGCACGTGTAGCTATCTGAAGAATGAATGGGCTTTCACTTAAAGGAGGGGAAGAAGAATTGTCCAGACAGAGGGAACAACTTGTGCAATGGAGACGGCATGGTGAATACTCAGGACAAAAGGAAACCTGGTGGGGCCACAGTGAGAACAGCTCGAGGGAGGGCTGTGTGGGATAGGCTGGGGAGGGAGGTTGGAGTAGGACTCGATAGCAGTAGGCAGGCTCTTATGCCTTACCCAGATAAGAGATTCAAGGTTTTTAGAGGTTTTAAAATGTCATGTATTTTTCAGGACTAATAAAAAGTTTATTAGCATCCCTAATAAAAACTTAATGTTAAGAATTTTTCTTTTTTGGGGGCACCTGGATGGCTCATTCAGGTAAGTGTCTGACTTTGGCTCAGGTCATGATCCCGCGGTTCATGAGTTCAGGCCCCATGTCGGGCTCTGTGCTGACAGCTCAGAGCCTGGAGCCCCCTTCAGATTCTGTGTCTCCTTTTCTCTCTGCCCCCCGCAAAAGATAAATAAACGTTTAAAAATTTTTTTTTAACATTTATTTATTTTTGCAAGAGACAGAGCACAAGTGGGGGAAGATCAGCGAGAGAGGGAGACACAGAATCTGAAGCAGGCTCCAGAGCCTGACATGGGGCTTGAACCCACGAACTGTGAGATCATGACCTGAGCCAAAGGCGGACGCTTGACCAGCTGAGTCCCCCACCCCCACCAAATTTTATTTTTTAAAGAAATTTTTATTTTTTTCCCCAGGTGGTTGGGATTCATATGCAAGGAATTGGGTGTGATGAAATGCTGCAGGGCTTTGCTGTTGCAGTGAAAATGGGAGCCACAAAAGCTGACTTTGACAACACGGTGGCCATTCACCCTACGTCTTCAGAAGAACTGGTCACACTTCGTTGAGAACCGGGGACTCGAATGGCTGGCAGCTGGACCAGCAGACCTTCTGAACAATGAACCAAATTATCATGTTTACTTACTGTTCCCATGTTATTTGTTTCTTTATTGTAATCAGGATATTCCAGTAGTGGAAGTTTTCAGTGAATAGTAGAACTTATTTATGTAATTAGAAATTTGTTTTGTCATCCATGCTTTCCATTTGATTTGCATCTCACAATAATCAATATTTTAAATTTTTTTTTATTAACAGCTCTGTGCTAGCTGGGTTTTTGTTTTGTTTTGTTTTTATCTCAGCCTCATCCCAGGTATAAAGTTGTATGAAGTACAGTTAATTAAGGTACTTGAATGAATATAGCTCGCTAATTTTTATAAATGAAGCTGACGGCAGCTCTTCACATTTAGATAATGCAAGTGCCCACGTCATTTTAATGTCTTTTTTTTTTTTTTTTTTTGTAAGTAGGCTTCATGCCCAGCTTGGAGCCCAATGTGGGGCTTGAACTCATGACCCTGAGATCAAGATCTGAGCTGAGATCAACAGTCAGATGCTTAACTGACTGAACCAGCCAGGCGTCCCTTGAGCTTTTTTTCTTTGAAGCCAGTACTGTGCTCTGCACATCACAAAGCTGCTTCAAGGTGTGACCTTTCTGTAAAAGCATATGACATGAGAGACCTGCCTCCCCTATTTTTTTTGTTTAAAAGATTAAAAATTTTGTTCCTTTTATGAGGTGAAGTACCTCAAACTTGGGAAAGATTTACCCAAGGGAGGGACATTTTAGAAGTAATTTCTACTTTCAGGAGAGGAATTCAGATACTTTAGAGTCCCTTCCTCTGCTAAGAGTTCATAGTTCAGCGAATGACTTCAACTTTTTTATGTGTTCATGTAATTTGTTTTCCGAAAACTATTTCCAAAAATCTGAAAATAAAATCACAGCCTTTTCTTCTTATGAAATTTGTTACTATAGGATTTATACGTAACCATTCATTTTCTAAGAACGTTTCACATTGGAGCATTACATGCTAACTGAGCTGCCTTAAGTAAGTTTAAGGCCTTATGGGGGAAAAAAGATTTTTATAGATTAAGAGCAGAGGTATAAAAGAATCATTTAGCAAAGGTAATGGTTGAGTTGGAAGAACAGCCTAGAAATTAGTTAGGTTTTTAGCATTTTCTGTCCATTAGCTTTTACCAACTAGATAAGTTAGTTAAAATTTTCCATGGGTTTCATTAGTGACATAGTGCTAGTGACTTCTTTCATTAAGCTTCTACTGAGTGTCTTTCTAGTTAGCCATGGCTAGGTTGCAGCCCTGAATTATTAAGTAGATCTAATGTCAATAGAAGAAAAATACTACATCAGTAACTAGGTTATGTAACTATTGAGGTAAGAAAATGGGGTCTAAAGACCTCGACGTGGACTGACATAAGCACTCCCCATGCCTTTCCCAACAGCTTAAAGAGTAGTGGGCCAAGGTTCTGGGCTCTGCTGACCTGGTTTGTTTCTTATTCTGCATAGGGCCCAGACTTCGGGTGTTTCTTTGTAAGGAACAGGGGAGACCCGAGTAGTTACACCCATTCTAACACCATGTATTTTTTTTTTTTTTAATTATTTTATTTTAGAGAGAGAGCGGGGGAGAAAGGGAGAGAGAGAGAGAGACAAGCTCCATGCTAAGCGTGGAGCCTGATGTGGAACTTGATCCCATGACCCTGGGAGCATGACCTAAGTCTGAGCCGAGATCAAGAGTCAACTGAACCACCCAGGTGCCCCTAAACACCATGTATTTTAAAAAAATTTTTTAAAAATATGTATTTTGAGAGGGAGAGCGCGTGCACATGAGCTAGAGACGGGCAGAAAGAGCAGGAGAAAGAGGATCCCAAGCAGGCTCCGTGCTGTCATATGCGGGGCTCAAATTCACGAACCACGAGATCTTGACCTGAGCTGAAACCACAAGTTGGATGCTTAACCAACTGAGCCACCCCGGCGTCCCAATCCTATCATGTATTTTATCTTAGGGGTCCTTTGCACTGCTTTCCCCTCCCCCACCCCCCCCACCGGGTCTATAGTAGGTTTAGAAGTTACCTTTTTCAAGTTGCAGTCTTCTTTCTCATCAGTTCCCAGTCTAGAAATCTAGCTCTAGCCTGTGAGTGATCTGGCACCACAGCATCCATTATTCAGAGCACTGGGGGATGTGGAAGATACACAAGACAGCACACTGTATACTATCTGGCACATTGTAGGCACTCGGTAGGTATTTGTTGAAGGAAAGACAGGGTATGGTTGACTCTTGAACAACATGGGTTTGAATTGTGTGGGTCCACTTATAGGTGGATTTTTTACAGTTACAGAACCGTAAATGCATTTTCCTTCTGATTTTCTTAGTAACCTTTTCTCTAGCTTATTGTATTTTTTTAGTGAGCTCTATGCCCAATTTGGGGCTTAAACTCATGACCCCAAGATCAAGAGTTGCAGAGTCACATGCTCTACCAACTGAGCCAGTCAGGTGCCCCTCTTCTAGCTTATTTTATTATAATAATGCATATAGCATACAGAGTAATGTGTTAATTGAATATTTATGTTATCAGGCTTCTGGCCAACCATTGGCTATTAGCAGTTAAGTTTTGGGGAATTAAAAGTTATATAGGTTTTTTTTTTTTTTTTTACTGCATGAGGGCTTAGTGCCCCTAACTCCCACATTGTTCAAGTATCAACTCTACTTGCTTTCAAGTAATCCTGTAGTTTGGAATAAGAGATAAACTTCTACACCAATAACTAATTCAAAGCAGTATGTTAATCACAGTGACCATATAACCTATTGACTAGAATGGGGCACTTTTGTGAGTGAAAGAGGGCACAATTAATTGGGACAATAGGCACTAATTTGTACTGTTGCAGGAGTGCCACCTTAAGCAAGCAGCATTGGAGAGGTGGAAGTATACAAGTTCATAAGAGACAAAAAGTGCCATTTTTGGGGGGAAAACAGGGCTATAAGAAAGATTATGTAGGGTTTGGAATTTGTGATTACGGAGGAGGTCAGAACATGTGGAGGGGTACAGTGAGGCAGACTTGGCAAAGTACATATGAGAAGTGATAAAGTTCAATTTGGAGTATCAGAGCGGATGTTGGTTTTGTGTAAAATAATTTTTGTAGAATATTCTTACCGACTTACATCTTACATACCTGAAGATCTGGTTCTGTATTGTTGCATGATAAACTTCCTGAAAGCTTCCAGGCTTAAAATAGCAACTTTTTTTTTTTAATATTTTTATTTATTTCTAGGAGAGAGAGAGAGAGACAGCGTGAACAGGGGAGGGTCAGAGAGAGAAGGTGATACAGACTCTGAAATAGGCTCCAGGCTCTGAGCTGGCAGTCAGCACAGAGCCCGACGCGGGGCTCGAACCCACGAACCGCGAGATCATGACCTAAGCGAAAGTCGGACGCTTAACCGACTAAGCCACCCAGGCGCCCCGCAACTTTTTTTTTTTAATGTATCACATTTGTGTGGGTCCAGAATTGGAGTAAGACTGCATTTGCAAAGATGACACTTCTGTTGGTGTTGACAAATATCATTTGTTGGTATTCAAATGGTAGATGGGCTGGTCTAGAGAGTCTAAAGCCATCATTCACATCTGGCACTTAGACAAGGATGTCCAATTGGAACGCTGGCCTTAGCTGGGACTGTGAACTTGAGTGCCGACATGTAGTCTTTCCAGCTTAGCAGTCTAAGCGTTAACGGACTTACATGGAAGGTCAGGGCTCTCAGAGATTGTTCCAAGATTCCCAGGCAGATGCTGCAAGCCTTATGATCTAACCACTGAGGTTCTAGAACATAATCTCTGCCACATGCTGTTGGTTAAGCAAATCATTAAGGCCAGCCCAGATTTATGAGGAAGTGAACTGGACTTCACCTCTCAGTGGGAGGAGCGGTAAAGAATTTGTCAACCTACTCAGTTTACAAGGCTTGCCTTAAACCACCTTTGTGAAGACTTCTTTGATAGTTTTATGGATTATATGTTCCCATAACACCTTGTCTCATAATAGGTTTATAGTCACATAGTAGGTTTGTGCTACGTATTCACCTGGTGTATGTCCTTTTACCATCCGTTTTATATTCTCAATGTTGAGTTTCACAGCACTATCCCTGATATATCATGTAGCAACTTAGTTTGTAAGAAGTCAGAGGTATATTATTGTGTGATGTTTTTGAACTAAAGTAGTAGAAAAGGCCAAAATTTTATTCTTTTATTTTTTTGAAAAATTGGTAGGCAGGATGTTCAGGTCTTCAACAAACTTTTCCCTTTCTATGAATCTGACCTGGATGTAGATGAAGAGCTGTTAGAGGTACATATGGAAGATGGTTTCCATTGTGCCTGACTCTGAAATACTCTTATTGCCATTACCTCTGGTACAATATTTTAGCATATTGATTCTTAAATGAAAATCAGAGTCAATGTTTATTTTTTTTAATTTTTTAAAAAATGTTTTATTTATTTCTGAGAGAGAGGGAGCGAGACAGCGTGAGTGGGAGGGTCAGAGAGAGGGAGACACAGAACCCGAAAACAGGCTCCAGGCTCTGAGCTGGCTGTCAGCACAGAGCCCGACATGAGGGTCGAACCTACAAACCATGAGATCATGACACGAGCCGAAGTCAGATGCTTAACCAACTGAGCCACCCAGGCGCCCCTGAGTCAATGTTTTATAAAGGTAAGAATGATTGGGGGGCCTGGGTGGCTCAGTTGGTGTGTCAGTTGGGTGTCCTACTCTTGATTTCATTTCAGGTCATGATCCCAGAGTCATGGGATCGAGCCCCATCCCAGGCTCCGAGCTGAGCATGGAGCCTGCTTGAGATTCTCTTTCCCTCTGCTCCTTTCTCTCCCTCGCATGCACTCTTTTTTCTAAAAGTAAAAGATAAGGGGCCCCTGGGTGGCTCAGTCAAGCAGGTGACTCCTGATTTCTGCATAAGTCATGATCTCATGTTTGGTGAATTCAAGCCGTGCATCCAGTTCATGCTGACAGTGCAGATCCTGCTGAGAATTCTATCTCTCCCCCTTTCTTACCTCTCCCTGCTCCTAGTCTTTCTCTCAAAATAAACTTATGTAAAAATTTAAAAAGTTTTAAAAGATAAATGATTATATACAGTTATTTCTGTATTCTGTGTAGTATAATTTACATGCTATTTAATTTGTTGAGGCAGTGTCAAAAGGTACTGTGTTGGATGCTAGGGCTGGCTTGTTCCTAAACTTTAAAGGTTTTTGTTTGTTTGTTTTTTAATGTTGATTTATTTTGAGATAGAGTATTTATTTTGGGAGAGGGAGAGAGAGAGAATCCAAGCCGACTCCGTGGTGATAGTACAAAGCCCAAAATGGAGCTCGAACTCACAAATCTTGAGATTGTGATCTGAGCCAAAGTCCAATGCTTAATTGACGGAGCCACCCAGGTGCCCCTAGACTTTATAAAGTTTTATAGAAACAATTCCCCTTTTAAATTCTTCATCTTTAAGTTGTAGTAGCCGACATTTGTCCTTTTTAGCTGTTCAGCATCTAGATTCCTTAAGTTTGGGGAATCCCAACCTTAATGAGCCTTGGAGACAAAGCCCATTTCCCGATATAAACCTGAAAGTGCCAGATACATGTTTTCCCTGGCTCCCTTGCAGCTGTGGAGAAGGCACATGATATAGGCTTGACCAATCAGATGTTCCCACCCCTGACTACTCAGAAATCAGTGATGCAAAGAAACAGGGACAGGAGAATCCATTCTAGTAGCAGGTGATGGCAGCTGTGGCAACAATACCAAGGGGTGGCCTGGCAGCAGTAGGAGTCCCTCCCATGTCAGGTTCCAGCTATGGTGGCTGGAACCCCATGGCAGCAATGGTGAGCTCACTGGGCCATTTCTGAATCATGATTCTGGCCACCATGGGTGTGGCTTCTTAGCCTCAACCTGGATCATCAGCCCTTCTGTGAGCCACCCTATATAGGATACATATCATTCTTAAATTAGCCCATGTGAATTTCCAATGTTTAACTAAGAACTGTGACCAGTAGTTTTATTTCAGAAAACAATCTTGAATGACAAGAAAGCTTATTTATTCTAGAACTTGTTGCCTTGCCATTAAGTATTTGTCCATGTATCTCTCCATTTGCTCCTTTAAAAGACAGGGAGCATGCTCTGTGTATTTTCACTGTTTACTAAAATGCCCCATAGTTTTGAATGAATGAGAGTGTGGAAGATGATAGTAGAGAATTAGAATGTGCTGTTTGGAGAGGACCTTGATAGATGGATGAAAAGATTAGCAGTAAGGAATCATTAAAGATGGTGATGGGGTACCTGAGTGGCTCAGTCGGTTAAGCATTCAACTCTTGATCTCAGCTCAGGTCTTGATTTCAGGGTCTTGAGTTCAAACCCCGTGATGGGCTCTGCACTAGGCATGAAGCCTACTTTTAAAAAGTGATAATAATTTAAAGATGGTGAAAGGAAATGCAGTCAAAGTAGGATTGGAAGATTAAAGTAGAAATAGGAAAGGGGCGCCTCGGTTAAGTGTCGGACTTTGGCTCAGGTCATGATTTCATGGTTCATGGGTTTGAGCCCCACACTGGGCTCTCTGCTGTCAGTGCAGAGCCCAATTCATGTGTCTCCCCCTCTCTGCCCCTGTCCTTCCCTCAAAAATAAATAATTAAAAAAAGTGAAAACAGGAAAAAAGTGGAGTAGGGTGGGAGATCAGAAATGATCACAAAACAAAAGGTCTGGATTGAGGTGGTGGCAGTGGGAATGGAAAGAGACATATACAAGAAAATTTGCAACAGAAGAATCAACTGGATTTGTGAACTGGTTGAACTTAGGGCTTGAGGGATAAGGAAGAGTCAAAACCAGCCCTGAAGTTTATAGCATAAGAGACGGAGAAATAGGATACCATTAATAGATCATTCATAAAATAAAATCCCCACAGGTGGAGAGAGTTGTTTAAAGAGGGCAGATGCTAAGTTTTGGATTTGTGGGCCCAGTATTTACCTGGATATGGAAAAGATGGAGTTTAGGAGAAAAGTAAGGACTATGGAGACAGATTTGTGAATTACACACTTGGAGGTCATAGTTAAAGCTACCAGTATGTATATATGTATTTATATGTGTACACACACACACACACACATACATATATACATATATAACCCTTAAGGCAAGAAGGCATGTTGAGAGACAGAGGGCCAGAGTGTCAATATTGGCCACATTGAGGGAGATTAAGGAGCCAACACCTCAGAGAAAGAGAGCAAGAGTAAAGTCATGGGGAAAGAGCTCAAAGGAGAAAGGAATGGTACACAGGAGGCTACTGAGCCTAACGACTTAGGAAAGCTACAGGAATTCACAGGTGTGTCAATGTTCTTTAGACAAGGACCAAAGGAACCCCTGTTGTTGGACAAGTTGGATTTGTTACTTATTGCAAGGGGTAACATGGGGCCATAGGGAGTCTCAGCAAGAAGTTTTTTTGTTTTTCTTTGTTTGAGAGAGACAGAGACAGCTTGAGTGGGGGACAAGCAGAGAGACAAGGAGAGAGACAGAGAATCCCAAGCAGGCTCTGCTCTGTCAGTGCAGAGCCGGACACGGGGCTTGAACCCATGAAACTGAGATCATGATCTGAGCTGAAACCAAGAGTTGGACACTTAACCGACCAACTCAACCTCCCAAGCACCCTGGCAAGAGGTTTTTTGAATGTTTATTTTTGAGAGAGACCAAAACAGAGTGTGAGCAGGAGAGGGGCAGAGAGAGAGATGCAGAATCTGAAGCAGGCTCCAGGCTCCAAGCTGTCAGCACAGGGCCCGATGCGGGGCTCGAACTCATGAACCATGAGATTTATGACCTGAGCTGAAGTCAGTTGTTGCTTAACCAACTGAGCCACCCAGATGCACCTCAGCAAATGTCCAAACAGAGAACCCATTTTAGAATATGGACTTTCATTGGGTAACTCTGGGGAAAGTATCAGGATGCAGAGATTGATCCTAGATTGGTAATGTTGAAAGCAGAGGGTAATCTTCTGATTTGATATTACATGTAGGGAGGCAGCTCCACACATACCCATACATCAATTACTAGTAATTGGTAAAGAAGTAGCGACAATTAATTCAGCAAGAGGAGGGTGTGTGGTATTTTGAGCTGCATAGTGATCTTGACTACAGTGACTGTTCTATGAAATTTTATGTTCAACAGGGGAAAGATAGGATTTAGCTGAGAGCATCAGATTTATTCTCAGACATCATAGGTTGATTTTTTCTTAGGATATTATTGGTGACTTTTGAGATTCCAAGTTAGGTAGATATGTAGCGTGAAAGCAAAAAATTAAAGTGCCTTCCTTTTTTCATATATAAAAATAGGGATAGTAAATGTATTACTCCATTGGGTTCTCGTGAGTTAATGTACATACAGGAATTGGTATAATAACAAGTACATAATAAATTCAGTTACCAGGGGCTATTTTTTTTTTTTTTGTCAGACCAGGGAAAGCTTCACACACAATGCCTCATTTGAACCTGTCTTTGAAGTGTGAGTGGGGTTATGATAGAGACCAGAGAAAGGGGAAGTGGAGTTAAGGGAACAAGGTGACACACAGGTTTAACATTCTACAAATATTTGCTATGCTTTTTCTTTTTTTAAATGTTTTTAATGTTTTATTTATTTCTAGGAGAGAGAGAGAGACAGCGTGAGCAGGGGAGGGTCAGAGAGAGAGGGAGTCACAGACTCTGAAATAGGCTCCAGGCTCTGAGCTGGCAGTCAGCACAGAGCCTGACGTGGGGCTCGAACCCACGAACCGCGAGATCATGACCCAAGTGAAAGCTGGACGCTTAACCGACTAAGCCACCCAGGCGCCCTGCTATGCTTTTTCTATAAGCCAGACCTTAAAGCAGAGAGAGGCTTTGGGTCAGGAAAGAAGCAGAGACCTTGTGATCAAAACCAGAAGCTCCACTTTAGGGATGGGGAGGAAAGGGAGGGGACACAAAGGTTCTGGGCATTTGGCCTTTGGTCTCTGGCTCTGTGATAGGCCATCTGCTGCCAACGAGGCCCACCTAATGTATACACATTCAAAGTACATTAAAAGTGTACACATCCTCTTTGTTGTCCTCAGACAAACATGGGCTTTTCTTCCTAAATGTAGCTGTATCCATTCACCAAATTGCCTATTACGGGGAGGGAAAGCTGACAAGTGCAGTGTAGTCAGAGCCGTGATAGGGGAAGCATCCGGAGCTATGGAGCAAACCAAGGGCGCAAGCAACCCACACTCAGAGGTCCAAAGAAGTTTTGGACTTGATGACTTTCCTTTTGTCTCTGCCTCATAAATTTCTCTTTCTTTATTGGATCAGAACCATGAACATACACAATTTGGATACCTTAGCTCCCATTGAACCCAAATCCTTCTTTGACCTTGTATCCTCTCTTGCTTTATTCTTTTGTATCTATTTCTAGCAAAACCTTAAAAGAATTGTCTAGATATTCTGTCTCCTCTCTCCGTTCTCAGCCGTTCATCCGTATTATGGAAACTGCCCTAGTGACTGTCATTAGTGACTACATGATATGAAATGATGATGTCAAATGGTTAATTCTCCTAACTGTTAATTCTCAAGCTTCATCTTGTATGATCTCTCACCAGTATTTGACTTTTGGTCAACCTTTACTTTTCTTGAACTTTCTTCACTTGCCTTCTGGGCACCCATTCACTCCTGGTTCTCTTTCTCCTTCACTGATACCTTCTTCTCAGCATCCTTGGTGGTCTTACTTTGAGTGTCCTAAAGCTCATTCCTTGGCCTTCTTTTCTTCTGTCTCTGCATTTGCTTGGTAGATGACTGGATGCAGTTCCATAGCTTTGAATACTATCTCTAGGCTGACTCCTACAGCCAATTGTTTATCCCACAACTCCACCTAGATCTGGTAGGTATTGTCAGCTTAATGTGGCCAAACAAAACAATTTCCTCCTCCAAACTTGCTTCTTTCCCAGTTCAGCCCATCTCATTGAATGGATCACCATTTCTTCAGTTACTCAAAGCCAAGATTTGTAGTTATTCTTGACTTCACACCTTAAGTGCAAGTCCTTATAATGGATTGCAAGGCTTTATAAGATTTGCTCTGTTCCACACTGGCTTCCTCTCAGTTCCTCAAAAAAAGCATCCGTTTGTTCTACCTAAAAAAACCTCTCCCCACCCCCATACCCTCCGTGGTTCACATTTTCTCTTCAGTTCTCTGGTCAATTCTCACTTTATCAGAGGTACTTTCTCTGATTCTGTAAATCCCTATCCTCTGGTCCTTTCATATTCTTCATATTGCTATCCAGCATTATGTCATGTTTTTCATATATATGAATAACATAAATATATAAATTATATACACAAATACATAATTTATTTATTTATATACACAAATACACATTTATATATCTACATATAGATACAGGTATATAGGTCCGTTTATATTTGTGAGTGTGTGTGTGTGTCTATCTGCCCCACTAAAACAACTCCACTAGGATAGGAACTTTGTATTGTTCAGCTGTGTGTCTAAATAGTGTTGGGAGTAGAACCTAGATCATGGCATTTGTTGAGCAGGTAGAATATGGCCATGGGGTAATGGGCATGATGATTGGGGCACTGCATCAAAGGGATTGGAGATGATATTGGAAAGCAGGTCAGGTTGGGATATAGATCATTCAGAGGAGACAGGACTTTATAATAAAGATACATGTCTGGGCAAAGTATTATTTTTGTTTAAGAAAGTTACCTGGAGGGGCGCCTGGGTGTCTCAGTCGGTTAAGTGTCCGACTTCGGCTCTGGTCATGATCTTGCGGTTTGTGGGTTTGAGCCCTGTATCAGGTTCTGTACTGGCAGCTCAGAGCCTGGAGCCTGTTTCAGATTCTGTGTCTCCCTCTCTCTCTGCCCCTCCCCTGATCATGCTCTGTTTCTGTCTCAAAAATAAAAACTATAAAAAAATAATAAAAAAAAGAAAGTTACCTGGAGAGGGTGGTGGCTCAACACCCAGCTTTGTGGATGTGTCTAAAGGAGACTAGCCTGAATCTCAGATGAAGAGGAAGGGACCGGATGAAAAGGAGGCTCTCACGATCTGTGGATAGGATAGAACTTTTGGGTAGGGCTGAGCACCCTGGTAGGTAAGAAGCTCTTTTCCAAAGGCAGAGGTGAAAGGGGTTAGTCAGGACTCAGAGATCAAGTTGAAGTACTCAAAATAGATTCAATCCAACAAATTGCTCCAAAAGAAGGAGTGAATTCAAAGAATGAGAATGAGTCCAGGAGTCCACCTAGTCAAAAGCATAAGGTAAAGAGTGGCACTGGAGAGGTCTGATAGAACACTATGTGTATACGTCCTTAACAGGAAGACAATGAGGACACTGCCAGGCAAGGGGTTATTAGGATAGCTGAATGTGTCAGAGAAAGATGGTGTTGAAAGTAGAGACTAACTATAGGTGTTGTGTCAGAATACCAGTTGACCACTTATGAAGAGTCTTGATGAAGTCAGTAGGACACAGGTTGGTACTTCACTTCATAGCTTTATAGGAGCAAAAGCTAAAAAGTGTCAGTGAACTCACACTTTTTCAGGCTGGGGAGGAATTCAATGGCTTTCAACCATCAAGTTTATTCCTCACTCGTGCTACATGTTTATTACAGATGGGCCATGCTTATGCTTCATATCATCTTCATTCCAGGATCAGGTTGACAAAGTGCCCCAATCTGGAATATGGCAGTGTCTTATGGCAGAGGGAAAGCAAGACAGTGTTTTTTAAAGCTAGCTCTTAAAATCTCCTTGGATGTCACACATGTCATTCTGTTCACATTCCATTAGCTAAAGCAAGTCACATGCCACTCTTGGGTTCAGAAAGAAGAGGTGAATAATTATGAAAAATTATACAATCTACCACAGATGCCATTGGATTTGGCAACTGGGAGAGCCAAATTGGTGACCTTTGAAAAGAGTTTAACTGGAGAATTGGGTTCTAATAATAATGGCTAGAATTTACTGACTACTTGCTATAGTTCACATACTGTGGTGAGTGCTTTATATTTATTATCTCATTTTAATTCTCCTTACTTTGGCTCCTCCTTAATTTGTATGTTGAAACCTAACTCCCAGTGGGATGGTATTAGGAGGTGAGGCCTTCAGGGGGTAATTAGGTCAGAGGGTGGAGTGTTCATGATAGGGTTAGGGTTTTATAAAGAGCGACAGGAGAGAGCTTGTTTGCTTCCTCCCTTTCTGTCTCTCTCTCTCACACACCCACTTCCCAGCCCCTACCATGCAAGGACACAGCAAGAAGGCAGCCATCAAACCAGGAAGCAGGCTCTTATGAGATACCAGATCTGCTGGTACCTTGACCTTGGACTTTCCTCCAGAATTTGGAGAAATAAATGTTTTGTTTAAGCCAGTCACCCCGTCTATGGTAATTTGTTATAGCTGACCAAACTGACTAAGACAATCCCTTCCATTACAAATGAGGATTACAGAGGTCAAGCGCTGGCTCAAGATCATAGGTGCAGAGATTCCGGCCAGTTCTATCTGGCTCCAAGGCCAGTATTTTAACTGCTGCAGAGTAAAAGTTACTAGATGGAGGTAACAGCAAATGTTTTCTTTTTGGAGAAATTTTCTAAGAGTGAGGAATGTAGGGTAGCAGAATATGCTATCACAAAATATGCCACTTTGGCATAAAGATTACTTTGAACTTAAGATAATTAAGAAGCAGATATTAGAAAGTTTTCTACCCTCTCTTCTATTTGCTTAAAAGTAGGACATAAATTAAAAAGGTGTTCTCCCGGGGTGCCTGGGTGGCTTAGTCGGTTAAGCGTCCGACTTTCGCTTAGGTCATGATCTCGCGGTTCGTGGGTTCGAGCCCCGCGTCGGGCTCTGTGCTGACTGCCAGCTCAGAGCCTGGAGCCTGTTTCAGTCTGTGACTCCCTCTCTGACCCTCCCCTGCTCACGCTGTCTCTCTCTCTCTCCTAGAAATAAATAAAACATTAAAAAAAAAAAAGGTGTTCTCCCTACTGTATCTAGCAGGAAGGACAAATTTAGTCACTGGAGACAACTTTAGTTTCTTAAGGACTTTATTTATTTCTTAAATATTTCTTTAATTTTGAGAGAGAGAGTATGTGCGAGCAAGCAGGAGAGGGGCAGAGAGAGGGGGCGGGGGGGGAGGGGACAGAGAATCCGAAACGGGGCAGAGAGCCTGATGTGGGGCTTGAACTCATGAACCATGAGACCACAACCTGAGCCAAAGTTGGGCGCTTAACCAAATGAGCCACCCAGGTGCCCCAAGGATTTCATTTTTTTTTTTTTTTAAATTTTTTTTTTAAGGTTTTTTTAATTTATTTCTAGACAGAGAGAGAGCGTGAGCAGGGGAGGGCCAGAGAGAGAGGGAGTCACAGACTGAAACAGGCTCCAGGCTCTGAGCTGGCAGTCAGCACAGAGCCCGACGCGGGGCTCGAACCCACGAACCTCGAGATCATGACCTAAGCGAAAGTCGGACGCTTAACCGACTAAGCCACCCAGGCGCCCCCCAAGGATTTCATTTTTAAGTAACCTCTATGCCCAATGTGAGGCTCAAAGCTATAATCCTGAGATCAAGAGATACATGCTCTACTGAATGAGCCAGCCAGTCAGTTCTTTTGTTATTGTTCTTTTGCTAAAATGCTAAATAAGCTCAAGTTCTATCCACACCTTTGAGTTACTCATCTCCAGGTATTCCTGTGTTTATGTGTAATACTCACTAATAAACTTGTTTGTCTTTTGTTAATTTATCTTTTATTAGTTTAATTACAGGGCCCCTGCTGGAAAACTTAAAATGGGGTAGGGGAAAAAAGACTTTTCCTCTTCTATGAGATGAATGTTTGAGAAGGAAGCAGGGACCTGGGAAGATATTTACAGGATTGGGTAGGCTAAGAAGGCTGGGGAAAAGACTCTAAGGGAGCAGAAACAGTTAATGCTAGGGAACTCCAGGACAGGTGATGAGCAAAATACTTACTTTAGCTCTTGATTTGTGTGGATGTGAGCTAATTTGCTTTTTTGAGCTAAATTTGCTATTTTGGATATTTTGAGAATTTAGATATCAATTTCACTTGTTGAGATAGATTAATAGGTGAGGGGAGTTGAAAGGCAGTTATTATTTGATGGTAGAATGAAGTAAACTTATTTGTCCTAACACATTTTTCCTCTTCCAAGCAATTACATAATTTGAAAAATCAAATTGTAAAATTAAACTACTACACAAAAAAGAATAAAGTTCTGATACATGCTACAACATGGATGTTCCTTGAAAACATTATATCAAGTGAAATAACCCAGACAGTAAAAGACAAATATTGTATTATTCTACTTATATATAATATCTAGAATTAGGGCAAATTCATAGAGATGGAATGTAGATTAGGAATTGCCAGGAGCTGGAGGGAGGAGGGAATGGCAACTTACTGCTTAAAGAGTAGAAGTTTCTGTTTGGAGTGATGAAAAATTTTGGAAACAGTGATGATGGTTGTACTATATTGTGAATGTAGTTAATGCCACCAAATCATACACTTTAAAATGGTTGAGGAGCACCTGGGTGGTTTAGTCAGTTGAGTGTCCAACTCTTGATTTCGGCTAGGTCACGATCCCAGGGTTGTGGGATTGAGCCCTACATCGGGCTCTATGCTCACTTTGATATTTCCTCTTTTTCTCCCTCTGCCCCCTTCCCCAATTGCACACACTCTCTCTAAAAGAAAATAACAATTAAAAATTAAAGAAAAAAATAAAATAGGGGCTCCTGCGTGGCTCAGTCAGTTAAGCATCTGACTTTGGATTAGGCCATTTTCTCGTGTTTCTTTTTTTTTTTATTTCTGAGAGACAGAGAGAAAGACAGTGTGAGCCGAGGCGGGTCAGAGAGAGAGGGAGATACAGAATCCGAAACAGGCTCCAGGCCCTGAGCTGTCTATCAGCACAGAGCCCGACGCAGGGCTCGAACCACAAACCGTGAGATCATGACCCGAGCCAAAGTCAGACGCCCAACCGACTGAGCCACCCAGGCGCCCCCATTATCTCATGTTTCTTGAGTTCAAGCCCCGTGTCGGGCTCTGTGTTGATAGCTCGGAGCCTGGAGCCTGCTTCGAATTCTGTGTCTCCCTCTTTCTCTCTCTCCCTCTCTCTCTCTGCCCCTCCCCAACTCACCCTCTGTCTCTGTCTCTCTCAAAAATAAACAAACATTAAAGCATTTTATTTTATTTATTTATTTATTTTTTAAATGTTTTATTTATTTCTAGGAGAGAGAGAGAGAGACAGTGTGAGCAAGGGAGGGTCAGAGAGAGAGGAAGTCACAGACTGAAACAGGCTCCAGGCTCTGAGCTGGCAGTCAGCACAGAGCCCGACGCGGGGCTCGAACCCACGAACCGCTAGATCATGACCTGAGCTGAAGTTGGACGCTTAACCGACTAAGCCACCCAGGCGCCCCTAAAGCATTTTAAAAAGGCACCTGGGTGGCTCAGTCAGTTAAGAATCCAACTTCAGCTCAGGTCATGATCTCACAGTTCGTGAGTTTGAGCCCCGCATCGGGTTCTGTGCTGACATCTCAGAGCCTGGAGTCTGCTTCTGATTCTGTGTCTCCTTCTCTCTCTCTGCCCCTTCCCTGCTCGCACTCTGTCTCTCTCAAAAATAAACATTAAAAATTTTAAAAATTATTAAAAATAAATAAAATAAATGGTTGAAATGGCAAATTTTCTGTTATATATCATAATGAAATAAAATAGTAAAAAAATTAAACCACTATATTGGAATCCTGTGGTTATACTGAGTTAGGGTAGTAGGTCAGGACAGAAGAGTGTTTCATAAAATATGCAAATTATATTTATCTGACGGGGTGCCTGGGTGGCTCATTTGTTTGAGTATCTGACTTTGGCTCAGGTCATGAACTCAGGGTTCGTGAGTTCAGGCCCTATGCTGAGCTTTGCACTGACAGCACAGAGCCTGTTAGGATTCTCTACCTCTCTGTCTGCCCCTCCCCAACCTGTACTCTTTCTCTCTCTCAAAAGTAAACATTAAAAAAAAAAAAAAAGTCACCATACTTCCCACCAAAAAGCATGCAGGGTATTATAATCATTTATGACATAACACATGAATAGCTATTAGTGGCTTGGATCATTCTTCATAAAATTTGACGCTAGACCTGTAAGTACTGAGGCTGCCAATATGTAGGTGGTCTGAATTATTAAAAAGATTTATTTAAACATCAAAGAATGTCCAACTTTGGCTCAGGTCATGATCTCAGGGTTGGTGAGTTCCAGCCCTGCATTGGGCTCTGTGCTGACAGCTGAGAGTCTGGAGCCTGCTGCAGATTCTGTGTCTGTCTCTCTCTCTGCCCCTCCCCCATTCACACTCTGTCTCGGTCTCTCAAAAATAAACAAACATTGGGGCGCCTGGATGGCTCAGTCGGTTGAGTGTCCAACTTCTGCTCCGGTTGTAATCTCGCGGTTTGTGGGTTTGAGCCCCGCGTCGGGCTCTGTGCTGACAGCCAGCTCAGAGCCTGGAGACTGTTTCAGATTCTGTGCCTTCCTCGCTCTGACCCTCCCCTGCTCACGCTCTCTCTCTCAGAAATATATAAAACATTAAAAAAAATAAATAAATAAACATTAAAAAATTTTAAAAATGTTTAAACATCAATGGTGGAGACTTCAAGGATATTGAATAATCATGTCACTATAAATAATCATGTCACTCACCTCAGAATGGGTACTTTTCCTATGTCATCATGAAGCCCTGGCTAGAGGCTGCCTCAGAAGCAATCCAGATGGTGTATATATTGTATAGTAAGGATGAGAAGGCAGAATAAAAATCTCTGTGTTTATCTCTAAATCTTGAATCCTCTGAAAACAAGCTAATTTGGGTTGAAGTTATTTGGAAATGGTTAAGTTGGTCATTATCATGGTCAATATTACCAGCAAACAATCGGAATCCTTTTTTAGTTCATTTGTAGTGTGGTGTCCATGTGGAAGCACTTCTAACACAAAAACAGCCTAATTATGGACCGTATAGGGAGCCCATTTTGTCTTCACTTGAGTATCGTTAGAGAACAGTTTATCAGCCACAAGTGCCTTGAATGAACGCAGTCACTGCTTTCAGGGTTATGACATAGTCACAGGCAACAGGCAGTACAGACAGGAGTGACACCACTGGTTTTCCAGATTCCACACTTACATATATTAGCGATTTGCTGGGGTATGTATGGGAGGGTTTCAAGTTGGGCAATGATAATAACAACAGGTAATATTTGGGTGAAGAAGGAGCAACTGAGATTTGAGGGTTTGGATTATAAATAATACACTCTACCACTGGCATTAGAAAGTTTACCTGTCTAGTATCTGTCCCAATTGGACACTTTGTTACAGTAATTAAACAAGGAGGCTATTAGACTGAAGAAGCTCTAAATGCCTTGGTAATCTACATAAATAAACTGAAAGGCCAGAGTCAATGCAACTGAATCTGAGAAAATGAAACTTAATAACTACTAATCACAAGCAACTAAGTAGGCTTTCTCAAATAAAGCAATTGCTTATTCAAATACTTCTTTTGATTTGCTTCTGAATCTTCCCTATTAAACTCCTTTCCCCTAGCTCCTGTAAGTGGAACACTCCTAACCATTTTCTATCTGGGGCTATCTGCTTTGAATCAGTGTTTACTCAAATAAACTTTTCAAAAATTTAATGTACTTTAGCTTATCTTCTTTCTGTGTGGCAGATCTAGTTCCGTAAAAGCACGATTCTCTAATTGTTAAGCTCATAATTCTCAGGCTGCTAGAAACTGAGCAGGTGTCAAAGTTTTATTTAAACACAGGTGAAAATGAAGGCCACTCAAATGAGGAAGACTACAGAATGTGCCATATAGCAAAGGAGTCAGCCATCATCACTTGTGTTTGGTAGAGATTCATAGGCAGTCAGAAAGCTTTATAATGAAAAAAAGAGGGGGATGCTTCTGGTAGATTCTGATTAAAGGTTGTTGGCAGGAGAAGCTGGCGGTGAAACCACTATAAGTGGGGTCATCAGTGTGAGTGGTGTGGGAAGCATATCTATCTGGTTTACTTGGTTCTGATGCACATGAGCGACTGTGTGTGTGTGTGTGTGTGTGTGTGTAGGTTTCTTAAAATAGAGAAGTTGGCTGCCTTTGAACAAATCTTGACCATCGTGAACTGATAGCTGCAGAGGTTGTAGCCTGGTTTCTTATGTGGGTCAGAATTTTATTACATATGGTCTAGCCATTGTCCTATTTGTTTTTTTAAAAAATTTTTATAGTTTATTTTTGAGACAGAGAGAGACAGAACATGAGCAAGGGAGGGGCACAGAGAGAGGGAGATACAGAATCTGAAGCAGGCTCCAGGCTCTGAGCTAGCTGTCAGCACAGAGCCCGACACCGGGCTTGAACCCACGAACTGCGAGATCATGACCTGAGCCGAAGTCGGACGCTTAACCGACTGAGGCACCCAGGCGCCCCTGTCCTATTTGTATATTAAGTCTTTCATTCATTAATAAAAGAGCCAGCAAAATTATGGAACTGGTTCCATGAGGATATGAGAAACAGGAATTTATATAATGATTGGGGAAAGGAATGATGAAATAAAAATTAATAAATTGATACAAAACTGGCTTATGTTTCTCAAGACAATATAATTTTAACTTTTGGAATAATTCTTTTCACTTGGTGCCTGCTCCTTCTCCCTATTACTCCTCACCAGTTTTTTTTTTTTTACCAATCTCTGAATTTACTGGGTTGCACTATTCCAGCAAAATTACATTTCCTGAGGGTGTCAGGTGAACATCAAGTAGGTTTATTAGAAAATCCTCTAGGATGAAACTAATTTCAAAAAGCCACACACAAATCACCTTTTGGCTTTATTTCCAAGTTTTGAATAAAAACTTATGTATTATCTCATTTAATCCTCACAACAGTCCAATTCAAGTGTCCCATTATAGTAGTACAATGATCCTTCCCATTTCTCAGATGAGAAAACTGAGGCATAGGTTAAGTATTTGACTAACCAGTACTAAATAATTAAACACTAGATACAGAATAGTTGAGCACTGGCTTTGATGGCACTTTAGATTATAAGGGTGGAA
Organism: Hyaena hyaena; assembly: GCF_003009895.1. Classification (NCBI taxonomy): domain Eukaryota; kingdom Metazoa; phylum Chordata; class Mammalia; order Carnivora; family Hyaenidae; genus Hyaena; species Hyaena hyaena. The sequence goes on along the minus strand of NW_024080648.1, from coordinate 6,471,969 downwards.
TGACAGCCAGAGGAACTTCAACACACTCTAATACATAGTAAGAGCGAAAGGCTACAGAAATTTGACATACTCTAATACACTGCCGGCTGTGGGCAACGCCAATTATCTTTTTCTTGGCTTTATTCTTACCTCTTTAAGTTGCTTCCGAATACGAAATCCTTTTCTAGGGGTGTTCACAGGTGTGGTGGTTGGGAGTTTAGAAGCTGGGCTCCACGTCCATATTTGCCTTTGCTAGCTAGCTGTGCTGTGTTGAGCAAGTCAGTTAGCTCCACTGGGCCTGTCGTTTCCTCACTTGTGAGACAGCTCGAACTGGCGACTTGGGCGCTGGTCACTAGCAGTTGATGAAAAGTACAAAACACCTGGTCGTTACTCAAGAACTTGAAAGGTCGCATCGCCACTTGGGTTAAAACGGATTCCAGAGCACGAGTGAGGGGCATCTGGTAGCTTTAAACTTCTGCAGAGGAAAGATTGTCTTCCTTTAGCTACGGCTCCTCTCAGGCCACCTAGGTCTCTTCCTCCGCCCCGCCCCCCTCGCCCCTCAGCTGTCTTAGGAACCCAGGACTCCCCAGCCTGCTGAGTCCCCTCCCTCGGTACTCTAGTCGGGGCACGTGACGACGCACGCGCGTTCTTGGCGGCGGGGGCGCCGCGGTGCCTGCCGGGACTGAGCTCCTAGTAGCCTGATCAGGAAGTGGCGGGCGGAGCCCGGGGCCGAGTCGCGCTGCCTTAGCAGCCGCCGCCGCCGCCGCTGCCGCCGCCGCCGCCAGTGCGGAGACCCCGGCCTGGCGGGGCTGCGCTGGGCGTGCGTGCGGGCAGGCGGGGGCGCTGACGAGGAGCAGGAAGCGGTGGCCACGCGGGCGTGGGCGGCTGGTCTAGGTGGCGGCGCTGGGAGGCGGCGGCCGGTCGCGTGGGGTGGCCCTCCTCGCTCAGGTAGGGGCCGCGGCCGCCGGGTGAGGGGAGCGGCGCCCCGGCCTGTTGTTCCTCGGGACCGCGTCCTCCCGAGCGGCGAGCTTGTCTTCCGTCTCTCGGGAGGCTGGGGCTGCGGTTCTCTGCGCGAAACACTAAACCCAGGAACAACTTCTTGGGAGCATTGTCTTTTTAGGCCGGAGGTCCATTGAGCAAACTTTTGGGTTGGAAAGAGAGGAAATCGGCAGTCGGAGAACTGATTGTGTCTCTTTCTTGCTTCCGACTTTACGTTAGCAGTAGCTGAACGAAACGCGTGTGGAGTTTGGGGAACCGCGGTGTCCAGCCACAGGCTGTGATTTAGATGCATCTATACAATTATTTTTAAGCTGCCTTTTGGAGACTTGGTTTGTAATGATTCCTAAACTTCAGTTATTATAGTTGTCTGCAAAGCCTAAAGAGATATTCCAAATCCAAACACTACGTTACCTTTTTGTCCGCCCGGCATTCCTGGCGTTTAAGAGGGGAGAGCAGTCTCTTTCCTTACGTTGCGGACTGTTCCGTAGCAGTAATCTTAGGTGCCAGGCGCAGCTCTGAGGTTTACGCAGGGAAAGAAGCAAAAGAGAGGAAAAGTAGAAAGGTTGACCCAAATCGAACGATACAGTGGAAAGAACGTGTGATTTCGAGCCAGAAGATTTTGATTTAAGTTTTGGCTTCTCAGTGATCATGCATGGAGGAACACTTGTGCTGATGATTTGTTGTTGTTGTTGTTGTTGTTAGGGGAAATGGGTGATTTATCCTGTCGACCACACAGGTTAGTAGTGTGTGTGAAGCAGGACACAGTTTTTGAGTCGTTTGGGGAAAAAAAGGAAAAGTTAGGTGGAGCATGCGGTGGTGAGAAAGAGACATTAAACCTTTCGGTCTAGGTGCCATTGAACGGGTACCCGTATCACACAGGTCGCCTTTGTTTTAGAGGCCTTTACCAGCATTTCAGGTCTGGAGTAAGACGCCTTTGATTTAGGAGCCAGGGTATTCGGGTCCCGGCCTAGGTACTTACAGCTGTGTGGACCTTAACTGTCCCTCTTCACTTCAGATTTCACATATTAAAACAAGGAGTAAAACTAATACGTATGGTCTCATAGAGTTGCAAGGCCCAAACGCAGTGAACATTTACAGTTTTTGTAAACTGTAAGGCTTTTTAAAATTTAAGTCTGTGTTAAAATCGTGATTAATAGCCCCGTTTAATTACCTGCCTTTACAAGGTGAAATAAACACCCATACATATTTCCTGCTTTAGGCTGGTTGCCTCCACTTTATCCCTTGTGATTTCTCCTTTCTTTTTTCTCCAGCACTTTCCCTCCCCTCAAGCCTGTTTCCTACCTTCTTCACCCTGGTATAACCATTATTACTATTATTATTATTTTTTTAGATCCAACTCAAAATAGTAACACTGAGATAACATGTATTTGTACTGCTTTGTTATTTTAAAAAATGCTTTTCACATTGTCTCATTTTAAAGTTGGGCTAGATGTAGACAATATTGGTAGTGTCTTCATTTTTGCTTATGATAAAATTGGATTTAGCTCGCCCTAGTGTATGGCCCAGGGTCATGTAGCAGTTAGAGATTAGAACTGAGGAGAGAAGGGGCGCCTGGGTGGCTTAGTCGGTTAAGCGTCTGACTTTCGCTCAGGTCGTGATCTCGCGGTTCGTGGGTTCGAGCCCCGCGTCGGGCTCTGTACTGACTGCCAGCTCAGAGCCTGGAGCCTGTGTCAGTCTGTGACTCCCTCTCTCTGACCCTCCCCTGCTCACGCTGTCTCTCTCTCTCTCCCCTAGAAAAATAAAAATAAAAAAAAAAAAAAATGAGGAGAGAAGTCAGGTCTTGGATTCCAGTGCCTGTGACTCTCATTCAGGTAGTTTACTCTGATTATTTCTTATCAGTGCTTACATTTTTAACTTTTAGTACTCTGAGTCACATTTTATACATTGCTTTTTAAGTGAGGTGCTCAATTCTTTCTTGTTCTTCAGCTTCAGCTATTTGAAGGCAAGGATTTACCTTCTAGAACCCTTCAAAGCTTGGGAGTCTGCAAACACAAGACAAATACACAAAGCTTGAAGTCACAAACGCAAGACATTTAATAAAGGCCTGTGAAACCTGTAATGACACTAGAGCAATTTAAAGATGTTTTTGTGTTCGTTATTCATTTAACAAATATTTATTGAGCTATGTGGTGCATGAAGGCTTTCAAAATTAAGTTACAATCTTTTTCCTCCCAGACCTTCCTTCCCTACTTACAAAGAATGCAGAAATCATTTACATGGTCAGAATGTGTGCTTAGACTTTCCATGGTGTTCTAGGAGAGTTCAAACAAGAGAAGAACTTTTTTTCTTCATAGAAGTATAATTGACACACAATGTTACATTAGTTTCTAGTATAATAGTGATTTTTACAACTCTGCCTTATGCTGTGCTCACCAGAAGTGAGGCTACCGTCTGTCCCTATACAGTGCTGTTATAGTACCATTGACTCTCTTCCCTGTGCTAAACCTTTCATCCCGGTGATTTATTCATTCTGTAACTGGAGGCCTGTATAGTCCACTCCCTTTCACCCATTTTGCCCATTTCCATATCTTCCATCTCCCCCTCCTTTGGCAACTATAAGTTTATTCTGTGCTTATGGGTCTGAAGAGAGGAGCTTTTTTTTTTTAATTTTCAATTCCAGTATAGTTAACATATAATGTTACATTAGTTTCAGGTGTACAATATAATGATTCACCAGTTCCATATATTAATCCATGCTCATCAACATAAGTGTACCTTTGGGGCGCCTGGGTGGCTCAGGTGGTTGAGCATGTGGCTCTTGTTTTCAGGTCATGATCTCGCGGTTTGTGGGTTTGAGCCTCACATCAGGCTCGGTGCCGACAACACACAGAGCCTGCTTGGGATTCTCTCCCTCTCCTCTCTCTCTCTGCCCCCTCCCTGCTTTCACTTGCACTCTCTCAAAATAAATAAACTTAAAAAAAGTATACTCTTAATTCCCTTCTCTGTTTTACCCATCCCCCACCCACCTCACGTCTGGTAACCATCTGTTCTCTATAGTTAAGAGTCTTTTTTGGGTTGTCTTCTCCCCCCACCCTCAGTTTATTTTGTTTCTTAAATTCCACACATGAGTGAAATCATACATTTGTCTTTCTCTGGATGGCTTGTTTTGCTTAGCATTATACTCTCTAGATCCATCATGTTGTTGCAAATGGCAATATTTCATTATTTTTTATGGGTGAATAAAATAAATTCCATTGTGTATATATGTATATATATTATATATACCACATCTTAATCCATTCATCTACCAATGGACATTTGGGCTGCTTCCAGAATTTGACTGTTGTAAATAATGCTGCAAAAAACTAGGGATGATATCTTTTCAAATTAGAATTTTTGTATTCTTTGGGTAAATACCGAGTAGTGCAGTTACTGGACTGTAAAAGAGAGAAAAACAATTTTTTTTTGTTATTTAGAAGAACATTTTTTGACAAATTGAGATTTTCATTTTTTAAATTATTTTTTTATGTTTATTTATTTTTGAGAGTGGGAGAGCATGAGCTGTGGAGGGGCAGAGGGGGTGACAGGCGGCAAAGGATCAGAAGAGAGCTTTGCATTGACAGCAGAGATCCCGATGAGGGACTTGAACTTATGAGCCATGATCATGACCTGAGCCGAAGTTGGACTCTTAACTGACTGAGCCGCCCAGGCACCCTTAAAAGTTAAAAAAAAAAAATTATTTTTTAATGTTTTATTTATTTCTGAGAGAGAGAGACAGCTAGCTGTCAGCACAGAGCCCGACGCAGGGCTTGAACCCACAAACCATGAGACCATGACCTGAGCCGAAGTCAGACGCTTAACCGACTGAGCCACCCAGGCGCCCCTAAAGTTTTTTTTAAGTTTATTTATTTATTCTGAGAGACAGAGCAAAAGTGAGGGAGGGGCAGGGAGAGAGAGAATCCCAAACAGGGTCTACAGAGCCTGACATGGGTCTTGAACCCACGAATGGTGATATCATGACCTGAGCTGAAACCAAGAGTGGACAGCTTACTCAGTGAGCCACCCAGGTGCCTGAGGAGAGGAGCATTTTTTTTTTTTAACAAATAATTTATTGTCAAATTAGTTTCCACATAACACCCAGTGCTCATCCCTACGAGTGCCCTCCTCCATGCCCATCCCCCCTCCTCCCTACATCCATCAGTTCTCAGTTTTTGTCAGCATTCAAGAGTCTCTCATGGTTTGCCTCTCTCCCTTTCCCCCACCATTTCCCCCCTTCTTCTCCCCCTTGCTCCTCTGTTAAGTTCCTCCTAATCCTCCTATACATGCAAACATATGGTATTTGTCCTTCTCTGCCTGACTTATTTCACTCAGCATAACACCCTCAAGGTCCATCCATGTTGCTACACATGGCCAGATTTCATTGTTTCTCATTGCCATGGAGTATTCCATGGTGTAGATAAACCACATCTTCTTGATCCATTTGTCCTTTGATGGACACTTAGGCTCTTTCCATGTTTTGGCTATTGTGGAGAGTGCTGCTATGAACATTGGGGTACATGTGCTCCTATGCCTCAGCATTTCTATATCCCTTGGGTACATTCCTAGCAGTGCTATTGCTGGGTCATAGGGGAGTTCTATTGTTAATTTTTTGAGGAACCTCCACACTGTTTTCCAGAGGGGCTGTACCAGTTTACACTCCCACCAACAGTGTAGCAAGGTGCCCGTTTCTCCACATCCTCGCCAGCATCTCGTGTTCTCTGATTTGCTCATTTTAGCTACTCTGACTGGTGTGAGGTGGTATCTCAGTGTGGTTTTGATTTGTATTTCCCTGATGAGGAGGGATGCTGAGCATCGTTTCATATGTTTGTTGGCCATCTGGATGTCCTCTTTGGAGAAGTGTCTGTTCGTATCTTCTGCCCATTTCTTTACTGGGTTGTTTGTTTTTTGGGTGTGGAGTTTGGTGAGTAGAGAGGAACATTTTTAAATATTTGTGAGGCACAGGGGTTGCTCATTCGCTTAAGTGGCCAACTCTTGGTTTCAGCTCAGTAATGACCTCGCGGTTCGTGGGTTCAAGTCCCGTGTTGGGCTCTGTGCTGAGAGCTGGAGCCAGGAGCCTGCTTTGGATTCTGTGGCTCCCTCTCTGGTGCTCCCCTGCTTGTGCTGTGTCTCACTCAAAAATATTTAAAAAAAGAAAAAACCTTGTTGAATGATCTGTGGCTTCCCTGGTTGTACTAAAGTTGCTTAGGGTTCTGGAATTTAAGAATGGGGGTGGGGGTGGGGGGTGTGGGGAACAAAAGAGGTCTACTCTCACCTCCCTCTAAATCAAGAATTTTCTGTTTATATTTCTAACACATTATAAATCCAGCCTTTTTATCACTTAATGATAGAGAGTTCACCAGGTCTTTTTTAATTTTAATTTTTAAAATTTCTTTATCATTATTATTTTTTGAATGTTTATTTGTTAGCACAGGCAGGGTTGGGCACAGAGAGAAGGAGACAGAATCTGCGCTGTCAGCACAGAGCCTGATGTGGGGCTTGAACTCGAGAACTGTGACGATCTTGACCTTAGTGGAAATCAAGTCAGATGCTTAGCCAACTGAGCCATCCAGGCTCCCCTTTTTTTTTTGAGAGTGAGCAAGCAGTGGAGTGGGGCAGAGGGGGCGGAGGGAGAGAGAGAAAGAGAAAGAATCTTAAACAGCTTCCACTATCAGCACAGAGCGTGACTCAGCTTGATCCCACAACTCTGGGGTCATGACCTGAGCCGAAATCAAGAGTCGGATGCTCAACCCACTGAGCCACTCAGGTGCCCCAAGAGTTCACCAGTTTTAAAAGACAGCTTTTCATTTATAAGTAAAATGATTATTTTTTTTCAGTGAACCTGTATCTGCCTCCTAATTTTTGCATAGTAGTCTGATGTTTCTAGAGCAGTGTTGTCCAATAGAAATACAGTGAGAGCTGCAAATGAGTGCCACACATGTAGTTTAAAATTTTATTTTTTAAAAAACGTTTATTTTGAGAGAGAGGGAGAGAGCGTGCTTATGCTTGCAGGGGAGGAGAAGAGAGAGGAGAGAATCCCAAGCAGCCTCCACATGGTTAGTGCAGAGCTGATCCAGGCTTGAACTTACCAACAGTAAGACCATGACTTGAACCGAAAACAAGAGTTGGATGCTTAACTGACTGGTAGCCCATAAAATGTTTTAATTTTTAAAATTTTATACTTTATTTTTTATTAAAGTATAATTGACATACAGTGTTAGTTTTAGGTGTACAACATATTTTTTAAAGTTTTTATTTTACTTTATTATTTATTTGAGAGAGACAGCATGAGTGGGAAAAGGAGGAGGAGAGAGAATCCCAAGCAGGCTCCATCCTGCCAGCACAGATCCTGATGTGGGACTCGAACCCATGAAACCATGAGATCATGACCTGAGGTGAAACCAAGAGTTGGATGCTGAACTGACTGAGCCACCTGGGTGTCCCTAGGCATACAACGTACTGATTCAACAGTTATATACATTACTCAGTGCTTTCTGTGTTAAGTGTAGCCACCATTTGTTACCATGCAGTATTATTGCATTGAGTATATTCCCTAATGCTGTACTTTTCATCTCCGTGACATACTTATTTTATAACTGGAAGTTTGAAAAAAAAAATAACTGGAAGTTTATACCTTTTTATACCCTTTAAACTATTTTGCCCATCCCCCCACTAACCTCCCCTCTGGCAACCTCTGGCAACAGCCAGCTTGTTCTCTGTATTTGTCTGTTTGTTTTGTTTTTTTAGATGACATGTATAAATGAAATCATATAGTATTTGTCTCTCTGCTTATTTTGCTTAGTACAGTACCCTCTAGGTCTACCTTGTTGTCTCAGACGGCAAGATCTCATTCTTTTTTATGGATAATATTCCATTGTGTGTGTGTGTGTGTGTATACAAATATATGTGTGTGTAGACACGTGTGTGTATACATATATGTGTGTGTGTGTAGACACATATATATGTGTGTGTAGACACATATGTATAAATACATATAGTCCACAATGGCTGCACCAGTTTGCATTCCCGCTGGCAGTGCATGAGGGTTGCCTTTTCTCCACATCCTTGTCAGCACTTGTTATTTCTTGTCTTTTTTATAACAGCCGTTCTGATTGGTGTGAGGTGATATCTTATTGTGGTTTTGATTTGCATTTCCCTGATGATTAGTAATGTTAAGCATCTCTTCATGTGTCTGTTGGCCATTTGTATGTCATCTTTGAAAAATGTCTATTCAGGTCCTCTAGGCATCTTTAATTGAATTTGTGGGTGGTTTCTTTTGTGTGTGTGTTAGATTATATAAGTTCTTTATATATTTTGGATATTAATCCCTTATCAGATACATCATTTGCAAGGTCTTCTCCCATTCAGGAGGCTTTTTCTTTTGTTGATGGTTTCCTTTACTGTGCACAAGCTTTTTGTTTTGATGAAGTCCCAATAGTTTATTTTTGCTTTTGTTTCCCTTGCCTGAGGAGACATATCTAGAAAATGTTGCTAAGGCCAGTGTCCGACAGATTACTGTCTGTCTGTATTTTCTTATTTTTTTTAATGTTTTATTTATTTTTGAGAGAGACAGCGTGAGCAGGGGAGGGTCAGAGAGAAAGGGAGGCACAGAATCTGAAACAGGCTCCAGGCTCTGAGCTAGCTGTCAGCACAGAGCCCGATGTGGGGCTCGAACCCACAAACCATGAGATCATGACCTGAGCTGAAGTCGGACGCTTAACCAACTGAGCCACCCAAGCGCCCCATCTGTATTTTCTTTTAGGAGTTTAAGGTTTTAGATCTCACATTTGGTCTTTAATCCATTTTGAGTTTATTTTCGTGTATGGTGTAAGAAAGTGGTTCAGTTTCTTTTTTGCCTATAGCAGTCCAGTTTTCCCAACACCATTTGTTTAAGATTCTTTTTCCCATTGTATTTTCTTGCCTCCTCTGTCATGAAGTCGTTGACCAGTAAGAGTCAGTTTATTTTTGGCCTCTCTCTTCTGTTCTGTTGATCTATGTGTCTCTTTTTGTGTCAGCACCATACTGTTTGATTACTGTAGCTTTGTAGTATATCTTGATATCTGGGATCATGATACCTCCACTGTTTCTGTGTTCCTTTTTCAAGATTCTTTTGGCTATTCAGGGTCTTTTGTGGTTCTGTACAGATTTTAGGATTTTCTAGTTCTGTGAAAAATGCTGTTGGTGTTTTAATTGGGATTGCATTGAATCTGAAAATTGCTTTGGGTAGTAAGGACATTTTAACGATATTCTTTTAATCCATGAACATAGAATATCTATTTGTTTCATCTTTAGTTTCTTTCATCAGTGTCCAGTAGTTTTCAGAGTGTATGTAGGTCTTTGATCTCCTTGGTTAAATTTATTCCTGGTTATTTAATTCTTTTTGGTGCAGTTGTATCTTTTTTTTTTTTAATGTTTTTTTAATTTATTTCTAGGAGAGAGAGAGAGAGAGAGACAGCGTGAGCAGGGGAGGGTCAGAGAGAGAGGGAGTCACAGACTGAAATAGGCTCCAGGCTCTGAGCTGGCAGTCAGCACAGAGCCGAGCCCGACGCGGGGCCCGAACCCATGAACCGCGAGATCATGACCTAAGCGAAAGTCGGATGCTTAACCGACTAAGCCACCCAGGCGCCCCTTTTTGGTGCAGTTGTAAATGGGATTGTTTTCTTAATTTCCCTTTCTGCTCATTTGTTATTAGTGTATAGGAACAGAACAGATTTCTGTATGTTAATTTTGTATCCTGCAACTACACTGAATTCACTTACTAATTTTTTGCTGGAGTCTTTAGGGTTTTCTGTATATAGTATCATGTCTTCTGGAAATAGTGACAGTTTCACATGTTCATTACAAGTTTGGGTGCTTTTTATTTTTCTTGTCTGTTTCCTTCATCTAGAACTTCCACTGCTGTGTTAAATAAAACTGGTGAGAGTAAGACATCCTTGTCTTGTTCTTGATCTTGGAGAAAAAGTTCTCACTTTTACCATTGAGGATGATGTTAGCTTTGAGTTTTTCATTTTGACCTTTATTATGTTATGTTGAGATATGTTCCCTCTAAACCCACTTTGTTGAGAGTTTTTATCCTGAACAGATTTTCTATTTTGCCAAGTACTTTCTTCTGCATTTATTGAGATGAACACATGGTTGGGGGAAATTAGTTTCAATATTTTATTTAACCTAGGATATCTAAAATATTATCACACCAACATGTAATAAATCTAAAACATCTCATCAGAAGGGTGTCTGGGTGGCTTAGTAGGTTAAGTGTCCAGCTCTTGATTTCAGCTCAGTTCCTGATTTCTGGGTTCATGAGATTGAGCCCTGTGTCAGGCTCTGTGCTGTCAGCACGGAGATTCTTTCTCTTCCTCTCTCCATGCCCATCCCCTGCTCATGTGCGTGCTCTCGCTCTCTCTCTCTCTCAAAATACATAAATGAACTTAAAAAAAAATCTCATCAGTAATTTTAAAAGTTCTTCTGTTTGTGCTACATCTTTTAAATCTAGTGTGTACATCTCAACTCTAGCCCCATTTCAAGTATTCTATAAGCACGTGTGACTAGTGGGTATCATATTGGACAATGCAGTTCTAGAGCTTTAGAGCCCAATTCTATTTCTCTGTGCCTAGCACAGTGCTTGGCACTAATTAAAGATTTTTAAGTGAATAAGTGAATTAAAACGTGCTGGAGAACTTACAATAAAAGATAATTTTGTTTGGAAGTAATTCTTTTTGGGATCTGTGGATTGGCCTATAGATTTGAGTGAATCTGTATTGAAGATACTTACTTTTATCTTTGCAGAATTATGGATCCAAGCCTGTTGAGAGAACGGGAGCTGTTCAAAAAACGAGCTCTCTCCACTCCTGTAGTAGAAAAACGTTCAGTATCTTCTGAGTCATCGTCATCATCAAAGAAGAAGAAAGCAAAGCTAGAACATGGAGGATCATCAGGCTCTAAACAAAATTCTGGTCAGTAAAATTGATTGTTAGGATTGTTTTTTAAGAAACCATTGAATCATGGCAAGTTCATTTTTTAAGGTTTTTTTTTTTTTTTTGAGAGAGAAAGTACATGCACTTGTTCACTGGGGGCAGAGGGAGAGAGAGAGAGAGGGAGAGAGAGAGAATCCCAGGCATGAACTGTAACATCATGACTGGAGCCGAAATCAAAAGTTGGACACTTAACTGGCACCCCAGCAAGTTCATTTTTTAGTTCAACATTATGCAATGATAAGAGAGTGTATTGCTTAAGATGTTAATAGTCTTGTGTTGTAGTTAGAATTTAGGTTATTATCTTTTCAGAAAATAACTTTGAAGTTAAATTTATATACCATATAATTCACTCTTTTTATTTTATTTTTTTATTTTTATTTTTTTTTTAATTTTTATTTATTTCTAGGAGAGAGAGAGAGACAGCGTGAGCAGGGGAGGGTCAGAGAGAGAGGGAGTCACAGACTGAAACAGGCTCCAGGCTCTGAGCTGGCAGTCAGCACAGAGCCCGATGCGGGGCTCGAACCCACGAACCACGAGATCATGACCTAAGCGAAAGTCGGACGCTTAACCGACTAAGCCACCCAGGCGCCCCAATTCACTCATTTTATTAAAAAATTTTTTTAATGTTTTTATTTTATTTTTGAGAGAGAGCGAGAGAGAGCGCGTGCGTGCTAGCGGGGGAGGGGCAGAGAGACACGCAGGATCTGAAGTAGGCTCCAGGCTCTGAGCTGTCTGTACAGAGCCTGACGTGGGGCTCGAGCTCATGGACTGTGAGATCATGATCTGAGCTGAAGTTGGATTGCTTAACTGACCAAGCCACCCAGGCGCCCCTATTTCACTCATTTTAAATGTATAATTAAAATATTTTGGGGCGCCTGGGTGGCTTAGTCGGTTAAGCGTCCGACTTTCGCTTAGGTCATGATCTCGCGGTTCGTGGATTCAAGCCCCGCGTCGGGCTATGTGCTGACTGCCAGCTCAGAGCCTGGAGCCTATTTCAGAGTCTGTGTCTCCCTCTCTCTCTGACCCTACACTGCTCACGCTGTCTCTCTCTCTCTCTCTCCTAGAAATAAAAAAAAATAAATAAATAAAATATTTTTAGGAAATTTAGAGAATTGTGCAACTATTGATGTAATTCAATTTTAGAACATTTCTATCACCCCCATAAGATCCTTTGTGCCCATTCTCTTCTTGTTCCCACCCTAGTCCCAGATAACCAATAGCTTCCTTTCTCTATATATTTACCTTTTCTGGACATTTCATATAAATGGAATTGTACAAGTGGCCTGTAGTGTGTGGCTTCTTCTACTTAGCATTTATTGAGATGATAATGTTCTTTTTGTTTTAACATGGCATATTACATTTATTGATTTTTCAGATAAAATCAGCTTTGCATTCTTGGAATAAATCCTACTTAGTATATAATCCTTTTTATTTGTTGTGGCATTCAGCTTCCTGATATTTTGTCCAGGATTCATCCATCTGTAGCATGAATTGTACTTGATTGATAGCATGAATTGTATTAGGACTTGATTCCGTTTTATTGCTGAAGAGTAAACCATTGTATGGGTGTACTATGGTTTGTTTATCTGTTCATCAGTTAATGGACATTTGGGTTATTTCCAATTACTGGCTATTATAAATAGTGCTGCTATGAACATTGATGTACAAGCTTTTATGTGGACTTGTTTTTGTTTTTTTCTCTTGGATAGAGGACCTAAGAGCAGAACCTCCTGAGTCACGTGGTAAATTTATGTTTAACTTTTTTTTTTTTGTTTTTGTTTTAAATTTCTGAGAGAGAGACAGCATGAGCAGGGGAGGGTCAGAGAGAGAGGGAGACACAGAATCTGAAACAGGCTCCAGGCTCTGAGCTGGCTGTCAGCACAGAGCCCAACTCGGGGCTCAAACCCACAAACCATGAGATCATGACCTGAGCTGAAGTCAGATGCTTAACCAACTGAGCCACCTAGGCGCCCCTATTTTTAACTTTTTAAGAAGTTACTAAAATAGCTGTACCATTTTACATTCTTACCATCAATACATGAGGGTTCTATTTTTTTTCATTCTTGTTAAGATTTGTTATTTCTTGTCTGTTTCATTATAGCCATTCTAGTGGTTGTAAAATGGTATCATTGTGGTTTTAATATGCAGTTCCCTAATGACTAATGATGTGGAGCATCATTTCATTTGCTTTTTGGCCCGTTCATGGGTCTTCTTTGGACAAATGTCTATTAAAATTTTTAGCCCATTTAAAAAAGTTTCATTGTTTTCTTCCTATTGATTTGTAATTGTTCCTTATAGATTCTGAATACAGTTTCTTTATCCAGTATCATTTGCATTCTTCATCATATACAAGATATCTTTGCCTAACCCAAAGTTGTGAAAATTTACTCCTATGTTTTCTTGTAAGAGTTTTATAGTTTTAGCTCTTACATTTAGGTCTGTGATATGTTTGAGTTGATTTTTTGTGTGTGTGGTTTACTTTAAGGGTCTAACTTCATCTTTTTTTATGTGGTTATTCAGTTGTCCTCACGCCATTTCTTGAAATGACTCTCTTTTCCCACTGACTTGCATTGGCCTCCTTATTGATTATCAATTGACTATGAATGAATTTAGTTCTAGAATCTCAGTTTGGTTCCACTGACTCCAGTGTCTATCCTTAATGCCATACTCTCTTGATTGTTGTAGCATTGGAATAGGGGAGTGGAAGTCTTCACTTTTGTTCTTTTTCAAGATTGTTTTGTTTTTTTCCTGGATTCTTTGCATTTCCAAATAAATTTTAAGATCACCTTCTTAATTCCTATCTGTAAAAGAGCCAGTTGTGATTTTTATAGGGATTGTATTGAATCTCTCAGTCAGTTTGGGGAGAATTGATATCTTAACAATATTAAGTCTTCCAGTCAATGAAGATGGATATCTTTTCATCAATTTAGGTTTTTAATTTCTTTGGTAATGTTTTGTAGGTTTCTTTTTCCATTTTCTTAATGTTTATTTGTTTGAAAAAGAGAGAAAATGCAAGTGTGGGAGGGGCAGAGAGTGAGGGAGACACAGAATCTGAAGCAGGCTCCAGGCTCTGAGCTGTCAGCACAGAGCCTGACGTGGGGCTCAAACTCACGAACCGTGAGATCATGACCTGAGCCGAAGTCAGAGAAGTCAGATGCTTGACCGACTGAGCCACCCACGTGCCCCCGTAGTTTTTAATGTATAAGTCTTAAACTTACTTTGTTAAACTTATTCCTAAGTATTATTTTTTTTAATATTACTGTGAGTGAAATTGTTTTCTTTTTTCTTTTTTTTAATGTTTTTTTATTTATTTTTGAGAGTCAGAGAGACAGCGTGAGCAGGGGAGGGTCAGAGAGAGAGAGAGAGAGATACAGAATCCTTAGACAGGCTCCAGGCTCTGAGCTGGCTGTCAGCACAGAACCTGGAGTGTGCTTCGGATTCTATATCTCTGTCTCTCTCTCTGACTCTCCCCTGCTCATGCTGTCTGTCTGTCTGTCTGTCTCTCTCTCAGAAATAGATTAAAAAAAAGACAATAAATTATATTTTAAAATTCCTACTTGGTTGTGATGGATATAATCCTTTGTATTTGTTTTGGGATTCAGATAGCTAGTATTTTGTACTGGAGTTATGTGTTTATATTTATGGGGGTATAGTCTGTAGTTTTCTTGGATGCCAGTGAGGGTATTTATGGCCTCATAAAATGATAGGTTAAGTGTTCCCTTTTCCACTATTTTCTGGTAGAGTCTGTGAAGGTTTGATACAATTTTCCCTTTAAATGTGTGCTAGAATTCACTAGTGAAGCCATTTGGGCCTGAGCTTTTCTTTGTGGGAAGTTCTTATAGAAATTCTTCTTATAAATCTATTCAGATTATCTGTTATCTTCTTGAATTAATTTTGGTGCCTTGTATCTTTTTAGGAGTTTGTCCATTTCATTATCTACATTGTCTAAAGTTTTTCAAAAGTATTTCCTTGCAAGCCTTTGACTTCTTTAAGGTCATTAGTGATATCCCTTCCCTCTTTCATTTTTTTTTTTCCCCCTAGAGAGCAAGAGTAGGGTGGTGAGGTAGAGGGGAGAACGAGAGAGCAAGAGAGAGATACTCCAGCAGGGTCCACACTGAGTGTGGAGGCCATAGCATGGCTCGATCCCACGACCCTGGGATCCTGACTCCAGCTGGAATCAAGTCAGCTGCTTAATCAGCTGAGCCACCCAGGCACCCCTTCCCTCTTTCATTTCTGATTTTTAGGAATTTATATTTTGTTGAGCTTTTCAAAAAATCGACTTTTGATTTCATTGATTTTTATCTTGTGTTTTTCTGGGTTTTTAAAATTTTATTTATTTCAACTTCACCATTATTTCTTTTTTTTCCTGCCTATTTTGGGTTTAGTTTAGTTTTGGACTGTTACTTTTTAAACAAGATCAGTCCAGCTTACTTCACAACAAATTATTTACCTACTTAAAAATGTAGCAACAGTAATCTTTATGGATGTCATTTTGTTAGGTATTTTTTAAGCTGTTTTACTAACTGATGTTAAAGCAGAGGTAATCTTTTTATCAAGTAGGGCTGTTATTAGCACATACGTGAAGTTTGATTATGTCTCATTCTAATGAAATGTACATTGAATTAATTCACAGTACACTGTTTTAAACATTAGCATGGGCGCCTGGGTGCCTCAGTTGAGTAAGCATCTGACTCTTGAGTTTGGCTTAGGTCATGAATTCATGGTTCATGGGATTGAGCACAGAGCCTGCTTGGAATTCCCTCTTTCTCTCTCTCTGCCTCTCCCCTGATTGATTCATGCATTCTCTGAAAATAAATAAACTTAAAAATAAACGTAAGCACAGACCTACTCTTAGACCTAGTCTCTTTGATCTACTTAAGAATTGTCTTTGCCCCTGCTAAATAACAAAATTCAGCCATGTAAATTTGATGATCTAATTGGCTTTATTAAATGATTCACGAATCAGGCAGCATCCTGTCGAACAAGTACAAAGGCATCCCAAGGAGTTATACCAAATGGACAGTTCTTATAGCAGGAAGGTGAAGGCAAGAAAGTTATTAGCAAAAGAAAAAGATTGTTTTAGGCCAAGCTGCTTTCTAGGGGGGAAAAGCCAGGACTCTTACGCAGATGACCTCATCTTCCTTTGGTGGAGAGGGTCCATGTGGCATACGCATTTGTGTTAATGGAAAAATTCCTGACTGATCATTTAAGACTACATTTCAGAGGGAGTTTGAAACTTTAGTTAGATTATGTATTAGGCACAATACGTAATGGTTTTGGAACTTGGTTAAAGTGACATGATTTGGGGCTTGTGGCTTTTTTTCTTTTTAACCAAAACCTCAATGGCTTAAAAAAACAAAAGCTTGTTTCTCTCTCATACCCCGTGTTTAACATGTGTTGGCAGGGGTCTTAGCTCCTTAGAGTCACTGAAGGACCCAGGCTGGTAGAGTAGCTGGTATTTCCAGTTACTGGTTTCAGTACCAGAGGGGAAAAAGAGCTCTGGAAGATCTTGCTTGGCAGTTAAAATCCTCTGGCCTTGAGGTGAGACATCACTTTCTCTTACAACTCATTGTCTAGAGCTAGTCACAGGGCTGTACCCAGCCACAAGGGGTTCCAAGTGCTCAGGGGAGAGCTGGAAATTTTGGGTGTACACAGGGAAGACTATACCGTACCACCCGAGTTGGGGTCACTATGAGTGGATTGCCTGATTAGGTGCTTACAAGGTTTCCTAGCTTAAATTCTTTATTGTCCACTCTCTGTACAGAAGTCAGTAATTTTTCTAATCATCAGTCTGGTAACATCAGTCTCTGTAAGGCTGATGATCATTGCTCTTCAGATGAAGCCTAGCTTTTCCTGCCATCTGCATGCCTTACCTGCTCTAGTCTCCGTTACCTTTTATACCCATATTCATTGTTTTTCTTGTACTCTCTCCTAGTAATACTGGCCTGTATGTAGCTCTTTTAACATGCTTTACTCTCTTTTGCCTCTTGACCTTCACCCAGATTATATTCTCTTCCTGGAATATTCTTTCTTCGCTCTTTCACTCTTTCCTGTGAGTAAATCCTATTCCTCTTTTAGATTGCAGCATAAAAGTCCTATTGTCTCTACTTTCCTATTCGAATTTGGTGCTTAGCCTTTGATTCCCATAGCGCTCACTATTTCTGATGAAGCTGTTGTGTGTCATTGCAATTGCATGATTGTTTGTTGTTGTAACCTAATCTTTCACACATAGAAGCACTCAATACATGTTTGTTGAATGGCTAATAAATTACAGCGTAAGGTAGGGAAAAGTTAATAGTGTTCATTATCAAGAAATTTAGTAATTAAAGGATCTGTAGGCTTTCTATCTATGGTAAGGACTCCGAGTTTACCATTGATCAAAATGTGGTTTTAATGGTGCTCAGAATAGCTCCTGTTTACCTAAGTATTGAGTATACCAGGTTTCACAAGTCCTTTGTAAGTTGGTTACATTATTTGTGTGTATTTCTAACGTTAGAAAAAAATATTTTATGTAAAAGGGATTTCAGACTGACAGGGTTCTCTAAATTGAGAATGATAGATATATATTTTCTCAGTTCATATATAAGATATTTTCTATTTTGCCTTAATTTTCAGAAGCTTCTTAATCTAGGTTGACGTGTCATATTTAAAGGCTGTTAATTCCATTTTGTTGGTTGTTGTTATTTTGAGTAATGCTGTTACAAATATCTTTGTATCTTGAGCTTTTTTCTTTTCAACTAATTTCTCAGGGTAGATTTCCAGGAGCCATATTTCTGGTGAAGGGCAGTTGTAGTGGTTAAGAGCATGCTTAGGTTTGCTCATGGGTGGTAGCAAAAGGATTAGGGTTATAAAATATAATATCTTTACAGCCCTTGTAATTCCAAGAAATAAAACTGAAGTATTTCTTTTAAAATTTTTTAAATATTTATTTTTGAGAGAGAGACAGAGTGCTAGCGGGGGAGGGGCAGAGAGAGAGAGAGGGAGACACAGAGGGCTCCAGGCTTTGAGCTGTCAGCATAGAGTCCAGCATGAGGCTGGAACTTCCAAACTGCAAGATCATGACCTGAGCTGAAGTCGGACGCTTAACTGACTGAGCCACCCAGGCGCCCTGAAACTAAAGTATTCAACGGCTGTTACATGGTCCTATCTTTTTGTCTTTTTTTTTTTTTTTTTTTTGGGCAGTCTTTTCTTCATTGGGTATCTTTAGCCCTTGAGAATATGAATATGAGTAACAAAAGGAAAAGCTCAAGAAATACAGTTTAGGGGTGTAGAAAGTTTTAGTTTGAAAACAGCTTGGTCCTTCTTATACAATGTATTTATTATTAAACAGTAGGTCCGTTTTAGGAAAATTCTATGCCAGTATACTTGTGACCTTTCTATTTTGATACTTTTTTTCACACTAATCTTTACATAAAACCTAAGTCTTTAAAAAGTGTATAAAGTAGGGATTTTATGTATAAGTGGAATTATTTTACTTTGGATTTAGGTAAGAATTTTAAATAGCACATTTATTACCAAGACACATGGAGGGTAGTTATTGTTTTGGTCAGAATTATTTGATCTTGCTTGTGTTTTCTAGCTTACATTTTGCTGCTTAATATTGAAATCTAGGAATCTTTTATCCAGTTTTTGAAGTGTCATTTTAAGTACATTGTTAACTTATTCACATTTGTGAAGATTTCATGTATATTTAATGAAAGGGATACATACACAAAAAGTGCATATTTAACTTGTTTTTCCCTTCTATTAGAAATCTTTTAATTATTTAGAATCAGTCAGTTAAAATTTTTTTTTAATGTTTATTTTTGTGTGTGTGAGAGAGAAAACAGTGCGAGCAGGGGGAGGGCAGAGAGAGAGGGAGACACAGAATCTGACGCAGGTTCTAGGCTCTGAGCTGTCAGCACAGAGCCTGACGCCAGGCTCAAATTCATGAGCTGTGAGATCATGATGCGAGCTGGTCGGTTGCTTAATCGACTGAACCACCAGGCACCCCTCAGAGTCAATTTTATAAGAGCTGGCCTCAGAAAATTTTCCTTTTTTTTCTCAGCAGTTGGAGGCTATTTTCAGAGATTTTGTTCATCTTAGATAGAGTGCTAGACCACTTCAATTTCACGTTTTCTGATGTTGTCCATCATACTTCTAAGAGGGTTTGGTTCACTTTTCAAGTCTTTCACAGTCTTGTTTTTTACACAGCAGCAACAGTCAAGCACTTCATAAAGGAAAGCCAGCACCACTAAAGATACCACTGTAAATATGAATAAAAGCAGAATGACAAAGCAGGCAGTGTTCCAGTTATCATGAAAAGGGTAAATTTTTTGAACTTGAAAACCCAGGTACTGATAAACAGATGTAGTTGTTTCATTCCAGAGGCTGGAGCTCAGGGAGGCCATTCTTAGGGATTATATACTTCTTGTATTGGTTCTTTTGAATCTGTAAAAAGGTAGAAAATGAATATGCATGTAATTAAATTCTACAGATTTGTCAATTCAAGTCTCAGTACTAAGATTCGTTAGTAAATTTATATGGGTAACATGAGTTGTTTTATTTTCTGCCAGAATTAATGCTCAGTGGTAATTTTGAATTTTTTCTTTATCTTCTGGCAGTGTGCTCTGTAAACCATACTATATATATGTTTATTTTTTAAATGCTTATTTATTTATTTTTGAAAGAGAGAGAGGGAGACAGAGAATCCAAAGCAGGCTCCATGCTGTCAGCGCAGAGCCTGATGCAGGGCTTGAACTCACGAACTGTGAAATCATGACCTGAGTGAAAATCAAGAGTGAGATGCTTAACCGACTGAGCCACCCAGGCGCTCTCATACTACACATCTTCTTATGTGTGTCTTTTGCTAGACAAATACATACATTTAAGATTTATATACAGAAATTAAGTGCTAATAGAAGGGGAAAAGGAGCAGCTGAATTGTTTTAAAATTTAACTAAAGCAGTGGTCAGTGACCTGTTAACTATAAAAAATCTTGTGTTTTAAGGTGGTATTCTTCATACTGTCCCCAGGAAAGCTTTTCTCATTACCTTTGTGGATCCTTCTCACCTTCTTGGCTCAGTGTATTTCTGTCTCCTAGGTCCTCTTCGAAGACAGGTGACCTGAATCAAGAAGTAATGGCTGAGTGAAAAATATTAGAGAAACAAAAGTTAAATAATGCCAGTTTTCAGAATAAGGATAATAAAATTTTAGGTTCATGTTCCCTGTGAAGAGACCTTAATCACAGGATTTTTTTTTTTTTTTGTATGATAGCATTAACTGTTCATATACCTGAATAATTTATGGGTATGAATATTTTACCATTTTTTTTTTAAGTTTATTTTGAGAGAGTGAGCATGCATGTCCATGGGGAAGGACAGAGAGGGGAAGAGAGAGAGAGTCCCAAACAGGTTCTGCACTGTCAGTGCCGAGCCCAGCAAGGGGCTCGAATGTATGAACTGTGAGATCATGACCTGAGCTGAAACCAAGAACCAGATGCTTAACTGACTGAGCCACCCAGGTGCCTTTTCTTGAAACTTAATTAAAAAAAAATTATAAAATGCTTATATACTAAGAAAATTTTGGAAAATATTTCAGAAAAATTTAACAGAAAAAATATAGTTCCACTTCCTTAATTAAATGACTGCTGTCCGTTTGAAAGCTTTATTTTATTAAAGAGATGACTTATTTAGTGTGATTTTTCTTTCCTTCATAGTTGTAAATAGACTTTCATTCATTCTTGTAAACACATATCTCTATTGATTACCTACTGTGTCCCAGACAGTTTTCTGAATGCTGGAGATACTTGTGTATGAGAGTATATTTCAATTAAATAAAACTTGAAGATAGTTGAAGAGTAGGAGTGTAATGAACCCGTGTATTCTCCTAATACGGCTTCAGTTACCAGTTCATCTGTACGTTTACCCATTTGCTTCCACCCCATAGATTATATTTTTTCAAGTTTGTTTATTTACTTAAGTAATCTGTATGGCCGGTATGGGGCTTGAGACCAACAACCCTGTGATCAAGAGTTGCATGCTCTTTGACTGTGCCACCCCGTGCCCCTAGGTTATTTTGAAGCAAATCCCAGACATTATCATTTTTCCTAGACATACTCAGCGTATATCTCTTAAAAGGTGAGGATTCTTTTTTTAAACATAGCCAGCATGTAATTTTCACACCAACAAAGATGAAAAAGTGAATTAAAACCAAAAGCCATAACAGTATAATTCCTTTAGTTTCTTTGTTTTCTTTGTAAATGTAACTTTAAAACTTTGAAGTTGATAAACTGATACTTTCCAAGGTTTTTGTTTTCTTTTTGTAATTTATTACTTTTAAGTGAACTCCTTGCCCAACATGGGGCTTGAGCTCACAACTCGAGGTCATGAGTCACATGCTCTACTGATGGAGCCAGCCAGGCACACCAAAGGTTTTTGTTTTCTTTGAATCATATTTGCTTGGCAAGCAACTGCACCTCTCTGGATGGATTTCTTTGTGTTTTTTGAAGATTAAATTGATGATCTGAGGGGTACCTTGGTGGTTCATTCGGTTAAGTGGTCGACTCTTGATTTCAGCTCAGGTCATGATCTCACTGGTCCTTGGATTAAGCCCTGACTCTGGCTCTGTGCTGGGCATGGACCCTGCTTAAAATTCTCTCCGTTCTTTTCCCTCTGTCTCTATCCCACTTGTTCGTGCATGTGCTCTTGTTCTCTCTCTTTCAAAAAAAAAAATCTGAGGCCAGAAGTCAAGGCTTAAATTCATTCTTTCTTTTTGGATTTAAGAATCCTTTGGTGATCCTTCATTTTGAAACAAGGGACAGCAGACTAATGGATAGTAACTGAATTGCTTTTATTCTTTCTGGGACTTACAAAAATACATTGTCGGGAACACAGATATGTGAGGATATTCCCAGTACTTTACAATATTTTCAAACTTTGTCTGGAGACCCAGCCTTTTAGAGTTGCCCTCTTTTATCCCTTAATTTTTTTTCTTCATAGCACATTCCCTTTTTTTATTTTTTCTTTTTCTTAATGATTTATTTTATTTTGAGACAGAACATGAGCATTGTGGGGCAGAGAGAGAGAATCCCCTGGCAGGGCTCTGTGCTGTCAGCATGGAGTCTGACTCAGGGCTTAATCTCATGGACAGTGAGATCATGACTAGAGCTGAAACCAAGAGTTGGATGCTTAATTGACTAAGCCACTTGGGTGCCCCTCTTAGCACATTCTTATAGAAAGTGGGACTGCTATGTTGGAGACTTCCAGGAAGCACCATTCATATTGTGTTGTGGGTGCCATTCATGTAGGATACACTGTAAATGGTACCCCTGGGAGCCTCATGTGGATGTCCTGATAGGCCCCTCCTCCGTCTTCTGCGTTGGTGCTGCCTCTGATTTTGATCACCATGCACACAAGTAAAGTAACCCATAGAAATGGACTCAAATGGGAATAAGTAATTTTTCTTTTTGGCCCACGCTTCCTAATAGAGTAGTGATGTGTGTGTGCAGACACACAAATGCCCAGAAAATGTTCAGCTTTGCAACTCCTTTAAAATTTTTAGCACTACTAATGCAGACCCTCCTGGGAGGGATAACACTCATTGTTAGTTATATTTACTTCAGTGTGAATGAGTTTTGGGTCCTTTTCGAAAAGCAGAGCAAATATAAAAGATAGAGAAGAAGAATGGGACTTTGAGGAAATAGAAAACAGTGCCATTTATTATATGGATAGATAAAAAGCAGGAAGAATCACTGGAGGGCTTATCTAATAATTTTACCTGGGTAAATGTAGGACCTCTCCAGCATTGATGAGAATATTCCTTAGGCTTTCTGTTAAGGCCTTTCAGGTTGATTCTTTATTTATTAATTTAATTTAATTTAATTTTAAAGTTTATTTATTTTTGAGAGAGAGAGAGTGCGAGTGTGTGTGCAAGTCAGGGAGGGGCAGAGAGAGGGAGAGAGAATCCCAAGCAGACTCTGCACCGTTAGTGTGGAGCCTGATGTGGGGCTCAAACCCACAAACTGTGAGACCATGACCCGAGCCAAAACCAAGAGTTGGACACTTAACCGACTGAGCCACCCAGGCACCCTGATTCCTTTTTATTTTTATTTTTTAAGAATAAAATAATCCGAAGAATAAAAAGAATCCAAAGCAGGCGCCAGGCTCTGAGCTAGCTGTCAGCACAGAGCCCAACACGGGGCCTGAACCCACGAACCATGAGATCATGACCTGAGCTGAGGTCAGAGCTTAACTGACTGAGCCACCCAGGGGCCCCAGGGGTTTCTCATTTGTATCGACTTTAAAATTGAGAAATTGTAAAGACTAATGTATGTTTCTATTTCAAAATGAAATAGAAATTTTGAAATTATTGGAGGCACACCTGGGTGGTTCAGTCCATTAAGCAGCTGCCTTCAGCTCAGGTCATGATCTCATGTCTCATGAGTTTGAACCCCACATCAGGCTGTGTGCTGCCAGCGTGGAGCCTGCTTGGGATTCTCTCTGTCTCCTCTCTCTGCTTCTACCCTGTTTGTGCTCTCTCTCTCAAAATAAACTTAAAAAAATTAGAATTATTGGAAAGTTGGTTTAAGGAACTTTATATTATACTTACTTTAGAGGTACAAGTGACCTGTTTAAAATTTTTCAAGCCCTCTTGACCCCTCCCCTCCCCCCAAAAGAATGGAGGGAGGGAAGGGAAGAGGCAGGGGCAGGCAGTCAGACATAAACTAAATTCAGTTATTTGAAGTTATCTTGTACCCATCAATGACCTTTTCTTCTGGTTAAGATTAATATAGTATATCCATACAATTGAATATTATGTGTGAGTGAGGAGGTAACTGTAGTGATAATGAACGATTTTTAGGTGGAATCACTGTTAAATGAAAAGAGCAAGATGCAGGACAGTATGTAAAGGAATGGGGGAAATAATACATATTTTTATTTGCTTGTATCTGTGCAAACATTTTGGAAAGATATATAAGAGATAACAGTGATTACTTACTTGTCGGGTTGGTTGGAGGGGAGAGCTGAGAAGTAGGCACGTGTATGAGATTTCTCAAGGTATATCTTGTTATATTTTAGTTTTTGAACCATTTGAATATAGTACTTATCCAAACCCAAACTAATATGTTTTAAAAGTATTCCTTGCCTTTGGTTTTCAAAGTCTGTTGTGTTATGTGTCTATTTAATACATTTATTGAATTTTCTGGATTACTTCTAAAAAATTAAAACTAGAATCACTAAACAGTGTCATTTTGATTAGAAGTGTCTAAGCAGTTTAAGGAAGAGTATACACATGTCATAAATGATGACAGTTTATGTTGTAAATGGTGACAGTTTGCCTCTCATGTGAGTATATTGATAACTGATGAGCAACTCAAAACATTCTCTCCTTAGTGTCTGGGCATATCTGAAAAAAGTAAACTGTGAAATACAGGATCATTTTCAACCTTAAATTTAATGTGGTTTATTTTTAAGTACAGTATAGCTCTAGCAATTTTTCTTGCTAAATTTAGGGTAAAATCTGAAACTTACTTTGATGGAGAAGACATAATTAGACATGCAGGAAAGTATTATTATTAGGATTTTCTCATACTCTGAGACTATTGAAATTAAAATGTAAATTTATATCAAGCACCCACTGTAAACATGCTTTATGCAAAAAGAAGGGTAAATGGTAAAAAAAAAAAGTGTACTCTTTTGAATCTTCATCCCCTTTAAAATTTCATTATAGGAATGAGGAGTATTAAAGTAAATACTGTATTTTTTTTAGTTAATTTTTGGTCTGTTCACCTTTTTTTCCCCTCCCATTTCAGAAGGCCCTAGTGAAATATTTATGGGTATAGGACTTGGAAGTGTTCTGGAACCTTGAATTGTCAGATCAGACTAAAATTATGCTTTTGTTCTAATTATGTTAAAACCCTTGAGTTGAATTCTCTAGTGCCTTTAAGCATATCGCTTTGAAATATGATCAATTAATCATATTGGCCTCTAGATATAGAGCGGTGCGCCCAGCCCTGGGCCTTTCTGAGATAGGCCATGCGTCTGGTCAGTTTGGTGAAAGAGCAGTGAATCTGCATCAGTGCTAACTATAGGTACAGCACCAGGAAGATGTAGACTGATTATAGAGCTAATAATAGGGGAGAGTATTTGTAACTGAAATTTGTAACTGAAATTTCAGGTAAATTGTAAACTGTTTTAATTGACAAGGTTGTTGGTTTTTTTTTTTTAATCTAAGACTTTTTTGGCTCCCATATTTTGTACAGCAAGCAGGAATATTTTCTAGGTAATTAACCCCATTGTGCTGAACCTGGGGAGATAGAATATCTTCTTAGAGCAACCTTTGGGCTTTATAAGGGATGCTTTGCTCATGCTTTTGAATGCTGAATAAGAAATGGAATGAATAAAAATTATGAAAATAGTCTTTTAAAATTTAAATAAATTTATCAGCAAAGAAAAGGGCAGCAGTTGAATCTTTAGATCAGTATGTGTAGGTAATATCCTGGAACTCCAGCACCTACTAAGTAATGATATTTTCATGCTTGACTATTATAAAACTAGAAATTCAGATAGTAGTTGATACTGATTTTTTAGTAGACATGAATAGTTTACTCTGAGCCATGAAAATAATCTTAATACCTACCTTGAGAGGTACCATATATTCCTCCCTTAACCAGTTCTTCTTAAAACATCTTTGTATTTTACAATGTAGTTTATTAAAAAGACCTGCTATGTGTTTGAGGATCAGTTTAAGAATAATTTTAACATTATATTAAAATATGGTTATAAGTAGATATTTTTGTGGCATATAAAAAATGAAAGCCTATTTAAGAAGGTTATTTAATAGTAGACTGACTTGTGTATTACAGTAAAACAAATTTAAAAATTTAACTGTAAGGAATTATTTTAGTTAAAATGTTAAGGAAGTCAGAAGCTCTACAAATTGATCTTTTTGGTTAGCGTATAATGCAGCCTGTATAATGATAACCTTTATGGTCCTTTTATTTTTATGTAAAAATCACAATCATGATAATTTCTCAGCATTCTCTGCATCTGTACTCAAAGTCAAACAGTTTTCAACTATTTTCTCGTATTTGTTAAAATATAACAAATATAACAAACTTTCTTGTAAGTGACTGCTTTTTACTAGCCAGTATAATTTGCACATATATCAGAAAGCTTTAATCCAGGATTTGCTTTTAGTCTAGATTTTTCTTTAAGAAAAATCCTTTGTTAAGACAGACCAAATTGCTGAAATGAAATAGCTCAGAGAAAATAAATTAGCAAGTAACCACTTACCATTAAATGCTTACGGTTTACTCTAAGGTCTGGATATAGATCAGGTTCATAGAAAATCTCATGAATTTTCCATAAGGCACAGATGGTAAGGGTGCTTATCAAATAGCACAAGGCAGTCTTCACATTTTCATAATAAAATCCTACCAAGCAGCAAAATGAATACAGTGCCTTTTTTTGTCTTTAGTAGGAACAAAGCTTTCTGCTTGGTTTTTTCAGTAAAATGTTTTTTAAATTACATCACAAGGACGTGTATTACTAAATGCAAAAGCTCGCATAAACCTACCTCTTGTCTGAAGGCTGCTGTTGAAGCGATGGTATCGTCTGTTTGTAATGCAGTCCAGTGCACATCCAAGATGGAGCTGTGCTTCTATTGGTTGAAGCACAATGCAGCTGACAGTTTCCTCTTCGTTCATTTGCATTAAGTCCTGCCACCCTTAAGTGTAAATCATTCATAAACTTGAATAGAGCTATCTGGGATATCAACTGTCCCCTCTTTTTCTTGCCTTATATTTTGTCCTTAAGATAAATTTCTGCAAAGGAATTTGAGTTGGTAACGAACTGGTGATTCCTTAGGGTTTAACCCATAAAATTTCGGATCTATCAGTGAGTATTTCACTGCTAGGGCTAGAAGGTAATGTTGAGAGAGGTAGTAACCTAGGAAACAAACAGTCCAGGTTTACCAGCTTGGTATTTCCTCCCGGAAGTGGGCATAAAATCTCATAAATGGTATTTTCTTTCAGTACTTGTGTTCTATATAAATCTTGCCTTCTGGATGTGATTATTTCCATGTGGTGGTTTGATTTAGGAGAAATTCTAAGGGAAAACAAATAAGGTTTTCAGCTCTACTAGTTGGGATAGGGTTAGTTTTGGTAGGTAAACCACCTACATTAAAAAATCAGTCTGTGAGATGGGGCGCCTGGGTGGCTAAGTCAGTTAAGCATCTGACTCTTGATTTTGGCCCAGGTCAGGTCATGATCTCACAGTTCATGAGTTCGAGCCCTACATTGGGCTCTGCACTGACAACACAGATCCTGTTTGGGATTCCCTCTCCTTCTCTCTGCCCCTCCCCTGCTCGCTCTCTCACTCTCTCTCTCTCTCTCAAAACAAATACATAAAACATTAAAAAGAATCATTCTGTGAAATTTAAATGGTAAAAAAGGAGTAAAAGGTACAGCATAGGGAATATAGTTAATATTATAATAGTGTTATATGGTGACAGAGGGTAGCTACACTTGGGATGAGCGTAGTGTAGACTATAGAGAATTTGAATCACTGTGTTGTATACCTGAAACTTACATTGTGTGTCAGTTATACTCAAAAAAATTTTTTAAAAATGGCAAAAGAATCCACAACTTCAATGCATTAAAGATAATTTGTATTTATGAAATATTATTTAGAGTTGTGTGTGGTTCAAGCATAACAGTATCAAGGTTATACATTATGGAGAGGCTATTATAGCAATAGCAGGCTAGATAAATCTTGCTATGCAGGCTTTATTTTATAGGTCACATTATTTTTTAAATTAAGAGCTAGGGGCACCTCGGTGGCTCAGTTGGTTAAGCGTCTGACTTTGGCTGAGGTCATAATCTCACGGTTTATGAGTTCTAGCCCTGCATTGGGCTCATTGCTATTAGCACAGAGTTTGCTTCAGATCCTCTGTCTCCATTTATCTCTGCCCCTTCACCCCAAACAAATATTTAAAAATAAATAAATAAAATAATAGATAAATTAGTGAATTATTTTCTTGGACCATAAAGGAGTACACAGAAATACTCTTACTACCTTCATTCATTCATTTAGCTATTATTTACTGAGTGTTTACTCTGCCTGGCACTGAGCTAAATGTTTAAGACTCCATGATAAACAAAACTGCATGTAGTTCATGATTGAACATTTGTATAGTGCATATCCTTAACATAGCGTCATTTGATTTTCATAGCTTTCCCACTTAGTTTATATAGGGGTATAGGATAAACTTTGTTTTAATTTTTCTTTTTTCTTCTTTAAACAAATTTTTTTAAACATTTATTCATTTTTGAGAGAGAGAGGGAGACACAGAATCTGAAGCAGGCTTCAGGCTCTTAGCTGTCAGCACAGAACCTGATGCGGGCCTCGAACTCACTGACCGTGAGATCATGACCTGAGCCAAAGTCGGACGCTTAACTGACTGAGCCACCCAGGTGCCCCCCCCCCTTTTTTTAATTTAAGTCTGGGTTAACACATAGTATAATAATGATTTCAGGAGTAGAATTTAGTGATTCATCACTAGGATAAACTTAATATTTTACCAAAGTTAAGAAAATACTAAATCTGCACTTATTAATTTTTATACTCTGACAGAATAAGAGCCAGTTCGGATGGAATAGTCTGTGTTAAAAGCTAGTTAATAATTCTTTTTTTAAATTTAAGCTTATTTATTTATTTTGAGGGAGACAGAGACCGTGTGAGCAGGGGAGGGGCATTGAGAGAGGGAGAATGATAGAGAATCCCTAGCAGCCTCTGTACTCTGCACTGTCCATGCAGAGCCCAGCGCGGGGCTCAAACTCACGAAACTGTGAGATCATGACCTGAGCCCAAACTTAAGTCAGATGCTTAGCCAACTGAACCACCCAGGTGCCCTGTTAATGACTCTCATACAAGGCAGTATCATAGTGTCTTCAGCTGCATTTTTTTTTTCTTACAGCTGCATTTGAATCTGTGGTGTTCTACTTCCTACTCAGTTTTCTTATGCTTAAAAGGGGACAGGATATTTGGGAAGGATTAAATGAGAAAATCAAATATTTAGCATGCACTTGGCAAAAAGTAGGTGTTCAGTAAATGTTATTGCTGTTATTGTTAAAGTGTCCTGAACATCTTGGGAAAATGAACCATGTAGGTAATATTTCATAATTGAAATAATGTGAAAGCACACCTGTAAGGCATTCATAGTATTTTTGGAAACAGTAGACTTTAATGTGCCAATTAAGTTGTCAAAATTATAACAGCGATTTTTAAAGGAATGTTGTATATCAAATCTTGTTTTAGTCTCAAAGCAGCATATTTAGTAAAGCATCTTTATGAACTAATCTTGAAGTATTATGTTGCCATCTAAAAGCTATTCTCTGGGGGGAAAAAGCTATTCTTTTGGATCTCTGACAATTGTTACATTTGACTTGCAAGGTTCTAATGCATTCTTTTGTTTAAATTATTATTCCAAACTGGTGTCAGAGATTACACCCCCACTCCTGCTTTTTATTTAACCTCTTCCTTTGTGAATCAGCCACTTGGAAACTTTGTATCTGAGCTTATGGTTTGCTAATAGAATGTGTACTTCTGAAATGTTTTTCTAGTGTTCTTTTGTGTGCTTTTTTTCTTTCTTTTTTATTTTTTATTTTTTTTTGTTGGGGGGAGAGGGGCAGAGGTATGGAGAGAGAGAGGGAGTGAATCTTAAGTAGGTTCGGTGCTCAGTGTACAGCCTGCTGTGGGGCTTGAACACACAACCCTGGGATCACGACCTGAGCAAAAGTTGGATGCTCAACCGACTAAGTTCTACCAAGGTGTAATAGGCATACAAGAGACTGCACATATTAAAACATACAATTTGAGGGGCAACTGGGTGGCTCAGTCGGTTAAGTGTCTGACTTTGGCTCAGGTCATGATCTCATGGTTCGTGGGTTAGAGCCCCACGTCGGGCTCTGTGCTGACAGCTCAGAGCCTGGAGCCTGTTTCAGATTCTGTGTCTCCCTCTCTCTCTGCCCCTCCCCTTCTTGTTGTCTCTCTCACTGTCTCCAAAATAAACATTAAAAAAAATTAAAAGTAAATAAATAAATGAACTTTAAAAAAAAAAGCCATGCCTCTAGGGTGCCTGGCTGGCTGGCTTTGTCTGTCTGTCTGTCTCCTCTCTGTCTCTCAGCGGAAGAAAAAAGCCATGCCTCTAATCTTGGGGGGAGTTCTAATCAGAATGAAGGAAAGAATGAGACAGAGGTACTTACAGAAGAAATGTATTTTAATGCTTTTGAATTATTTACATTTGTTTCCTATTCTTAGTGCAGAAATTGATAAATTTATTATACATTCAAGGATTTGAATTTTTCACCAAAATTTTACAGGGTAGAATACACTGGGTGGAAAAACTCAAAACAAGAAATATTTTACTAGAGTAAAAATCTTAGCTGCTGAAAAGTAATAATCAAATCTAATTGAAATATGTTATAATTGTTTTTTGAACTTCATTTACAGATCATAGCAATGGATCATTTAACTTGAAAGCTCTGTCAGGAAGCTCTGGATATAAGTTTGGCGTTCTTGCTAAGATTGTGAATTACATGAAGGTAAGTACTTTTCTCAAATGATGCACATCTATTTAACTTTTTTGGCAGGGGAGAAGGATTGGGATTTTCAGAAGTAAATTTGTATATACATGTCAAAATTTACCAAATTGTATGTTTTAAATTTTTTTAAATGTTTTTTATTTATTTCTGAGAGAGAGAGAGAGAGAAACAGTGTGAGCAGGGAAGGATCAGAGAGAGAGAGGGAGCTGCAGAATCTGAAACAGGTTCCAGCTCTGAGCTAGCTGTCAGCACAGAGCCCGACGTGGGGCTCAAATCCATGAACTGTGAGATCATGACCTGAGCCAAAGTCAGATGCTTAACCAACTGAGCCACCCAGGCGCCCCTCAAATTGTATGTTTTAGTATGTGTAGTCTCTTGTATCCCTATTACACCTCAATAGAACTAAAAAATATTTAATATTTTAAGCCTTGTACATCATATCACATTAGCACTGCTATGAGTTACCTAAGTATATTAAAAAAAATTTTTTTTTTAACCTTTATTTATTTTTGAGAGAGAGACCGAACATTAGCGGAGGAGGGTCAGAGAGAGGGGGAGACACAGAATCAGAAGCAGGCTCCAAGCTCTGAGCTGTCAGCACAGAGCCTGACGTGGGGCTCGAACCCACGAACCATGAGATCATGACCTGAGCCTTAGTCGGATGCTCAACTGACTGAGCCACCCAGACACCCCATATTTAATTTACATTAATTCACTGATACACTTTAAGCCCACCATTTCACTTATAAATTAGGCCCAGGCAGTAGATACGGTCACCTCCTGAGTGACTCAGTACTTACTGGCAAAACCAGTGGGAAGATACAAATGATTTACAGACTCTTATTTCCACTGATGTGAAAAGTAAAAAGTACA
This sequence comes from Hyaena hyaena, assembly GCF_003009895.1. NCBI lineage: Eukaryota > Metazoa > Chordata > Mammalia > Carnivora > Hyaenidae > Hyaena > Hyaena hyaena. The sequence goes on along the minus strand of NW_024080648.1, from coordinate 6,440,562 downwards.
TAGTTCAGGCATGTGGTGGTGATGGTTTTTGTGCTTCTTTGGAGGAGGAAACTAGAAAATTACTGAAGATGTTAGAAAAACATTGTCTCACAAAAGACTTTGAATTTAAGATTTGATGGATGTACTGTTTTCTTAAGTTTTGAACTTCTGATGGTATAACATTTCGGTTTTACCAAAGACTTTGAATCCTAACTTTACTTATTTAAGTGAAATTTCATTTATGGCTAAATGATTTCAAATTTACCCCCTTCTGCCAAATGCAATCCTATTTAGTTACTTTTTGTATCTCTTGAAAAAAGTCAGTGTACTGTATTATTTCAAATTTTAGCTATGTATTGCATAAAATATAAGTCAAGGTTTTTTTTAAGGACTTCTGTAATTTAAGACACTTAATGTCTGAGTGTGACTGAAATCTGTGGTTTATATTTGACTAATAGTAGAAATCGGTTAGTTTATAATTTCCCATTACCAAATAATATACTTTGATATGTATTCACCATTCATTCATTCCATCCACTTATTCCCCCATGTGGTAAACAGTTAGTAAAACATACTGTACGCTATTTACAGCACTAATGGTGGGACTACCCAGAAAAATATGCCCTCTTGGCTATTAGTTTATTCAGGGAGATTGACATTCAAATGTCATATAACTCTGCTGGTAACAGTCTTCACTTAATCTGGATGACCCTTACTTCTAACTTTCTTTAGGACTGTGATCTTCAGATTTGTGCTCGATTACTTCCTGAAACAATTTCAAGAAATTGTGTATCCCTTTGCACATATTGAAGTTGACAATTAGAGTTTTCAAGAAAAGTTGAAATCTGGTGATAAAGGATGGAATTTCTGATGTACTGTCGTATTTCAACAAAGTACCTCACTCTGTCTAAGGGGATCTAAGTCCCATTATTTATTTAAAATATAAAAATAAACATATGGTTGGAAATTTTAATTATTTTCCTTTTGAACTTGTATGTTCTTTTATTTTCACTGCATTTTATCCAATGTTCTGTATTTTTGTGCTTGAAAATATTTTAATCATCTATCAAACTTCTTTGCTGCAATACTGTATATAAATTAGAATTGGAAATGTTCTTCTTGGGGCACCTCGGTGGCTCAGTAGGGTAAGTGTCTGACTTCAGCTCAGGTCATGATCTCCTAGTTCATGAGTTTGAGCCCCACATTAGGCTCTCTGCTGTCAGTGCAGAGCCCACTTTGGGTCTTCCGTCTCCTTTCTCTTCCCCTTCCCTGCTTGCACGCACACACACACACTCTCTCTCTCTCTCTCTCAAAAATAGACGAACATTTAAAAAAATGCTTTTCTTATGACAGTAAGGTTCTAAGTACTGTCAAATTTATTAGCACATAGTTGATTAGAATAACTTGCATATATTAAAACTTTGATAAAATTCACTTTGCAATAATTACTCAACAGGGGTTCATTAAAAAAATTTTTTTTCTTAATGTTTATTTGCTTTTGAGAGAGAGAAAGGGAGGCATGGGCAGGATAGGGGCAGAGAGAGAGGGAGACCACAGAATCTGAAGCAGACTCCAGGCTCTGAGCTGTAGCACAGAGACTGTGTGGGGCTCGAAATCATGACCTGAGCTGAAGTTGGATGCTTAACCAACTGAGCCACCCAGGTGCCTGGGGGTTCATTTTTTATTTTTTAATTTTTTTAACAATTTATTTTTTTAGAGAGAGAGATAGTAAGCGAGCATGAGTGGGGAAGGGGCAGAGAGAGAGAGAGAGAGAGAGAGAGGTAAACACAGAATCCAAAGCAGGTTACAGGCTCTGAGCTGTCAGCACAGAACCTGATGTGAACGGCGAGATCATGACCTGAGCCGAAGTCGGACACCCAACCCACTGAGGGTTCATTTTTTAATGAAGTGAATGGAATGGTTTCCTCTCTTCTTCCAGAAGTTTTTGTATTTGGAGATCTATATTATGTATTGATAGAATGAAACCAGATTTGGCACCCGTTTCTATTCTTGTTAGATTTTGTAGGTTTGTTTATTAAGAAATAAAAGTTCATTTAAATAAGCTCATTCTGCTGAAAATTTTGTGATAGTTAAAACTTTCAAAGTTATATCAGAAATTGCTTAAAGATTTATCATCAAGAATCCATTAGTTGATAGTTCTGTTAGATTCTCCTTCAGTTTTGTTGAAAGTAAAAAGAATGAGAATCACCTAATTTGTCAAAGAATTTATTATCTAGTCCTAATTTTATGGTTTCTATGAAGTATATCATAAAGGCTTTACCAAGACTTAGCAAATGTCTAATTGTATCTGTTCCTCCTTCTTCCCCTTATAGGCATTTTCTTTAATCTGATATAATCATAAGTTGAGAAAATAAAAATATTTTTTTAAGTTTATTTATGTATTTTGAGAGTGACAGACAGCACAAGTGAGGGAGGGGCAGAGAGGGAGACACAGGATCCCAAGCAGGCTTCACACCGTAAGTACAGAGCCCAATGCAGAGCTTGAACTCACAAAACCACAAGATCATGACCCAAGCTGAAACCATGAGTTGGACCTTCAACTGTCTAAGCCACCCAGGCACTCCTCAAAAAGCATTAATTTCAATACATCTTTGCCAATGGAGTTTTTTCATAAGATGCTTGTATCTTATAATGTATATAAATATGTTTTTGTCAAAACTTGAAAGTTGAAAGTTTAGCTTATTATATTCATAGAAAGTATCTCCCAGTTAACAAAGCTGGTCTCCTTAGACCAACCAGCTATATCAACTTTTTTAAATCACATAATATCTTTTCCTGTTAAATTAAAATAAATAGGTTATGCATATTTTAAGTAATACAAAAACTGCTGAGAAATAAGACACAGAATTGCAGACTGAAAGATACTACTAAGGTAGTGGAAGTTAAAATTATATGATGAGAATTTATCCTTTTTATAATTTAGAAACAAATAGGCTGTTTACTTATTTGTGTCATTGTGAATTAATAATATGGAGCAAGGGATATGAAAAGTATGTTACTGCTTTTCTAAATGTGTGGGCTTCCATTTTCTGATCTCTGATATTCAGCTTTTAGTTATAAATAAAAGGGAATGATTCAGAAATACTGCCATGAATTTTATTTTGGGATAATTAATGAAAGATAAAAGAAGAATATCTATTGCTAAAAATGATTCATCCTTTTTTTAAAATTCTGTTTTAAGGTTTGTTTATTTTGAGAGAGAGACAGAGTGGGAGCAGGAGAGGGGCAGAGAGAGAGGGAGACAGAATCCGAAGCAGGCTTTAGGCTCTGAGCTGTCAGCACAGAGCCTGACGTGGGGCTCGAACCCGTGAACCATGAAATCATGACCTGAGCTGAAGTTGGATGCTTAGACTGAGCCACCCAGGTGCCCCCCAAAAATGATTCATCCTTACAGTGAGCTGTGACTGATTTTTTTTTAAACTAGAGGTAGAAATATTTAAGAGGTTCAAGAGATGAGAATTTACTACTTAGAATAAAAGTTTTGTGATATGATTTACAAAATACATTTTAATTACTACATTGAATAATGCACACTTAATCTAAAATAGTTTATATATAGTTTTTGTGGGGTTTATGGAGCATAACTTGAATAATTTGTTGGTGTTCCTGGAAAATACTTTTAGATTTAAAAGTCAGCCTCCTTAATTGATACTGCTTAATTGATATTTAAAGCTTTTTAAATGTGCTTTTTCTGTAAGCTAATATTCACAGAATGAAGTTTGAGAATGGCTGAAGAGAATTACTTATTTAAGTACTCAAAAAAAATTTAGTTTTCTTGTTAGATATTTCTTATCAATATTCCCTTTATTTACTTTGCTGTTGTTAGCCTCTCCCCAAAGAGCAATGCATTCTCAGACAGTGCAGCATGGGGGTATGGGGTATGTGGGGTTGGAAGAGATAAAGTTGTTTAAAGGAAACTGCTCTGAGTTGCTCACAGACTATATTGCATCAGAATATCCTAGCAGGAGCCAAAATATCTTATTTTTAACTCTTAGATAAATATGTAAGACTGGAAAAGGTAAGGAGCCATATAGTGGATAGTTTATAACACTTCAGTTGTTTATAAATTGTTCCCCCAAACAGTATCTTTTGACTTGTCCTTTTTTGGGGTCCCTGAAGTTTATTACATCTCCAGGCAGTGTATCATAAACTCTAGGTGGAGGTGAGAGTGTTAACCTTTTTGTTGTAAACAGAAGAGCGCCCATTATGAAACGGGAAAAGAATACATATGGAAGGTGATCTGTAGACTGATTCTTGGAAGTTTTTCAGCTGTCCCATTTTTGAAGATCTCAAAAAAACCAAGAGCTTAGAAAGCAAAAAAGTTAATAACAGAAAACTCTTTACAGTTTATTCATTTATTTAAAGAGGAACTCTTTAATTGCTTAGTGAAAATTACTTAGAAATTATATGGAGAAAGTTCAAGGGGCACCATCAGAGAACTGTTTAAGATAGGTACAGTGGGATTTGCTAATGGGGTTTAGGTGTACTAAGCAGGAAAAAAAAATCGGGTGTAGATACAAGAACTTCAAAATCATAATACTGAGAACATTTGGCACAGGGACAAACTGCCCAACACATATCACTAGGTCCTGAGATGTTTAAATGTTTGGTGGACTTGTTTGAGAAGATAGAAGAATTTCGTGGCCCATTTTAGAAGGACTTAATTGATTAATTATTTTAGAGAGAGAGATTGAGCCAAAAAGGGGGTGAGGGGGAGAGAGAAAGAGAAAAAGAAAGAAAGAATCCCGATAGAGCTCCATGGGATCATGACCTGGGCTGAAATAAAGAGTTAGATGCCCAACCAACTGAGTCACCCAGACATCCCAGCAGGATTTTAATAGAAAAAGTCAATGTAAAACAAATATCATTGCTTAAAAGAGTTAAGTCTAAAAAACAGCTTATTTTGAAAATTCCTATATGACGGATGCCACTTCTCCTGATGAGACACTAGTCCTGAGACACCATGTCCCTGTGGCGCACTTTGTTTTTGTTAGAATGATTTTTCTCTCAGTTTTCACCATTACACTTTATTGTGGTTTTATGTGTATGTATTTTGGTTATTTAAAACATCATGTTGAGGGGTGGCTGGGTGGCTCTAGAGTATTTGACTCTAAGTTTTGGCTAGGTCATGATCTCATGGTTCTGTGAGATCAAGTTCCGTGTCGGGCTCTGTGCTGGCAGCATGGAGCCTCCTTGGGATTCTTTCTTCCACTCTCTGTGCCCCTTCCCAGCACTTGCTCTCTTTTTTAAAATAAATAAACATGAAAAAAAATCATGTTGACAAATTTGGTTATTTTGGTTTACTAGCCCAGTGGTCCTTAAAGTGTCATTCTCCAGCCAATGGCATCATCATCACCTGGATATTTACTTATTTTTTTTATTAACTTGGGAACTTCTGAGGAGTGAAAATCTGGGGGGCCCTTTCCAAAATCTGTTTAGTCTGAAACTCTGGGAAAGCAGTTCAACAGTCTGTGGTTTAATAAGCCCTTCAGATGATTGATACAGGCTGAAGTTTGAGAATTACTGGCTCAACTCCTGTCTGAATTAATTCTAACAATTATACTTGAATTTAGAAACTCTTTTTTTTTATATATTTTTTAATTTTTTTATTTTTATTTTTTATTTTTTTTACAAATAGTTTATTGTCAAATTAGTTTCCACATAACACCCAGTGCTCATCCCCACAAGTGCCCTCCTCCATGCCCATCCCCCCTCCCCCCCCCCCCCCCCCTCCTCAGTTTTTGTCAGCATTCAAGAGTCTCTCATGGTTTGCCTCTCTCCCTTTCCCCCACCATTTCCCCCTCTTCTTCTCCCCCTTGGTCCTCTAGAAACTCTGAAGTCCAGGGAAATTAAATGGCTGGGTCATAGGCACAGTTCTGGTTGATAGCAGGGTTGGGTCAAGAACCCAAATTTATTTACAGTTTTAAATAACGTATTTAAACTATACACCATTATCTCATAAATACAGATGTAAAAATCCTTAAAAAGATATGAACAAATGTATTCTACTCCTATATAAGAAGGATAATATGTTATGGTGAAGTAGAGTTTATTTTAGGAATATAGTAGTTAGTATTTAAAAAACAGTTGAAGTCATGTTAACAGATCATCTCATACCAAAAAAGCCTCTGACAAAATATAACACTGATTCATGATGAAAACTTGTAACAAATTAGTAGCAGAAGCAAACTGCCTTACACCAGTAGAACAGCATTTTGTCAGTCATCGTCTCCTGAAAGAACCCTTGAAATATTTTACCATTTTTAGGTCTCTGAGAATCTTGTAAAAATTGTTATATCGATAGTTCACATTTATTATCTAATCAGCAAATTGTGGATGTGATAAGCCAACAATAATCATTAGTTTTCTTTTGAATAGAAAATATTATTTTTCTTTGTATTCTGTCCTGTTTTTTAGCCTACTGTTTTCCTTTGTGTAGTTCTCTGCCCCAGATAGGGTATCAACTCTAATGTGAGTCAGTTGTATAAGTAAAATTCAGTTTTCCTATGATAGTTTTAAAGATTTTATTTATTTTATTTTTAGAGAGAGCAAGAGAGCAAGCAGGGAGAGGGGGTGAGGAACAGAGCAGGGGAGAGAGAATCTGAAGCAGGCTTCATGCTGGGTGCAGATCCCAATGTAGGGCTCAGTCCCAGGACCCTGGGATCTTGATGTGAGCTGAAATGTAGAGTCAGACACCCAACCAACTGAGCCACCTGTGTGCCCCTAAAGATTTTATTTTCAAGTTATCTTTGCACCCAACAAGGGCCTTGAACTCACAGCCCTGAGATCAAGAGTTGCATGTTCCACAGACTGAGCCAGCCAGGCGCCTCATCTATAATTTTTTTTTTAAACCATTTCTAAGTAGGCAACTTACTTGTTCTCAGATGAACAGAAGAGTCAGAGAAAGGGTCCTTCTTCCAGGTGCAGATTTCGTGTTGAAAAGGAAGAAAAACATTGTTTGATTTTGTTTTCTTAGTTCTTCCAGGTGGTTTTCAATAATGCCCGAGACTTGCTAATATCCTTCCTCTCTCTCCAGATCAGACAGCGTTACAAAATTTTCTTTTGTCACATGATTTTTCCAGAGATGCTGTTTTCCTTTGAAGTCTTATCACTTAAAGCATTGTTTTAGAGGCTTGCAGAAACTTGTTCAACCAGTTCATAGGTTTAAAAAAATGTCTGCTATGAAAGCTAGCTTCTGCAGTCATTCTTCATCTTCAAAGCATTCTGTAAAGTTTGACTTTTCAGCTGTATTTCACCTTTCAGCTTAAATGTTCTTTCAAGGACTCCCCTGCTAAGCCACTGAATTTCTGCACATTTATGTGTTGAAATGCACTAGTCTCTGCTTAATAAAGCAGATAATTTTCATAGCATCATTTGGGACATTTTTCATTTCATTTCCAAGGGTTTTTGATTCTAGTACCTCTCTGAAGAAATAGTGTCTTGTGACGACATCAGAATATTTTCTTTTTCACAAGAGTTAAAACCTTGTTTCGAGCCAGCCATTGATAGGGCCCATCAGTGACGAAAACAGAACAGTTTCTCCGAGAGTCTTTTGTTTCCAGGTGTGAAGGTACTGCATCAAGTATATCCTGCTCTTTGCTTTGTCAGTTTTGCATGGCAGTTCTTCTTGGCAGAAGAGTTTTTCTTGAAATTCATCATTTAACGATTTTGCACGTATTATTACTACATGACGTTTATTAGTGAAACCTGTTGACTTGCGGACTGAGAGACAAGCTGTTGTTAGTTCGTTAAACTTGTGCAACATCATGTGATGGGTCCTCAGTTTGTCGACTTGCCTTGTATGTTTTGGCACTTTTCAATTTCTCATGCTGTGCATTTTACTATCATTTGACATGTTATTAGGTTCCTGCCAACTGTGATTTCCCTCCACTAAGTCTTCTCTTTTCTAGGCTTTTTCACAGAATGTGACTTTTTTTTTTTTTTAAAGATTTTATTTTTAAACAATCTCTATACCCAGTGTGGGGTTCCAACATCCCCAGGATCTAGTCGTGTGCTGACTGAGCCATATGGGTGCCCCTAGTTATTTTTAAGTTTTTATTTTAATCCCAGTGTAGTTAACATACAGTGTTATATTAGTTTCAGGTGTACAATAAAGTGATTCAGTAAGGGAATATAGTTTTTTATTACTACCCTTATTAGAATTGTTTGTGGGCCTGGGCTTCAAAAGTCCTCTCTGTCACTAATCTCATCTTAAGAAATCATTGCACTGTCAGACGTGTTTATAAAACAAATGCTAACAAATTATCAAACTCAGGGAATTACTAAATGAGAACATTGCAGAAAACATAAACACTCCACAGTGTATTTTACTTCATTTTACTGTGTGATCTGTGTTTTTACAACATTTACAACAGCAAAGCATCCCAGGGCAGGTAAGTCCTGGTATGTAAGAATTCCTTGTTTAGAATGAATATTTCCTTATTTAGAAGGAAATTTCACATTTCCTGTTTGTCAGCAGAGCTTGCTTACTCCGGTGAGAGAGTTGGCTCTGTATAGTGGGAGGTTATGGGAGGTAATTTGGAAGGGCATTGCTGACATTGTCAGCCTTTTGTGCTTCCACTTGTGCAATATAGAGCTTACCAGTTATCAATGGCTTCTCTGTATTTCATCGAAAACTGATAACGGGTTTGTCCAAGTGAACATAGCCCCACTTGCCACGGGTGCTAAAAGGCCTAACGAAAACGTTAGCATGGCTGCTCAGTGGCTCCTGTTGCTGTGAGCACTCGGCTCATGTATGTGCAGTTCAAGAATTGATGTTTATTTTTTAAATCACAGTTTCTTATGCTGCCCCTAGTGAGATCTTGTGGAACCCTAGGTTCTGTGGAATACTGGTCAAGAAACCCTGTGATGAGACGGTACCTGTGAAAACTCAAGTACTTAGGGTAAAATAGTGAATGGTTTTCTTCCGAGGTTAGAAAAAGGTGGGGGCGCCTGATTGCCTCAGTTGGTTAAGCGTCCAACTTCAGCTCAAGTCACGGTCTCATGGTTTGTGGGTTCGAGCCCTGTGTGAGGCTCTGTGCTGACAGCCAGCCCAGAGCCTGGAGCCTGCTTCGGATTCTGTATCTCTCTCTCTCTGACTCTCCCCTGCTCATGCTGCCTCTACCTCTCTCTCTCAGAAAAAAATAAAACATCAAAAAAATTTTTTTAAAAGAAAAAGAAGATACTGATTGTCACAACATCTATTTTGTATTACACTGGAAGTCCTACCTAGTGCAAGTTGAAGCAGGAAAAAAGAAGTAACAGGTGTAAAATTGTAAAGGAAGAAGTAAAATTGTAGATGACATGATTAAATACATAGGAAAGCTAAGAGAATATGCAAACTATTAGAATTAAATGTATTGAGTAAGATCAATGAAAATAAGGCTGCTATTTAAAAAAAACAATTTCTATAGAGTTGCAAGAAAAAAATTAGTGAAATAAAATACAAAATGCAATATACCAAAAATAATCTGGTGACCAGGAAGGAATTTAACAAAAGTGTGTAATAGTTCACTGAAAACTAGCTTAAAAGTGTTACGTAGTCAGTCACTCTATGCATCCTTCTTTTTTTTTTTTAACTTAATTCCTGATCCAAGAGCAAGAAATAAGGAAGTAGTTTGAGTTCTCAGGTGTTTTTGTTTTAATGTTTTATTTATTTCTGAGAGAGAGAGGCAGTGCGAGCAGGGGAGGGTCAGAGAGAGAGGGAGATACAGAATCCGAAGCGGGCTCTGAACTAGCAGTCAGCACAGAGCCCAAACTGGGGCTCTAACCCATGAACTGTTGAGATCATGACCTGAGCCGAAGTTGGACACTTAACCAACTGAGCCACCCAGGCGCCCCTTGAGTTCTCAGTTTATCTCTCTTGCTTTTTGTTGTTGTTGCTCATTTTGTTATAATAGTTTCTCAGTTGACAATTTGACGGTTGTATGTTTGGCTTCTCTGTTTACACAGCTCAGTGAAAATGGTTAGGCTTTCATAGGTTAAATATTACTTTTGTTTTTGAGCTTGATCTGATCCTAAAAATTCCATTTTTAAATTTAAAAACAATAATAAAGATACGGCTAGTGCTTTTTTTTTGGAGCTGTATTCATTCTTTTTTGCTTAAATATTCAGATTAATGTGGCCTTTTGATAATTTTATATTTAACTTAATGGGAAAGTTTTTAATGTGAAGAAAACTAAGGCAAATATATTTGGTAATCAGTGATAATGGAGAATACCAAATAAGTATTTCGTTTATTTTTTAATTTTTTCCCCTTAAGCTTATTTATATAGAGGGAGAGCTAGCGTGCACGCGCGCTTATCTTCTTATGTGAGCAGGTAAGGGCGGAGTAAGAGGGAAAGAGACATTTCTAAGCAACTACAGTACTGTCAGCACAGAGCCCAATGGCTGGACATGATCCTGCAAACTGTGAGATCATGCCCTGAGCTGAAATTAAGAGCTGGACGCTCAACCGACTGAGCCACCCAGGCAGCCCTGGATACTTGGTTTTAATTGATGTATAGCTATAAATACTTCAAGATTTATAATTTAAAGGGAAGAAAGTGCAGGTATTAGATTTCTGTTGCTGCTGCAACAAATTACCGCAAACTAGTGGCTTAAAAAATGCAAACTTATCATTTTACAGTTTTAGAAATCAGAAGTCTGAAAGCCATCTCACTATGCTGAGGTCTGGGCATAGGCAGGGCTAGTTCTTTCAGGAGGCTTTCTGAGGGAACTTCCTCTTTTCTTTTCTTTTTTTTTTTACATTTATTTTTTTGAGAAAGAGAGAGCGTGAGTGGGGTGGAGGCAGAGAGAGAGGGAGACATACAATATGAAGCAGGCTCCAGGCTCCAAACTGTCAGCACAGAGCCCAAGGCAGGGATCAAACTCATGAACTATGAGATCATGACCTGAGGTGAAGTGGGTTGCTCAACCCACTGAGTCACCCAGGAGCCCTTGTTTTCTTTTTTTGCTTCTAGACCTGTCTGCATTTTGTCTGCATTTTATGACACCTGCACTCTCTTGCATCACTCCAGCCTCTTTCACTGTCCCATCACTCTGACTCTGCTGCCTCCCTTTTCCCCTTACAAACATTTGTGATTACATTGGGCCCACCAGAATAATCCTCAATGATCTGTCCATTTCAGGATCCTTAATTTAGTCATCCCAGTGAAGTTCCTTAGGCCACATAAGATAACATAGTCACAGGTTGCAGGGGTTGGGCATGAAAGTCTCTGGAGAAGTTGCAGTATTTGGGAGAGGGGGTGCAACAATGAAGCAGTACAATATTACAAAATTATGGCTTTAATTTAATCCGTCACACCAGTTGGCAGTTTGGTTAGTAAATTTCCATCTGTCCTTAGCCAATTAGTTCATGCAAACATCAAAGGATTTTTAATTTTTGTAATGATTTGATTTTTTGGGTGGGGGGAGAGAGAGTGTGAGCAGGGGAGGGGGGCAGAGGCGGAGAGAGAGAGAATCTTAAGCAGGTTGTACACCTAGCACAGAGCCTGATGTGGGGCAATATCTCGCAACTGTGAAGATTCTGACCTGAGCCAAAATCAAGAGTCAGGTGCTTAATTGAGACTCTCAGGCACCCCTGTAATGAATTGATTTTAAACTCACAGGAGGGTTATATTTGGAAGACTTTTAAAAAAAATTTTTTTTTTAACTTTCTAACATTTATTTTTTTGAAAGACAGAGCTTGAGCAGAGGAGGGGCGGAGAGGGAAACACAGAATCTGAAGCAGGCTCCGGGCTATGAGCTGTCAGTACAGAGCCCAACATGGGGCTCGAACTCACAAACCGTGAGATCATGACCTGAGTCGAAGTCACGATCTGAGCCTTAACCGACTGAGCCACCCAGGCACCCCTGCACATGCTTTTTATTCAATAATTTGTTCTGGACTTCTTTCGAAATTAGCACATAGAGGACATCTGCATTTTCTTTTTAAACATCTGTATAGTAGCATAGATGTCCTAGAGTTAATTTAATCAGTATTGGTGATTTAATCAATTGGTGATCACGGATTGTTTATAATATGTTCCTTTTGCATTGGAACCAGGGTTGCATTGACTGTGTCACTTATTCTAAGTTGTGCTGTAAGGTAAATTCCTAGAAATGGATTGCTGTGTCAAAGGGTTTAAATGAATTTTATTGCCAAATTGTGTTCCCTAGGAGTTGTATCAGTATACATTTTTACCAGCATTGTGTGGGAGGGCCTGTTTCCTTACAGCCTCACTGATAGAGTCATCAAATATGGATTTTTGATGGGGAACCTGGGTGGCTTAGTGGGTTAAGTGTCTGACATTGGCTCAGGTTACAATCTCGTGGTTTGTGAGTTCTCACCCCACATCAGGCTCTGTGCTGACAGCTCGGAGCCTGGACCCTGCTTCAGATTCTGTGTCTTCCTCTCTTTCTGCCCCTCCCTCACTCACATTCTGTCTCTCTCTCAAAAATAAACAAACATTAAAAAAAACTTTAAAAATATATGAGTTTTTACCAGTGTAATAGTCATGAAATATTTTGGTGCAAGTTGAATATCTTTTCACATGTTTAAGGTTTTTTACGTTTCTTTTTATGTGATTTATAAGTTCCTGACTTTGGGTCATTTTCCTATTAGGTTTTTGGAGCTGTTAAAATATTAGAAAGATTAGCTCTTTGTGATATGAGTTGACATCACTTTTCTCAGTTTATCATTTGATTTTATAGAGTTGCAAGTTTGAACTCTGTTCTCTTTGATTTTTATAGTCCGTTCTCTTCCTCGCTATAAGTGTGTTCCCTCAAATAATACATGTTCTACAGCCCTGAAAGATTCCCTTACTTGTATCTATTACTTAATACATCCAGCAGTTTAAAACTGTCTCCTAATAACAATTTTTTCCCTTAATAGACACGGCATCAGCGAGGAGATACACATCCTCTCACTTTAGAAGAAATTTTGGATGAAACACAACATTTAGATATAGGACTGAAGCAGAAACAATGGCTAATGACTGAGGTAAGACTAGGCTTAAAATAGCATTAAGAAATTTAGTTGGTTATAAAATTTTGCTGTAACTAAGATTTTTAACACTGAAATCGGACAATAATTTTTTACTTTTTCTTGAAAGAATTGGCATAGGGTTTTTGTTTTTGTTTTTTAAACACATGTTTTAAGGTGGCTTGATTTGTTGGTTTTCTTAAAATGTTATGTATCTATTTCAAAATGTCGAAGACTATAGCATAAAAATTATAAAGAAGTCTGTCTTTGTACCATTTCTATTTAAGTTTTTACAGAATAATTGGTGCTTTTTTTGAATTGCTAAATTTAGAACATATGTTGGCAAAGTGTATTATTTTTATGTATGTTTTAGAACATTTATACCATGAGGTGGTATAGGGATAATAAGACTTGTTATACGGTTACTACTGTTATGATGTGATGGTGTTATTATTGCCTCTAACAGATTACTTGGAAGACTAATCCTTAACATTGTGTATGTACACACGTCATTGGAAGGAAAGAAACCCCACAGTAATCAGTGACCGTGCTAACTTAGAAATTAGTAGCTTTTTAAAAATTCACACATTTCCCTCTTTTCTACTTAAGTATGAAATGATAATTAGGAAGAATACTTTGTGTGACCAGTTCTGTATTCTAAAGATCAAATGTAAAATTCCTAAAATATAGTTCAGTAATTTACTAAGCAAAGTACTGTGCTTGATTTTTATAAAATGAACAGTTAATCAGTTACATTATGGCTCATTGTATTAGTGATGCACAAATAGTTGTAATCCACATGTAAATTCTTTTGCTTTACCCAATCTGGAAATTTCATGGACTACCAACATTAGTTTAAAATTATTTTTATTACTATTCTGTTCCCCCTCCTTCTTTGGTTCTTCTCTTTCTCCTTTCCATGGTCAGGCTGGCAGCTGCAGAAGAAAATAAATAGGATAGTTCTTCCTGGAAGAGCTTTCCTTCTGATACTAGCTGTACAACAGAACTGACTACGAATATAATTTATATTCAGTAATTCCTGCGTTCCTCCTCAGTTTCATTCTCAAGCTGCTATTATCGTTACATTTCTTCTATGCACAAGTCTGGTGCTTTTCAGTTCCTTCCACACCTGTAAATGCCATTTGATACCAGGTATCACAGATTACTGGTATAGTCATCCCAGGGTTCTGTCACATAGTGCCAACATGCGATAAACTCTACTTTGAGGGTGGGATAGGCAGTACCCAGTTCACTTTGTCTAGCAATGTTAATTGGCATTTATTGATTTTTTTTTTCTTCCAAAAGAATCTGGGTACAGTTTCATCGAATCTATTGTGGTAAAATGGTTTTTCTCATTTAAATAATTTATGTAAATAATAAAAAGTATCTTTTATAAAAAGTGAGCAAATGCTGACCTCTACCTGTTGTTTTTGGATCCTGGATGTCCAGTATTTTAGATCTGCTAGTTGATATTCACAAGATACTTTTAATTTACAACTGTATTGGATATTGCTGTTTTTAAAATAATTAGTAGAATTTAAGAATGTATGTATGAGGTTTCCTTTTGTTAATCTATCCAAATTCTGTCACTGTTACAGGCATTAGTCAATAATCCCAAAATTGAAGTGATAGATGGGAAGTATGCCTTCAAGCCCAAATACAACTTGAAAGATAAGAAAGCTCTACTTAGGCTGTTAGATAAACATGACCAGCGAGGCTTAGGAGGAATTCTTTTAGAAGACATAGAGGAAGGACTACCCAATTCCCAGAAAGCTGTCAAGGTAACATCTCTTTTCTTTTTGTGCCTTAGTATAATTTGAATTAATAATATCTTGTTTTAAAAGACAGAGTGTTTTTAAATGTTTATTTTTAAATGTTTATTTTTGAGAGAGAGAGGGTGAGACAGTGCACATGTGTGCATGAGCCAGGGAGGGGCAGAGGGAGAGGGAGAGGGAGAGAATCCCAAGCAGGCTTTGCACTCTCAGTGTTGAGCCCAGCGTGGGATTTGAACTCACCAACCGTGAGATCATGACCTAAGCCAAGGTCAAAAGTCAGGTGTTTAATGGAGTGAGCCACCCAGGTGCCCTGGTGATGAGAACTTTGAAGATTTACTCTCTTAGCAACTTTTAAATATGCAATACAGTTTTATTAACTGTACTGAGCTGTGCTGTATATTACATCCCCATGACTTACGTATTTTATAACCAATAGTGTGTACCTTTTGACTCCTTTGTGCATTTTCCCCATCTCCCACCTGCTGTGTCTGGCAACCACTAATCTGTTTTCTATCGATGAGCCTTATTGTTATTGTTGTTGTTGTTTTTCAGTCCACGTAAAGGTAAGATCATACATTGTCTCTGACTTATTTCACTTTTTAGCATAATGGCCTCAGGGTCCATCTATTTTATTGCATATGGCAAGATTTCACCTTTGTTTTATGGCTAAATAATACTTCATTTGTGTGTATGCATCATATTTTCTTTATCCATGTATCCATTAGTGGACACATAGGTTGTTTCTGTACTTTGGCTGTTGTGAATAATGGAGCTGTGTGCAAGGGAGTGCATATATCCTTTTGAGTTAGTGTTTTTGGTTTCATTGGATAAGTACCAGAAGTGGATTACTGGAGTATTGGGTTGTTCTATCTTTAATATTTTGAAGAGCCTCTATGTTGTCGTTCATAGCAATTGTACCAATTTACATTCACACCAACAGTGCATGAGAATTCCCTTTTCTCCACCTCTTCTCCAACAGTGATATCTTGTCTTTTTAATAATGGCTATTATGATGACAGGTGTGAGATGATACCTCATTGTGGTTTTGCATTTCCCTGATAATGATATTTTTTATTTATTTATTTATTTTTTAAGTTACCTTTTATTTTTATTTTTATTTTTTTTTTACAAATAGTTTATTGTCAAATTAGTTTCTACATATCCCTTATAATGATATTGATCGTGTTGGTGGCCATCTGTAGATCTTCTTTGGAAACATGTCTTTTGTGATCCTCTTCCACTTTTTAAATTAGACTGTTTTTTGATGTCAGGTTCTATGAGTTCTTTATATATTTGTGATCTTTCCTCTAATCATATATATGATTTGCAAATATTTTCCCCCATTCAGTAAGTTGCCTTTTCATTTTATTGGTTGTTTTTTTTTTTTGCTTTTGTTGCCTTCGCTTTTGATGACAAATCTGACAAATCATCGCCAAAGCTGATGGAACTTATCAACCTATGCTTTCTTCTAGGTCGTTTATGGTTTCAGGTTTTATATTTAAGTCATTAATTCATTTTGAGTTAATTTTTGTTAATGGTGTAAGATAGTGGTCCAATTTCATTCTTTTGCGTTGTAGCTGCCCTGTTTTTCCAGAACCATTTATTGAAGAGACTGCCTTTTGTGATTGTTACTCTTGGCTCTTTTGTCATAGATTTATTGACCATATATGCATATATGGGCTATCTGTTCTGTTTCATTGATCTGTGTGTCACTTTTTTTGTCAGTACCATATTCTTTTGATTACTATTGCTTTGTAATGTAGTGTGAAATTAAAGAGCGTGATACTTATACATTTGTTCTTTTTCTAGATTGCTTTGGCTATTCAGGATCTTTTGTGGTTCCATATAAATTTTAGGATTAGTTTATTCTTTTTGTATGAAAAATGCCATTGGAGTTTTGATAGGAATTGCATTGAATCCATAGTTTGCTTTGGGTCCTCTTCCAATCCATGAGCATGGTATATCTTTCCATTATTTGTGTTGTCTTTCTTGAACGTCTTAAAGTTTGAAGTGTAGAGGTTTCTTACTTCCTTGGTTAACTTTATTCCTAGGTGTTTTTATTCTTTTTGATGCACTTGTAAATAAGGTTATTTTCTTAATTTCAGATAGTTATTAGTGTAGAGAAATGTAACATTTCTGTACATAGGTTTTGTATCCTGCAACTGTACTATATTTGTTTATTCTAAAAGTTTGGTGGAGTCTTTAGGGTTTTCTATGTATATCATGTTATTTGAAATTACTAATAGTTTTCGTTTTTTCCAGTTTGGATGCCCTTAATTTCTTTTTCTTGTTTAATTGGTCTGGCTAGGACCTCCAATAATGTGTTGAATAAGAGTATCAGGAATAGGCATTCTTATCTTGTTTCTGATTTTAGAGGAAAAGTAAGTTTTTAGCTTTTCACCAGTAAGTGTGATATTAGCTGTGGAGTGTCTTAGTGGACTTTATTATAGTACAGTATATTCCCTGTATACCCAGTTTCTTGATAGTTTTTATCATGAGTGGATGTTGAATTTTGATAAATGCTTTTTCTGCATTTATTGAGAGATCATATGATTTTCAAGTTTCACATTGTTAACGTGATATATCATATTGTTTCATTTGCGCATTTGAACCATCCTTGGGTCCCTGGAATAAATCCCATTTGATCATGGTATATAATCCTTTTAGTGTATTGTTGAATTCTATGTGCTAATATTGTGTTAGAATGTTTATATCTATTTTCATCAGAGATGTTGGCCTATCAATTTTTTTTGTGCAATCTGTGTCTGGCTTTAATATCAGGTTAATGTTGGGGGCTCATAAAATGTGTTTGGAAGTGTTCCCTTCCTCTATTTTAGAAGAGTTTAAGAAGGGTCGATATTAATTCTTTTTTGAATGTTTGGTAGAATTGATCAATGAAGTCATCTGGTTTTGGACTTTCTTTTTGTTGGGAAGGTTTTTTTTTGATTACTGATTTAGTATCTTGATTAGTAAATGATATATTCAGATTTTTTGTTTCTTCATGATTTAGTCTTGGTAGATTTTTTGTTTCTAGGAAATTATCCATTTTTTCTAGGTTGTTAAATTTGTTGGCATATAACTGTTTCTGGTTGTCTCTATGGTCCTTTGATTTTCTGTGATATAGTTGTAATGTCTTCTTTTTCCTTTTTTTTTTCCTTGGTGAGTCTAGCTAAAGATTTGTCAATTTTATTTATCTTTTCAAAGAACTAGCTCTTAGTTTTATTGATCTTTTCTACTGCATTTTAATGTGTCTGTTTTTGCTCTGATTTTTGTTATTTCCTTACATATACTAACTTTGGGCTTTGTTTATTCTTTTTCTAGTTCCTTGAGATTTGAGGGTTTTTATTAAAAATGTTTTTTAATTTAAAAAATCTACTTTTTTAAACATTCATTTTTGAGAGAGAAACACAGAGCATGAGTGGGGGAGGAGCAGAGAGAGACACACAGAACTCGAAGTAAGCTCCAGGCTCTGAGCTGTCAGCACAGAGCCCAATGTGGGGCTTGAACTCATGAGCCGTGAGGTCATGACCTGAGCTGAAGTCAGATGCTCAACCAACTGAGCCACCCAGGCACTACTAATTTTTTTTTGATGTTTATTTATTTTTGAGAGACAGAGCACAAGCAGAGGAGGGGCAGAGAGAGTGAGGGAGCCACAGAATCAGAAGCAGGCTCCTAGCTGTCAGCACAGAGCCCAACACAGGGCTTGAACTCATGAGATCATGACCTGACGTGAAGTCGGATGCTCAACTGACTAAGCCACCCAGGCACCCCAAGATTTTTCTTATTTTTTGATGTAGGCATTTATAGCTTTCAATTTCCATCTTACAACTGCCTTTGCTTTATCTCGTAAGTTTTGGTATGTTGTATTTTTATTTGTCTCACAGTATTTTTATTTTCTCCTTTCATTTCTTTGTTGACCCATTAATTGTATAGTAGTATGTTATTTAGCCTCCACGTGTTTAATGTGTTTTTCCATTTTTCTTCCTGTAACTGATTTCTGTTTCCATACTGTTGCAGTCAGAAAAGATGCTTGAGGAGCACCTGGGTGGTTCAGTAGGTTAAGTGTCTGACTTTGGCTCAGGTCATGATCTCGCGGTTTGTGAGTTCGAGCCCCATGTCAGGCTCTGTACTGACAGCTCAGAGCCTGGAGCCTGCTTCTGATT
The DNA here is from genome assembly GCF_003009895.1 of Hyaena hyaena. Lineage (NCBI taxonomy): Eukaryota > Metazoa > Chordata > Mammalia > Carnivora > Hyaenidae > Hyaena > Hyaena hyaena. The sequence continues at coordinate 6,421,660 of NW_024080648.1, read as the reverse complement.
CTGTGTCTCCCTCCCTCTCTGCCTCTCCCCTGCTTGCCCTCTGTCTCTCTCTGTTTCTCTCTCTCAAAAATAACATTAAAAAAAGTTGCCTGTTATGCTTTCAGTATTCTTAAATTTATTGAGATTTGTTTTTTCGTCTAACTGCTGTTTATTCTGGAGAATGTTCCATGTGCAGTTGAAAAGAATGAATGTTTTGCTGTGTTTGGATGGTAAGTTTTGTATGTATTTGGTAATTCTATGTGTTCTGATGTATTGTTTAAGGCCAATATTTCCTTACTGATTTTCTGTCTGGATAATCTTTTCATTGATATAACTGGGATATAAACTCCTCTACTGTTACTTTATCACTCTCAACGTATTCCTTTGTTTGTTAATATATGTTTTATGTATTTAGGTGCCCCTATTTTGGGTACAAAGATATTTATCCTGTTTTTGGATTGATCCCTTTATCATTACGTAATTCTGTCTTTGACCCCTGTTACAGACTTTGTTTTACAGTCTGTTGCTAACTTGGCTTCCTTTTGGTTTGCATTTGTAGGGAATATCGTTTCCATCTCACTTTCAATCTCTGTGTGTCTTTAGATATTAAGTGAGTCTCTCGTAGACGCCATATATACGGATCTTGTTTTTGTCTTTTTTTTTATTCTTTCAGCTACCCTATGTCTTTTGATTGGAGCGTTCAGTCCATTTATATTTGAAGTAGTAACTGGTGGATATGTACTCATTGCTATTTAATTTGTTGTTTTCTGGAGTTTTTTTGTTCTATGTTTTTTCTTTTTGGCTTTCTTCCCTTGCAGTCATACTTTTTTTTAGTGTTTTGTTTTCCTTCCTTTTTATTTTTTAGTGTTTCTATTATAGGTATTTGGCTTGTGTTTATCATGAGGTTCATATATAGCATCCTATGTATATAGTGGTCTGTTTATGTTGATGGCTGTATAAATTCAGATATATTATAAAAGCCCTACATTTTTACTGCCCCACCCCCCATGTTTTGTTTTTCATGTCATATTTTATATCTTTTTTTGTGTGTGTTCTTAGACTAATTATTGTAGGTGTAGATGATTTTATTACTTTTGTCTTTTAACCATCACACTATGTAGGTGGTTGATCTACTACCTTTACTATGTGTTTGTCTTTACCACTAAACTGCATTCTTTCATAATTTTCTTCTAGTTATGGGCTTTTCATTTATTTAAGTCCCTTTAACATTTCTTGTAAAGTTGGTTGCTGAACTCCTTTTAGCTTTTGCTTGTATTGGAAATTCTTCCTTCTCTCTCTCTTTCACGTCTGAGTGATAATCTTGCTGGGTAGGGTGTTCTTGGTTTTAGGTTTTTTACTTTTAGCACATTGATTATGTTGTGCCATTCTCTTCTGGTCTTTGAAGTTTTCTTTGAAAAATAAACTCCTAGTCTTAGAGGGGTTCTGTAGGTCATAAATTGTTGTTTTTCTCTTGCTGATTTTAAGAATCACCCTTTATCTTGGGGCACCTGGGTGGCTTAGTTGATTAAGCATCTGACTCCTGATTTCAGCTCACGTCATGATCTCATGGTTTGTGAGATCCAGCCCTGCAGAGCTCTGTGTTAATCGTGTGGATTCTCTCTCTCCCTCTCTCTGCTCTGCCCCTGCTTGTGTCTTCTCTCTTTCTCTCTCAAAATAAATAAACCTAAAAAAAAAAAAGAAAGAAATCACTTTTTATCTTTAATTGTTGATAATTGTATTATAATGTGTCTTGGTATAGGTCTCTTTTGTTCATCTTATTGGGGACTTTCTATGTTTCCTGGATTTGGATGTCTGTTTCCTTTGCCAAGTCACAGGCGTTTCCAGACGTTATTTTTTTTAAATAGGTTTTCTTTCCTTTTCTTTTCTCTTTCTCTTCTCCTCTTGGGATCCCTAGAATGCAAATGTTAGTTTGCTTGATGTTGTTCCACAGGTCCCTTAAACTTTTCTCATTTAAAAAAAATTGTCTTTTTTCTCTTTGCTGTTTTGATTGAGTGATTTCCACTACCCCGTCTTACAAATCACTGATCCGTTCTGTGTCATTTGATCTGCAGTTGATTCCCTGTATTTTTCATTTCAGTTGTGTATTCTTCAGCTCTGATTTTTCAGCTCTCTTTTTAAATTTTCTCTTTGTTGAAGTTCTCACTGTGTTCACTTGTTTTTCTTCTGAGTTTGGTGAGCATTTTTATGACCATTACTTTGAACTTTTTATCTGAACTATTTTTTAAAGTATTTTATGTCATGAATAACTTAAATAAATAAGAATGAAGAGATGGTGAAAAACAGCTTCATTAGAAATTTTTATAAGATTTTGACATAGCAAACTTCTGTAGCAAGTGTATTTTGGCAAACATCAGAAAGATGAAAGAATACTATTATATGTCTTTTTAGCAAAGTGAAATGGCAAAGGCTCTTATCACACAGTATTGTACAGTGAACTCCTTCCTGTTGAATAACTAACTGAAGGGAAATACCTTATATTTTTATGTCCTTAGAAATATGTCATTTAATCATTGATTCTTAAGCTTGAGGTGACTCTTTTGTGGTGTTGTCATCCGAAGACTCATAGGTTTAGATTTTATTTCTATGATCAATTTTACCATCATCAGAGTCTAGAGGGAGCGCTGCTATGAGGCTTTCTGTGTTCTTGTTCTCATTCATCCATAATGGTGAACTATTTTCTGTCAGTTTTCTTGTCATTGCTCTGAAGAGCAGAAAATAAAAAATTCTGAATTGTCAAGTATTTAATGAAAACTAAGAGACAACAAAAACCACTCTGTAATCTTTTATATCTTCTTGAAAGATGATGCAATAGTTTGGGCAGTGCAATAACACAAATTGAATCACACTTCTAGGTGACATAATTTTACTGTTTCACTATTATATCACATTTGTAGGAGATACAGTCATCTTTCTTCCCCTTTCTAAAAAATATTTTAGCTATATATTATTTTTAATGTTTATTTATTTGTTTATTTTTTTGAGAGAGAGTGAGAAAGCAGGGGAGGGAAGAAAGAGAGAGAGGGAGGGGGAGAGAGAATCCCAAGCAGGCTTCATGCCATCAGCCAAGAGCCCAACGTGCGGCTGAAACCCATGAACCATGAGATGATGACCTGAGCTGAAATCACGAGTCAAACACTTAAACTGACTGAGCCATCCAGGTGTCCCACTATTTTAGCTTTTGAAAGCATAATTGGAAATAATTGATTGGTAATGGTAAATTAGTGGGAAAATATTTTAAGGTAGAGGGGAAAGTAAGAACACTAAGATCACACAGTTTTTCTTAGATTAATAAAAGGCTCCAATGGACCTACATCATAATTGCAATATAGACTGGATTTTTAAAAAAATAAGTACATTTTATTTTTGTACGTTGGAAATCTCTAAGAATAAATGTCTTGAAATATCATTACATAGAAGTAGTGGGAACTGCTCATTGAAAGAAACTTGAGAACTAAAATTGGGTGTAGTAGACCCTAATGGTATACTGAAGGTTAAAAGAAATAGGAGTCCTGGGGCACCTGGGTGACTCAGTCAGTTAAGTGTTCGGCTCTTGGTTTTGGCTCAGATCATGATCTCACAGTTCGTAGTTTCAAGCATTGCATGGGGTCTATGCTGACAGCCCTGAGCCTGCTTAGGATTCTCTCTCCCTCTCTCACTTTGCCCCTCCCTTGAGTGTGTGCGCGCGCTTTCTCTCTCAAATAAATTTAAAAAAAAAAAAGAAATAGTCCTTTTGTTTAAAAAAATATATTTTGGTGGGGGGAGGTAATTTGGAAGTTAACTGAAAACAAATTTTTTTTGTCTTTTAAGGCTTTGGGGGACCAGATACTATTTGTAAATCGTCCTGATAAGAAGAAAATTCTTTTCTTCAATGATAAGAGCTGTCAGTTTTCTGTGGATGAAGGTGAGCCTTTCTGTTTAATTTTCAAGTACGTTACAAATACAGGGTAACAAATTTATATTTATAATCCTATTATAGAGGTACCTGGGTGGCTCAGTGGGTTAAGCATCCGACTTCTGCTCAGGTCATTATCTCACAGTCTGTGAGTTCAAGCCCCATGTTGGACTCTATGCTGACAGCTCAGAACCTGGAGCCTGCAGATTCGGTGTCTCCCTTTTTCTCTGGCCCTTCCTCACTTGTTGCTCGCTCGCTCGTGCGCGCTCTCTCTCACTCTCGCGTGCTCTCTCTCTCTCTCAAAAATAAACATTATAATCCTATTATAACAAATTTTGTAGTAGTGCTTTTTTAGCTTTATCATCACTTAGAGCAAAGCTAATCTTCTAACATACTGTTTCTGAGAATACAATTTGAAATATGTAATTTGAAAGATTTTAGGTTAATTGTACTTGTAAGCATATAGTAGGTTAGATATTTTATGCTTATATGTCAGCTGTACCAGTTTATTTCTATTATTTTACAAATACTACTTCATATCTTGATATGAGAAAGCTTGATGCAGGATGGGAAAAAGAACAAAATTCTTTTGGTGACTAATATTCTCTTAAGTAATTTGTAAGTCTTGATTATCAGATTGGATAAGGAAGATTACTTTTTTCTCTGATTCTCATAGAGTCAGATGCTAAGCTTATGGTGAGTCTTGTAATAAATGTGTGATGCCTGTGTTTCGGATTTTAGTTAGAAATACTTCATTAATAGTTGTCAGGTAAAATAGTTAAACAAGGGTTCAGTCATGAGAAATCTCTACTATACAAGTAGAAATTCTCATTTAGGGCCACTTGGGTGGCTTAGTTGGTTAAGCTTTGGGTCAGGTAATGATCTTGGCAGTTTGTGAGTTGGAGCCCAACATTGGGCTCTGTGCTGACAGCTCAGAACACGGAGCCTGCTTCAGATTCTGTGTCTCCTGTCTCTTTTTGGCCCTCCCCAGCTTGTGCTCTGTCTCTCTCTCAAAAATAAATTTAAAAAAAATTCTCATTTAAACAAGTGTGAGACTGTAATGTAAATTTGTATTAATTTTGAACTAAAAAGGCAAGAAAAGAATTAAATACCATTTTAATTACAAAAATTGAAAAGTAATACAAACTCACACAAGAATATCCTAACATCATAGAATTACATAGAATAAAAGAGTAAATTCCAAATAGGGAAACTGTTGTTATGCATGCCTGGTAGTCCTGGTGATTCTTGTTTATTGTATTATATAAGAGTTTCTATTGAAGGAATAATTATGTATAAAAATGCACATATAATTCTTGTCCCTTTAGCAGCCCATACATATATTATGATTTTGTAATTTGTGCAGTAGCTGGAAGTTTTTCTTTTATTTGTTATTTGGTTACAGATAATTAGGCTTGTAGTGCTTGCAGACAGGAGTTCAGTCAACCTGTAGTTACGCAGATGACCATGATTTGTTTTAGGAAGTAGAATGTTGTGTTTTCGTGGAAAATGGTGATTGAGGGTACCTTATATATAGTTGGTTCTCAGTAAATGTTTGTTACTTTAAATAAAAATTTTCAAAGCATTCCAGTTATTCTGTATTGCACTTTCTAATAAGGTTAGCTTCTTGTAAGGAAGGTAGTAGTGACCTTCTGTAGATACTCATTTAAATAGATACTCATTTAAAATAAGTTTGGCTTAGCAGTTTTTGTATTGCTTGAATCTCCTTTACTTGAATTTTGCTTTTGTGGAAACTTTAATAATTGTCATAGTGACTTGACACTTTGGAAAAGCATAGTGGTGGACTTGATCTTTAAGATATTTACAAGTTTAAAAAATCGCTGATTCCTTTATCCTTTGGCATAGTTAATCCATTTGAAAGCAATTTGCAGTATTAAAAAACATCACAAGTATCACATGTTCAAATAGGAATATCTTATAATGAAAGGCAGATATGTTTTTCCTTTCACTAATTTGAGTCCCTTTCATTCGTGGCCATACTTAACTGGATTTATTTTAACTCTTTGGGTGGTTTTTCCCTTACAATATGCTTATATTTCTTGATTTTTCAGCTTGAAGTATTTTTTTAGGATTTTTTTTTTTACATTTATTTATTTTTGAGAGATAGAGACAGACAGAGCCCAAGTGGGGGAGGGGCAGAGAGAGAAGGAGACACAGAATCCAAAGCAGGCTCCAGGGTCTGAGCTGTCAGTACCTAGCCCAGCGCAGGGCTCGATCTCAGAAACCATGAGATCATGACCTGAGCCGAAGTCAGACGCTTAACTGACTGAGCCACCCAGGCTCCCCATCAGCTTGAAGTATTATAATGACTTATTCTTACCACGTCGCTGATTTCACCTGCTGTCTCTCTACTTCACTTTCTAATATAAGTATAGCACTGGTTTTAGTTTCTCTACCGTTTTTCTTGGTACCTTTAATAATCAAAATAATTGAACATTGTCTGGGAATTTTTAGTATTAAGTTGGCTCTGCAGATAGCAGCATGGTGTAGTGTATCTGTTCTGTTCTGTGGATGTCTAATTTGAGGCAAATGTTGAGGTTGCAGTAGCTCTCTAAGAATAGCATGGAGCTCTAGGGTTTCTTGGTAATATTTCATTGGAGAAATTTTAGGAGTGTACTTGTTTTCCTCTGTAATCCTCACCCTAATCATTATACCAAGCCATTATTATTTTCTGTCCCCTGTGTGACTTTTCTGTGGACTTCACTGTTTTCGCTTTGCTCAGACTTTTCCTGTTTGTGTATCTTTTTCTGTATTTCTATTCCTTAATATTATCCCTATTTTCATTTTATATGGCCTTTGTTGGCTTAAACTCTTCCCATCTCTTTATTACTTTTTTCCCCCATCTCCTTATTACTTGGCTTATAAGGACAGATGAGGATTTTCACTTTTGTTTACCCACATTATAAAAGTAACCATTTATGCTTGTTCATAAAATCCACATCTAGAAGTAAGTTGGATAAATTGTTTGATGTTTATTCTTCTAGTTTACTTTTTTCTCTGTTGGAGGTCTATAATGCTATATGGCTATTTAGTATTCTATTATATAAGTGTAGCTGATAAATGGGTTTTTAGGTAATAATGTTGCAGCAAATATTCTTACACACCTTACATGCTGGATATGTGTGTGTATTTTTAATGGTATGAAATAGCTGTATATATCAGGAGGTGATGGGGAAGGTAAATTGACAAATTATTTATGTATCTATTAATAAGATCTTTGTTGTTTCTGACTTATTTAATATGTGTTGAAATATATTACTAGATTTCCCAATAGTGAACTGTCCTTACACTCCTAGAATAACCCATTTTTTTAAATTTTATTTTATTTTATTATTTTTTATTTTATTTATTTATTTTTATTTTTTTAGAGAATAACCCATTTTTTACTTTATGTATTTCTGGATTCTTTTTCTGTGTAGTTAAGGATTTTTGCTTCAATATTCAGTGTCCTTTTTTGTTTCCTTTCTCAGGATTTGTTTTGTGTGTGATGCTGGATAAAAAAAAAAAAAAAAGTAGTTTTTCCCTCCTTCCATCATTCCTGTTGTTTTCTTTCCCTTTCCATTCCTTCCTTATTGAGAATATTCAATTTCTTAAGGATTTGAACACAAACAAATGCCTTTGTGGAGTTTACATTCTAACGGATAAGTAGACAATATAGAAAAATAAAAATCATTACAGATTGTATCAAATTGTAGGAAAGAGACAAATGAAGTATGTGCACGCCAGTAAAGGTGTGGGGGGTGGGACTCAGAGAAGACCACCATGAGGAATGAGGTGGAGCCAGCCTTGCAAAGTACCAGAGTGGGGCCCGTGTGTGCGCTGTTGTGGGGGAAGTGGGGTTCAAGTAGAGAATAGTGAAGGCAAAGGCCGAGGTAAGGACTTCAAATTTTTCCATAAGCTAGTGGTTTTTATTTATTTATTTATTTTTATTTTTTTATTTTTTAAATGTTTTATTTATTTCTAGGAGAGAGAGAGACAGCGTGAGCAGGGGAGGATCAGAGAGAGAGGGAGTGACAGACTCCGAAACAGGCTCCAGGCTCTGAGCTGGCAGTCAGCACAGAGCCCGACGCGGGGCTCGAACCCATGAACCGTGAGATCATGACCCAAGCGAAAGTCGGATGCTTAACCGACTAAGCCACCCAGGCGCCCCAAGCTAGTGGTTTTTAATCCTCTAACCAGATTCAGTGGACCTTGAGTAACAAATACTTTGTAACATCTTCTTTGCTTTTATAAAATGAAATTCCAAGATGATACAACCTACTTTCAGACATAATTTCTTCAGAGTCAGTATAATATTGGGACGCCTGGCTGGCTCAGCCAGTAGAGCATGTGACTTAACCTCAGGGCTGTGAGCCCCACATTGGGCATAGAGCTTCCTTAGAAAAAAAACAAAAACACAGAAAAACACAAAACTACCCTAACTGACAGGAGAAATAAAAGGGAAATGATTTCTATTTTACAAAAAAAATTTATTTCAGTATTTTTAATTGTTTAAGCACATTAATATTAGAATATAAAAGGAATATAAAAAACACAGCTGTTGACCTTTATGTATAGAGTCACCGTTGAATGTGATGGCTACAAATGGACCAGTACAAGTGCCATGATGCAGTGACACCATACTATAAATACTATATACCATAATCAGTGTTTTCCTTAAGTGGTAAGGAATTCTTGGCAGAGGTCTGCAAAATACAAAGTAAAGTTTTTCTGTGACTTGCAAAGGTTAATCATACCGTATTCTCTGTATAATATATCTTGTATGTTCCTAGAAAATATTAAACCAGTATGTTTTAATATTAAACCAGTATATTTTAACATTAAAATCTTAAACCAGTACTTTGTATATTAAGCCAGTATAAAAAGTACTTTATGTAAACAGATTTTGATTGTAGGCTCAGTTTGTTATCATAAATAGGTGTTTTTCACTAATCTTTATACTTTCTAAGGAAGATAGCTGGCAGGAAGAAAGGTTTTTCAGCCTTGGCAGTATTAATATTTGGAGCTGGGTGATTGTGTGTGTGTGTGTGTGTGTGTGTGTGTGTGTGTGTTAGGGTTGTTCCTCTGTATTGTAGATGTTCTGCAGAATCCCTGGCTGTCGTAGATGTCAGTAACACCCTTTCCCTACAGTGTGACAACCAAAAATGTGCCCAAATATTACCACATGTTCCCCCAGGAGGCAAAACTAGCTGGGTTGAGAATTCTATTGAAGGTACGGTTTATGTTTATAAAATAGACAACAGTTAATTAAGATACATTGTCTTCAAGCTTCTTTTCATGAATTCTTTCATTTAACACATTCACTGATACAAGGGACGTCAAAGTGAATAAGGTTTCTGTTTGTGAGCTCACCTAAGGCTGAGGGAAGATTGGCATGGGAACTCACAGTAGCTGTGGCATACTGTCATTGTGATGTTCGTAAAGTGCTGTAGAGACACGGGGAATGTCATCCACTGAGCATCAGGGGTGGGACACTGTTGTTTTAGTTGAAATTGTCAGTTATGGCATAAATTAAAAAAAAAAACCTGAGTCTTTGCTAATGGTATAAACAGAGAAGGCCTGAAGATTGATGCATATCTTAATATTTATCTTATTCTTTTTTCATATATTACTCAAAATGGTTTATCCTCATTGTATTGAAGATTTTTGTTTTAGCCCAGTAGGTGGCAGTCTTAGCTAGAGATAAAATCTTGAATGATGAAGGTTTCAGTCACGCTTAAGATTCACCCTTCATTTTATCTGTAAATAGAAGCAGATGTCCTAAAATGAGAAGTAGCAAACAAGTAAGGAGAAAGTTTATTTGTGGTAATTAAAAAAATCAAGTAGGTAAGTGAACACAGCATAGCTGAACTTAGGCATATGCCTTATTTCACAAAGGCATTTTCTTTATATAAGGATTCTGTTCATTTAGAGGCAATATAAATGCTCTAATTTATTAAAATTAAATGGTTAAGAGCACGGTTTGAGTAGTTAACCTGTCAGTTTGTATCTTAGCTTTGCTCCTTGTTAGCTTAGACAAGATACTTCTGAGATTCCTCATCTATGAAACAAGAGTAATGGTATCTGTCTTGTGGTCCTTATGCGAATTAAGTGAGTTAATATGAAAGTTCTTAGAGCTTGGAACAGAGCCTGGCATGTAGTAAGAATAGTAGTAACAGTAATATTAGGTATTATTAGTAGAATTGGAAATACCAGATAGTACCAGAATCGTACCTGGTTATTTATTCCCATTTCCTTAGCTATCTGGCTAATTGACCAAGTGGATTTGTTACCTAGCAAAGACCCAGAGTCATCTTAGTAGTCTAAGGCCACATTTGTGCTGATCTTTTGCAAAAACATAATGTTAGTTGGTGTTCCTTGTGAGAAGTTCAGTGACGCACTGATTTTTCTTTCATTGCTGCTGTCTTGTTCTTTTCTGCCTGGAAGCTTAAACAATTTAAACTTTATCCTTACAATATAAGACTTCTCACAGAAACTCCTCTTCCTGGGGCTCTGGTGCTGTTTTAGTTCATTATTTTGTAATGGCTCTACCGTATTCCATTTTATGGATGTGCTTTAAAACAGTTCTTCTGATGCTCTCCAGGTGGAAATTTAATTTTAGTTTTCCTATATGCTGTTATATATAATGTTTAAAACTTACACATAAGTATATTTGCACTTGTCTAATTATTTCCATATTGTAGTTTCTTTAAATAGAATTGTGAGATCCGAAGGTAAGGCATATTTAAAAATTTTCCTTTTCTTTTAAAAATTTTTCTTAAATGTTTATTTGAGAGAGAGAAAGAGAAAATGAGAATGAGTCGGGGAGGGGCAGAAAGAGGGAGCCGCAGAATCCTAAAGCAGGCTCCAGGCTGACAGCACAGAGCCCGAAGCAGAACTCTAACCCACCAACTGTGAGATCATGACCTGAGCCAAAGTCGGACACTCAGTTGACTGAGCCACCTAGGCGCCCCTAAAAATTTTTCAATACCTTGTCTAATACCTTCTGTAAAGTTTGCGCCAATATTTTGGAACCAAGTTACCCCTTCATAGCAGCATATGAAAAAATATCCACTTCTTTACCCTCACTAGTACCAGATGTTTTTAGTTGACTTTGCCAGGCTCGTAGAAAATAAAGATTATCTTGAATTTGTATTTTTCTTGCAATGACTTTATAAAATTAAAGAAAAACAGATTATTTCTCTTTGTACCTCTGTCAACTGTACATTTTCTGTCCCCCCCGTACATTAAAATGTAATTAAATTTGGGATCCTGTGAAATCCTGCCTCTCAAATTTGGCCCCGCTTTCCAGTGTTCATCTTAAGTATTTGTGCAGCTGTGGTACATTTATGTAGTACATGTAATACTTAAATACTGCAACAGCACAAAGCTAAGGAAAGGCAGGGATTAATGTAGAAATGTTTTATTGAAAAATAACAAAGCCATTGAAGAGTTTTTTTTATTTAGAGATTTTCCTCTGAAAATAGCTCAAGCAACACTTTTTTAGCAAAAGAAGTAGTTAAATTTTGTCTTAATGTACTTTCAATTCCATTGTGCTATTAAAATTTATATTTATTGTGTATTCTTTTTGGTGGTATATTAATATACATTTTTGCTTTCTAGACCATTGCTATCACTTTTAATAGGTATTATAGGTATTATTACCTGTGTAATTGTTCCGAAGAGGCCTGAAGTATACAAGCTCTGTACAGATCACATAGAAAGTCACAGTAATTTCAGCCTTTCAAAGAACTGAACCTTTACAATGCTAGTAACATAGATGCTTGGTAAAAAGTGCATTGACTGAAATTTACCATTGAGTAAAAGATTTTTCTCATCTATACTTTTTTCTCTTTATATTTTTTTTCTTCTGCAAAAGAAAAGCCTACAGTTTGTTATACATTTATATCCTGTAGTACTTACCCTAAATAAATGCATACAGTTTTTACATGTTGATAGTTAGAGTGTAACAAGTCATAGGTTAAAATGCCTGAACTACTTTGAGGGTGGCATACTTCCTTTAGCAGTTGTAGTAAATTAGACATATATAATTCTGGTTTGGTATAGGTTTTAAAACAGTATTGTTTGCTTTCTTGGAATTAGAGTGATGTTTTCATTGCTGACTCAGAAGTCTGACCTGCTGTTTTCTCTCACCTAAGTCTGTAGCAAGCAGAGCTAGTTGCATTAATCACATTGTTCTTTAGCCAGAAAAGTAGATAGTTGGGAACTTCTGGCTTCCACTTAAAGTGGAGAAAGCTGGTCAGAGCATCGTTCCACCCCTGTAGCAATAATAATAAACCCTAGATAGCTGCAGAGTTATAGTCTTCTTGAATCCATCTGAAAGCTGGGCTTCCAGAGCAACCACTTAACCTGAAATCTCAGGAAAGATGGGCACCTCCGAGAAAAGAAGGGATGCAAACACTTGTTTACCTGGGGCAGACAGAATGAACACAAATCAGAAGAATTCAGTTAAACATTTTAATGAATTGCTACAGGCTTGAATTGGACTAGTAGGAAGATACAGAATCCTTGGGGGCTATGAACACATAGGAATTCACAGCTCCTTGCAGGCTCTTCCACAGACTTTACTGGATGCTTACAAAAATGATCGAGGCTAGGGCTAGGTACCACCCTCATTGGGCAGGCCTGGAGGAGAGGAATGGTAGATGGTTCAGGAAAGATATGAAGCCCTGAGCCCTTCTTCCTGCCTCTCTACTATGAGACCAAAGCCTTAAACTGTGGTTTGAATGGAGCAGAAAGAAAACCTTCCATTCCTAGGGAACAGGCAGGAATATATGCTGGGCCCAGAACTTTAGCAGAGGGGGTTGGGCAGGAACATTGAGAAGGCCACATGCCAGATACCCAGAACAGTACTTGGCCACAATGAAGACTTAGTCAGAATTTCAGAGAGCTCCCACCCCATACCAGGCTAAGAGATGTAGAGTAATGGTTAACAGCGGAGTTCTCTGAGAGTTGCAAGAGCTTGGAGGCAGACAGACCATAATGAGATGCAGCCTAAACAGAAGACATAAAACAACAGGTTGAGTAGACACTGAGAAAAACTTTGGCAAACAAGCTGCAAACCTAGATACAAGGTGTGGCTTGAGCAGTTTGAAGTCTGTGGTGCATTATAGGTATCCAGAGCAGATTCCAAACCAAGTTCATGTTCTCACAATAGAATGACTCTACCTTGACATATTAGAGGCCTAGCAGAAGGAAAGTCAAAGTCATAGCCAGACACAAAAACTATTTATCTCATTCTCAGCTGTCCTACAGAAGATACTCTGTATCCTTTTTCTAAATAACATATAAGTATGTGTGTACAAGGAGGGCAATACAGTATTGAAACAAGGGAGTTAACAAACTTCTTACTGCACAAGCACTGGAAACTGTTAACATGGAGTTTAAGATAACTCTGATTTATACGTTAAGGCCCCTGGTTTCGAAAAGGCAGGCAATGTGTATGATCAGGTAGGATATTGGGGCATCTGGGTGGCTCAGTCAGTTAAGTGTCCAACTTTGGTTCAGGTCATGATCTTGTCCATGAGTTCAAGGCCTGCATCGGACTCTGTGCTGACAGCTCAGAGCCTGGAACCTGATTCAGATTCTGTGTCTCCCTCTCTCTGACCCTCCCCCACTCATGCTCTGTCTGCATCTCTGAAAAATGAATAAACGTTAAAAAAATAAATAAACTGATCTTTTAAAAATTAAAAAAAAAAACTCCTCTGGTAGGATATTTCAAAGAGAGACATTATGGGGCGCCTGGGTGGTTCAGTCGGTTAAGCTTCCGACTTTGGCTCAGGTCATGATTTCACGGTTCATGGGTTAGAGTCCCGGGTCGGGCTCTGTGCTGACAGCTAGCTCAGAGCCTGGAGCCTGTTTCAGATTCTGTATCCCCCTCTCTTTCTGACTCTCCCCTGCTCACGCTGTATCTCTCTCTCTCTCTCTCTCAGAAATAAATAAAACATTAAAAAAAGAGACATTATAAGAAAATCAAATGAAAAGTTTAGAAGGGAAAAACACAGTAATAGACAAAAGAATGCCTTCAATGAGCTCATCAGTAAACTTGGCATAACCAGAGAAAGAATCTGTAAATTTGAACATAGGCCTGTATGGAGTGTCTAAACTAAAATACAAAGAGAAAACTGAAAAAATAGAACATCCATTAGCTATGACATAATATCAAGTGTTCTGAATGTGTAATTCAAATCTGAGAAGGAGAATAGGAAAAAGAAATGATGGCCAAGGATTTTGAAAAACAAATGATAGACACCAAACCAAAGATTGAAGAAGCTCAGAGAATATAAATCAAGATAATCCCCCAAAACAAATGACAGAAAAACAGCCAGGCATTTATATTCTATTTGCTGAAAGTTGAAGATGATGACAAAATACTGAAGGGAATTAGAGGAGGAAACTCTTTACAGAGGAAAGAATTGTTGTTTGAATCTATGGAAACCAAAAGACAATGCAGTGACATCTCTAAAGAATCAAAAGGGAAACTGTTTTCAACCTAGAATTCTGTACCCAGCAAAGAAGTCTTTTATTATTTATTTATTGAAAAAAAATTTTTTACTGCTTTATTTATTTTTGAGAGAGACCTAGTTAGTGCAAGTGGGGGAGGAGCATACAGAGAAGGAAACACAGAATCTAAAGTAGGCTCTAGGCTCTGAGCTGTCAGCACAGAGCCCAACGCAGGGTTCGAACTCATGAACTGAGGTCATGACCTGAACTGAAGTCTGATGCTTAACCGACTGAGCCACCCAGGCGCCCCCAAAACAGTCTTTTAAAAATGAAGGAGAACTGGTCTTTCCGAGTAATATTTTCTCAGTATCACAGAAACTGAGATAAGTCATTGTTATTAGACCTGCATTACCAGATAATTCTGGTAAGGAAATTACTTTTAAGTTACATTTAAAAATGTAGTAAAAATTCATTCTTGGGATGCCTGGGTGGCTCAGTCAGTTAAGCGTCCAACTGCAGCTTAGGTCACGATCTCATAGTTAGAGAGTTCAAGCCCCACGTTGGGTTCAATGCTGACAGCTCAGAGCCTGGAACCTACTTCGGATTCAGTGTCTCCCTCTCTCTCTGCCCCTTCCCCGCTTGTATACTCTTTCTCTCAAAAATAAACATTAAAAAAGTAATTGCTTTGAAAGATAGCTGATTATAAAGCAAAAGTAATAGAAATCTATTTACAGCAAATATAAAAGTAAAATGTATGACAGTTCAAAGGTCAGAGAGAAGGATACTATTATAACATCTTTACATGTGAACTGGTATAATTTACGTGGAGCTACACTCGAATTAATTAGGCATTTATTATAAACCCCAGGACAACCACTAAAACCACTGTTTTCAAAAAAGAAGTAACCACAGTTAAAAATACTGTATTGTACATTTGAAAGTTAACACAGTAGATCTTAAAAGTTGTTATCACAAGGGAAAAAATTGTAATTGTGTGGTGATGGGTGTTTAATTACTGTGGAAATCGTTTTCCACCTGTCAAATCATTATGTTCTATATCTAAACTTAATACCTTTTTAAGTGTCAGTTAAGTACTCAATAAAAAATGCATAAATAAGGTGCCAATAGTAGATATAAAATGTTATCAGAAAAAATACATTCAGGCAATCTACATGAACACAGAAACAAAAGGAAAAGCACAAGGAGTATATGGAACAAATAGAAACAGATGATAGATTTTATTCCAACCATATTAATAATTATGTTAAATGTAAATCATGTAAACATGATAACGAAGACAGATTTTCATCTGTTTAAACATCCAAAATCATCTAACATACTTTTCACTGTTAAATTATTTAAACATAATAAAGGCAGGTGTGAATTGTCTAAACATGATAATTAAGACAGATTTTGAGACACAAAAGAGACCCTGGTATATGCTATCTATAAGAAACTCCCTTTAGATATGAAGACATGGGTTAAAAGTAAAAGGAGTTACTGGTGCAATAACAGGTGTGGAAGACAGTATGGATGTTCCTCAGAAAGTTAAAAATAGAACTGTCCTACCATTCAGTTGCACTACTGGGTATTTACCCAAAGAATACAAGCACTAACTCAGAGGAGTACCTGCACCCCTGTGTTTATAGCAGCATTATTTACAACAGCCAAGATCTGGAAGCAGCCCAAGTGTCCACTGATTGATGAATGGATAAAGATGATGTGGTATAACCCGGGCAGCTCTAGCCCAGGGTGGCCCGTGGGCGGCGCCACAGCTCCAGTTTCTGGCCAGCGGGTGGCCGCTGACCATGCAGGGCAAGCACCAGCTCTTCCAGGAACTTGAAGTTGGCTATTGCAGAAAATATTCCCTATTTGGCTTCAATGTTGTGTTTTGGGTGCTGGGATCCCTGTTCCTGGCCATTGGCCTGTGGGCCTTGGGTGAGAAGGACGTTCTCTCCAGCATCTCCGGACTGACAGATCCGGGAGTCCTCCACCCCACGTGGCTGTTTGTAGTGGTTGGAGGTGTCCTGTTGGCACTGGACTTTGCCGGCTGCATTGAGTCTCTCTGGGAGAATTCTTTCCCACTCAAGGTTTTCGCTGTGTTTCTCAGCCTCATCTTCTTCCTGGAGCTGGCAGCAGGGATGCTATCCTTCATATTCAACAACTGGATTTTAGACCAGCTCATTTTCTTCCATCAACAACAATGTCAAGGCCTGTCAGGATGACACTGACCTCCAGAACCTCATCGGCTTTGCTCAGGAATATTGGTTTTGCTGCGAGGCCTGAGGGCCTAATAGTTGTATCTATTTCAGCTGCACCGACCTGCACCTGTGCCGGGAGCACTGTGAGGTCCCCTTCTCCTGCTTTGTCAGGGACCCAGCAGATGTCCTCAGCACCCAGTGAGACCGTGATAGTTGGCTCAGACCAGGGCTGGAGCAGCGGGACTCCATCTACACCAAAGGCTGCGTGGGCCAGTTTGAGAAGTGGCTGCAGGACATCCTGATAGTTGTGGCTGGGGTCTCTGTGGGCATTGCCCTCCTCCAGATCTCTGGTATCTTCCTGGCCCAGAATGGAGGGACATTAAGACAGCAAAGGCCAACTGGTGAGGCTGCTACACTGGGCATGGCCATGCTACTGGCCTACCCAGGGACCACCCCCCTTCCCCTGCCACTGAGCCCATGATGGGCAAGGCTGCAGGTGTTTTTGCTTGGATCTGAGCTTCATGTGGAGCTTGCGTGTGGGTGCACTGTGTGCTCATGAAGGAAGCTGTGTACCTCTGCCTGGGCTGCCTGTCCTGTAGGTGGCTGTGTCTGTGTGAATGTGCACAGGGAGCCACCATCTGGACTGGTGTTGGGTGTTGGGTTCACGAGGAGACTAGGAATGGCACAGCTTAAGAGGGTGCAGGCCAGGTGGGGTGGGAGGGGTCTGCCATGTCCTGACGCAGGCTGGGACACACTTCTCTGCATATGGCTTTGTGCGGCAGGCTTATGGCCTGCTGTTGCCTGGAACAGGCCTCTCACAGCTCAGAGCTGTCTTCTTATTAGCTGTGACCTTGTCCCTGCCAGGAGTCCACATTGGCCTCAGTGTCTCAGACTCCAAAATGTGTCCAAGAAATCTCTTGCTTGCCTCTCATCAAGCCAACATGATGATGGCTACAATGACCACAGACGACTCAAACGAAACCTTGAACCACCCCCTCCCTAAGATGTTATCCATATATGTGTGTGTCTCACGCATGCAATATGAAATATTATTCAGCCATAAGAAAGAATGAAATCTTTTTAACAACCTGGATGGAGCTAGAGAGTATAATGCTAAGCTACATAAGTCAAAGAAAAACAAATGCCGTATGATTTCACTTGTGGAATTTAAGAAACAAGCAAAGGGGGGGAAAGGCAAATTAAGAAACAACAGTTATAGACAAGAAACTGATGTTTACCAGAGGGAGGTAGGGTGGTGGGATGGCTTGAGTAGGCGATGAGGATTAAGCAGTGCGTGTGTCATGGTAACTACCAGGTGATGTATGGAATTGTTGAATCACTATATCATTTCCCTGAAACTAATATAACACTGCATGTTAAAATAAATTTGTGAGGCATCTGAGTGGCTCACTTGGTTAAGCATCTAACTCTTGATTTTGGCAGGTCATAATCTTGCAGTTGTGTGATTGAGCCCTGCACTGGGCTCCATGCTGTGTGGAGCCTGCTGGGGATTCTGTCTCTGCCAGTCCCTCAGTCATGAATGTGCGCTCGCTCGCTCTCTCTCTCTCTCTCTCAAAAATAAACTTAACAACAGCTTGTACTCATAAAATTCTCTCTCCCTTGAAAAACAGGTAAAAGGATCTAAAATGATAGCCCATGCAAATACTTATCAAAGGAATGCTAGAATCAAAGTACACTTGAGAGCAAATTACCACAGATAAAGAGGAATATTATGTAATGATTAAGGATTTAATTCTCCAAGAATTAAGTCCTAAATATGTAAATAACAACAGAGCTTCCAAACACATGCATTATGAATAGATACAAGTGAAAGGAGGAAGACAAATTCACAGTTAAGATGGAAGTCTACAACACTTCTCAGTAATTAAACAAGTAGATGGCAAATTAGTATCGATATGAAAGTCTTAACACTATCAACCAACTTGACCTAATTGACATTTATAGAACAGACTAGCCAATAAACGGTAGAATACTTTCCAGTGCATTTGGGATATTCACCAAAACAGATGGTATTCTGAGCCACAAAACCTTAATGAATATAAAAGAATTGAAAGCATACAAAGGATGTGCTTGGACCATTATGGAATTATATTGGAAATAAGAGATCTATTTGGAAACTCCACAAACTATTTGGACATTAAATAACATGTTTAAATAATTCATGGTTCAAGGAGGAAATCACAAGGGAAGTGAAAAAAATATGTTGAATTAAATGAAAGCAAAGCACACATATCAAAAATCTGGGATGCAGCTACGGCAGTGGTTAAAAGGAAATATAAAGCCTTAAGTGCTTACATTAAAAAATATATATTACTTTTGAAGTGCCTGGATGGCTCAGTCAGTTGAGCATCCAACTCTTGGTTTTGGCTCGGGTTATGATCTTGTAGTTCATGGGTTCGAGCCCCGTGTCAGGCTCTACAGCTCACAGCGCAGAGGCTGCCTGGGATTCTCTTTCTGTCCCTCCCCCACTCGCACTCTCTCTCAAGATAAATTAAAAAAAAATATATTACTTTGTATGGATATACCACATTCATTTATCCTTTCCTCAGCTGATGGAGATTTCAATTGTTTCTGCTTTTTGGCTTTTATGAATAATGCTACTATGAACATTTTTTTAAATGTTTTCATTAGAGAGAGAGACAGCGTGAGCAGGGGAGGGTCAGAGAGAGAGAGAGATAGGGAGATACAGAATCTGAAACAGGCTCCAGGTGCTGAGCTGGCAGTCAGCACAGAGCCTGACGTGGGGCTCAAACCCACGAACCGTGAGATCATGACCTGAGCCAAAGTCGGACGCTTAACTAACTGAGCCACCCAGGTGCCCCTCTACTGTGAACATTTGTGTGGAAGTTTTTGTGTGGACATGTTTTAATTTCTCTTAGATCTACACCTAGGAGTGGGATGTGGTAATTCTTTAACTTTTTGAGGAATTGCCAAGCTGCTTTTGCAGATTTGGCTGCGTCATTTTACATTCACGCTGGTGCTGTTTGGGGGTTCCAGCTTCTCCACATCTGTGCCAACACTGATTATTTTTTTTTTTTTTTTGCCACGAGATGTGTTTTATTTTCATTAACCATACAAATAATTTGCTATAATATCCCAAGGCAAACCGGAGAATTTGGCAGTCCGATTGTGGGGGGGGGGGTCCCCTCAGAGACCCGCAGGCCGGTGGTGTCGGCACAGAGTGCCTGGGTTCACAGTGCAGCTTGTCGCTCATGTCCATCTTGCAGGTCGCTCTTCTTCCTCCACATCACGACTAGGGTGTCTCGAAGATGACGGGGGTTGGGGGATCCTTTAGGTTCTTAGGAAATTTCACTCCGCTTCTCCTGCTCAATGGTCTCTTTGGTCGACAGGGTGTTCTCCTGCGTCTCCGTTTTTTTCAGCTTGGCCTTATCGAAGCTGGCAATTTCCCCCATGTCTGGCTTGTCTGCCATTTTCTTATAGTGATTCGTGGAGTTCCGCTTCGAGCCGGACGACTGGTGCTCCCACTCGCGTCGCTGCAGCAAGAGACCCCAACACTGATTCTAACCGTCTTTCTGATGGGAAATGAATGGTATCTTATTGGTTTTGATTTGCATTTCCCTAGTGGCTAATGGTGTTGAGCATCTTTTCGTGCACTTAATGGTCACTTGTTTATTTCCTTTTGAGAAATGTTTATTCAAATTCTTTGTCCATTTTAAAAATTAGGTGTGTGTTGTTGTTTTTTCTTTTATAGAGCTCTTTATTCTGGATACAAGTCTCTAATAAGACATGCTTTCTGAATATTTTCTTCCATTTTGTGGGTTGTCTTTTTCACTTCCTTGATAGGGTCCTTTGAGGTTTAAAAGTTTTTAATTTGTATGAAGTGGAGTTCATCTGTTGGTCTTTTGTTTGTGCTTTTGGCATCCTATCCAAGATAACACTTCCTAATCACAACGATGTATTCTCCTGTTTTTTTCTTCTAAGGGTTACGGTTTTAACTCTTACATTTTGATCTTGGATCATTTTGAATTAATTTTTGCATAATGTGTATTCTGATTCCAAAGATACTCTTTGGGAAGTTAAAATGTTTATTACTATATTGTAATGCATATTATGGTGAGACTCAGCTATCCTACTCTTAAATTTTTACCCAAATTCACTCAAAGTCCATACGCATTTATAAATATCAACTCTACTCTTAGGTGCCAAAACCTGGACATAACTCAGATGGCCATTAACTTCCCCTTAATTGCCCCCAAGTGTGATACATCCTTGCAGTGGAATATAGCTCAGCAACAGAAAGGAAGAAAGGTACTGACATGCCCAGCAGCGTGGTTAAATCTCAGTGTCATGCTTAGTGAAGGACGTCAGAATTCAAAAGGCTACATATTGTGTTCTCTTTATATGACACATTTGTGATATTCTTGGGAAATAAAACTGTAGGAACAGATAATGCCATGGTTGCCAGAGGCTTAAGGTGGGTAGAGGGGTTGACTTTGGAGCATGGGGTGTGTTTTGCACTCATGGAATTAATTGTTCCGTGTTGTTTCTGTGATCGTGTTCACATGACTTGTATGTTTGCTAAAACTTGAGGAACTGTACAACAAAATGTGTGAATTTTCTTCTTTACAAATTATACCTTAATAATAAAGAGAAGATTAAAAAGTAGTTATTCAGAAGTATATTTCCCTTTGAGGGTTATGTTTCTCCCATTGCAAAGCAGTTTTCAGAGTTACCTCAGGGCTTCTTTGCTTTGCCTCTGGTGCTGGTGTCACTTTACCCTGAGTAAAAAGTGCCATTGTTCAGGGTTCTATTTCCATAGGATGAGTAAGAACATAAGATATGGCCAAGTTCTTTTTAGCCTTCCCAACCGCAGTCTGCCTTTTCTGCCCAGTTGTCCTGCCACACAAACCATGTGTCTTCTTTACAGATGTCCAACATGTAACGCCATGTTAGTGACAGTACTCAACAAATATTTGTTGGAATGCTGAGAAGGAAATAATCGGTTGTTTGTATAACCTCATCGCTTAAATTATACTTTTAAAAAATGCTGATTTTGAGAGAAAACATGCGTACGCATGAGAGCAGAAGGAAGGGCAGAGAGAGAGAAAAAGAAAGAGGATCCCAAGCAAGCTCCATGCTATCAATGCAGAGCCCAGTGTGGGGCTTGATCTTACAAACCCTGAGATCATGACCTGAGCCCAGATCAAGAGTCAGACTCTTTGAGCCACACTGGTGCCCCTTAAATTATACTTTTTAAAGAAGAAGAATCTAAAGCCATGTATATTAGTTTTCTGTTGCTGTTATGACAAGTTACCATAAATTTGGTGGCTTAAGACAACACAAAGTTATTCATTTACTTTCTATTCTGGAGGTTTGGAGTCTAAACTACGTCAGCAAGGGCTGACTCTCTTCTGGAGATTGTCAGGGAAAATTTGTTTCTTCACCTTTTCCAACTTGTAGAGGAGCCTGAATTTTTTGTCTCATCACCGTCCGTCCCTCTAATTGTCTGCTTCTGCTGTCACATCTCCACTGACTCTCCGTCTTTTCTCTTTCCCTGATATGGAACATTTGATTGCGTTGTGCCCACCCAGATAATCCAGGATAATCTCCCCATTTTAAGATTTTCAATCCTATCTTCAAGGTCCCTTTTCCCATATAAGGTAATATATTCACAGGTTCTGGGGTTTAAGATGTAGACATTTTGAGGGGAACCATTTTTCTGTCACACACGAGAAATCATTTAATGTCAAAAATTTAGGATTAGTACTTTAGGGGATGAGGTGAATTGAGAAATGTCCTTGTATTTGGAGGTGCAAAATGGATAATAATATTTGTGAGGAAAAAGGAAGCATCTTAATAACAAGGAAAATGCAGGAAGACGTAATGCATTGTTATATGAGAATCTGCTCCTTTTTACGATTTTTATTTTTTTATGTGTACTTTTGAGAGGGGAGGGTGAGACAGAGCACGAGCAGGGGTGGGGCAGAGAGAGAGGGTAAACACAGAATCTGAAGCAGCCTCCAGGCTCTGGGCTGTAGGTACAGAGCCTGACACGGGGCTTGAACTCACAGACCACGAGATCATGACCTGAGCCGAAGTCAGACGCTCAACTGACTGAGCCACCCGGCTGCCCCTCTGCTCTTTTTTAATGGTAGAGGTACACCTTTAACTTGAATACTCTTAGGACCTGTAGCCTAATGTGGATGTAAAAAAAAAAAGCAGTGTGTATTAATTATAGTATGATCCTTCTTATTCTTATGTTCCCATGTATTTGAAAAAATTATACTAGTGAAATATAAGTATCTCACAGCATATTAAAATTTTTTGTCAAGAAATGTATAGCACAAAAGTGAAAATTCACCAAGCAAACTTTATTCATTCCTCTCCAGGGATATATATTGATTGGTGTGTGTTTTTCCAGACCTTCATGATTCATGTGTGTACTTTCTGTTTTTAAATAAATTATTAGAATTTTAGTTTTTTCCTATTTTACGTAAATGAGATCATCCTATATCTACTTGTTAAGCAGTCCTTTTCTTAGGTGTTTTATACTGCTTTCGTTTAGTGGTGTTAGCAGCTAGAAATAAGAGATGATAGATGTCAGTTGATGATGATACCTGTAACAGGTATAGATAGTGCTTTTTTCTTTGCAGGCGATACATATAGTAGCTCATTTAATATCCACAGCTCTGTGAGATAGGTATTATTATCCCTGTTTTGCAGATCAGGAAACTGAGGCAGAGAAGCTAAGTGACTTGCCCCATGTTACATAGTAAATGGAATGACTGGATTCACTTTCAGGCCGTCTGGCTCCCAGGCTGTGTACTGTACAATTCTGCTGATTTTGCATTTCACAGGAAAGGTCTGGGCATAACCCAAATGTGAATGAGTTATTTGGGAATTTAAGTAAAACCTCTTTAATGAGTTTGCTTATTTCCTTCCCTTCTCTGGCATACTTTCTGTTACAAGGTTTTCATTCTTAGAAGTTCAAGTAGGACAGGGATTTCTTCAGTTCAGAGGCTCCAATCTGACTTTATAAATTCTAGCCTGTTTTTTTTTTTGTTGTTATAAAATTTCTAAATCCATTTCTATTTTATTTACTTTTATAGTTAGAGCATGCCTGACTTTCATGATACTTCGAGGTCCTCTGCTAAAACACATCATCTGCCATTAAATTCAGTATCCCCTAATCATTGGCTCTTATTGAAAAAAATATCCTGACTGAAAAAGAAAACAATGTCCAGGTCTTGGTTTCTTCCTTTTTTTTTTTTTAAGATTAAAAAAAATGTTTATTTTGAGAGAGAGTGCACATCCACACGTGAGTAGGGGAGTGGCAGAGAGAGAGAGAGAGAGAGAGGGAGAGACAGAGAATCCCAAGCAGGGTCCCCACTTTGAGTACAGAGCCTGATATGGAGCTTGATACCACGAACCATGAGAGTATGCTCTGAGCCGAAACCGAGTTGTATACTTAACCAGCGAAGCCACATAGACACTTCCTGATCTTGGTTTCTGAACAGCATTCTCCCATAAAAGTAGTCAGGACTCCTTGATGAACTGGTTGATTCCAAGTTTGGGGAAATACAAGATGAACTTGGAACATATTTTGGTACCCGAAAATAAGTGCTCAGCAAAACAAACAAAAGTATCAAAGAATAAAAAGGGAAAAAGCAAGTTAAGAAGATACAGGAACAATCTGAAGGGGCTCTCAGTGACCAAAGCCAGCATGTTTGAACAGCAAAATGATGATAGTAATCAATTGTAATCCATGAAATAAGTATCCACGAGACCATACTGCATCAAATAAACAAACTGAATAAATGGAGAAAGAACAGTTCTTTCTTACAGTAGAATTCTAATAGACACATCTGGAAGGAATGATGGAAATAATTTGCCATTAAGCAAACCCATAAGTAATAATTGTAGGCAGGAGCTGTCTGTGGATGCTAAAGTTAGCAAAAACTATGATGAGAAACAGAATATTTGCTTAGTCGCAGTAGATTTCCCCATAAGGTCCTTATTAATTACAAAAGGAAAAATAATAGCTTCATGGTGGAGAAAGCTGAAAGATACCAGCTTAGCCAGTGATCAGTTTATCAGTCTCAGTAATAAGACACTGACATCATGTACGCTTTGCACTGAGAAGGGCATAGCATCATTCCTGTGATAATCTTGCCAGAAGTGCACTACCTCAGTTCAGTCGTGAAGAATATCAGACAACCCCAAGTTGAGGGCCATTCTAAAAAATAACTGACCCAAACTCTGTTAAGAGTCTTTATGACCTCTTAGTCACCCATCTTCAGGTATTTGGTTTCAAAAGTCTCTTCTGTTAAACTTTTATAACTCCTTATCCTCATATAAAGCCTTGATTCTCCATCTCCTTTCTTATTTGTTTTTACAGATAGGGAAAAGAAATGAAGTATACTGAGCTCAGAGGATAAGCAGGAATTTTGAACTATTTCATTGGAGAGAATTGATTTTTGGACTAAAAATGACAACTGCTCTTCTTCCTCAGGAAAGCAGGGAATTCTCAATGACATGGCCCTTCATTTACTAGACTAAGAATAGAACACTACTGCTCTGGTCAGTCTGTGTTCCCAGACCCTTCTGCTACTCACGGTCCAACACTTCAATGTTCTTGTCTTACTTCCTTTGTTGTTGTTGTTTTAAGTAGGCTCCATACCCAGCTTGGAGCCCAAAAGGAGCTCATATTCACAACCCTGAGATCAAGTTCTGATTGCAAGAGCTGGATGCTTAATGGAACTGAGCCACCCAGGCGCCCCTCACTTCCTTTGTTTTTATAATGAAATCTAAGGTGTGCTAATTTAGACCAGAAGAGATCTATCTAGGCCTGGCTTTCTATCACAGATACTATAGCTTGTAAATATCTGTTGTAAAATAACTACTATCTTGTTGGCAGAGTTTCAGAAACTTTGGAGGAGTGTCACCGTGGATTCAATGGATGAGGAGAAAATTGAAGAATATCTGAAGCGACAGGGTATTTCTTCCATGCAGGAATCTGGACCAAAGAAAGTGGTAAGTAGTCTCCTGGAAAAAAAAAAAGCCCTGAAAAATATAATCTTCTGTTCTTTGAACTGTGAGCCTGCTTTCTGTTCTCTCCGAAGAACAGATAATCAGTTCTCCCTTCCAGTTTTTTCTCAGCGTCCTAATCAGTGATCTTAGATGCAAGCCAGATCCTGTCTGGTGTATTAAGGGCCACTGCCCCACCTCTGCCTGGGTGCCGTTACCCAGGCCTATGAGAGCTTTCCTCATTCCCTCTCCAGCCCTCGTCCTAGCAGTGACTACTCTTAGGTCAGGTCATCCTGAATGTTTTCTAGTGCCCAGTTGCCCTCGCAGTTTCTAAAAGGAGCCTGCTTCATCATCTTGGCCTTTAAGACCTTAATTGTGCTCCCCTCCCCTTGCTCCATGAGCCCTGTGGTCTTGGCTCGTGGCTCTGCCTTAGCCCTGATCACATATCACATTGAGTTGTCTTTGTTGACTTTCAGGTTCCTTAGGAACCAGATATCCCCTGATCAGAGGAGGGGTTTGTAATTGGAAGACAACTTGCGATCCGAATTGCCTTGTACCAGCTAACCAGTTGTCTGTAGTCCAACCACAAATCCAGTTGGGGGAATCGTTCACCACCACCCTCAACTGTAGCTGCTCTGCCACTCCCCTTTCCCTGATGTACCATCAGTCTCTGTAGCCTGCTGTGTGTGTGTGTGTGTGTGTGTGTGTGTGTGAGAGAGAGAGAGAGAGAGAGAGAGAGAGAGAGAGAGAGAGAGAGAGGGATGCAGTGAGATTTCAGGACTCCTTAAAAGTCAGGATTTACTGCCCAGTGATCTCCATGAATTAGTGTATTGCAGCACTTCGTGAGCTGTTTTTTCCTATCATTGCTTTCTGAGTTTTTTTTTTTTAATCGTGTGATTTTAAATTTCAAGTGTACAGAAAAGAATGGAGAATAATATTCAACAAATCTTCGTGTGCTCATCCACTCCCCAATTTTGCTGTATCTCTGTATTTTGCCATATTTCAGATATTTTTTTATTGGATATGCTTTTAAACCTGATGATAGAGATGAAAAAGAGCTTTACGGCCTCTTTTTTATTTTTTTTATTTTTATTTTTTTTTTAATTTCTATTTTATTTTATTTTTTTTACAAATAGTTTATTGTCAAATTAGTTTCCACATTAACACTCAGTGCTTATCCCCACAAGTGCCCTCCTCCATGCCCATCCCTCCTCCCCCCCCCCACATCCATCAGTCCTCAGTTTTTGTCAGCATTCAAGAGTCTCTCATGGTTTGCCTCTCTTTTTTAATTCATTTAGTGCGGAGCATAGTTCTGGGAAGGTGGTCCCGGTGGGCGTGTGCACAGCACTGTCACAGTGCTCCGTTGCACTAGGCGCTGGGGATTGGTATGTGAGGCTGGGCCACTTAGCAGGGAGAAGGTTTCTTTGCTGCTGGTGTAAGAGCATTGTTAGTCAGTCCTCACCATTCTGCCCCTCTGAATATCTGGATGGGTTTTTACTTTTCTTGCAGGCCCCTATTCAGAGAAGGAAAAAGCCTGCTTCACAGAAAAAGCGACGGTTTAAGACCCACAATGAACATCTGGCTGGAGTGCTGAAGGACTACTCGGACATTGCTCCTGGCAAATAGCCAGCAGTTTTATTCGTGAGCAAAGAGTTAAATACAATGTCAAGGTCTTTCTTGTTGATGCTGGGCTCTGAAGACTGTCTTCCCATTCTCCTTAGGACTGAGGAGAGGAGCAGTTCAGTTTACAGAACAAGAGCAAGTCACCAAACTCCAAGCTTTCTTTAATCGAATGGGCTAATGAGATATGTGATATTTGCTGTTAACCCTCTCTTACTTCCGGGGAAAGGCACTTAGCATGGCATGCAAGTGTCTTTGCTACTTATCTCTATTTCTCAGTGGTTCCTGGTTCCATTTTCCTTCCTTTCTTACTTTAGGACAAGTTTGCCGATAGTCTGGAATGCAGTTTTGTTTATTCCAAAAGGACATATTTATAATAAAATCATTGTAGAAGGAACTCTAAGATATTAGTGGATTCAGTTTGTATTCTTTCTGTTCATGGCAGTGGCAGACGGCAGCTCTGGTCTTTCACTCCCACAGGATGCATGTTTGGGACAGTGTTGGATGCTGTCATCTGTGCTGTGGCGCTGAGCATATGGATTTCACAGTTGGAACACACGGTGTCCCCTTTGTTAGCAAATGTGACAATAAAGATACACTACATGTGATTTTTAAGGTTTTCTTTTAAAAGCCTAAGTCAGTATTGTTTATTTTTTAAAGTTTATTTATTTTGAGAGAGAGCACGCGTGCATGTGTGAAAATGGGGGAGGCAGAGGGAGAAGGAAAGAGCAAATCCCAAGCAGGCTCTGCACTGTCAGCATGGAGCCCGCATAATTCAATATTTAGCTTCTTGGATTTTGCAAGTCATGGGCCCATGCCATCTCCAGCAAAGATGGATCGAGTCTTCTCGCCAGCCCAAACATCATCTTCACCCTGTCCTGACCCTCATAGGATTTGACCGTGACGTTTTTCTGGGGAAGTCTCCCTCTATCTCCCCGTCACTGGCCGAGCTAATGAGAGCCATTATCTAATACGAGGGTTCTTAGCAGTCATGGTGATTGATAGGAAGGAAGTCTGTGTGGTTATGTCAGCCTTCAATGGCAGACTGCCTGTTTTCCTTTCGTCTGCTTGTTACATGGTATGGGGTCCTTTGGGTTGATCCATACAGTCCTCATATCATAAAGTGAAATTGCAGTGGATTATAAAAATAAGGTTCAGTGCTCTCAAAAAAGGTGTGATGGCAAACCCAGAGCAGCAAGTACTCGGTGCAGATGAGCTGTTTTTGCTGTTTTAGTTTTTATCCTCTCTATTTCTTATCCATTTACATAGTTCTCTCATTGCTTACTTCCTTATTGTATCGTGGCCCCAAAAAATGTAAAACCAATGCTCCCCATGGTAATTTACTTATTTTAAGGTTTACTTTTTTATTTTTGAGAGAGACTGAGAGAAAGAAAGAGCACGCAGGAGGAGGGGAGAGAGAGGGAGAGAGAGAATCCCAAGCAGGCTTTTCATTGTCTGTGCAGAGCCTGACCCTGTGAGATCATGACCTGAGCCGAAATCAAGAATCGGACGTTTAACTGACTGAGCCACCCAGGTGCCCCTCCCCACGCTACTTTAGAACATGGGAAACTCGGGGCGCCTGGGTGGCTTAGTCGGTTAAGCGTCCGACTTTCGCTTGGGTCATGATCTCACGGTTCGTGGGTTCAAGCCCCGCGTCGGGCTCTGTGCTGACTGCCAGCTCAGAGCCTGGAGCCTGTTTCAGTCTGTGACTCCCTCTCTCTCTGACCCTCCCCTGCTCACACTGTCTCTCTCTCTCTCTCTCCTAGAAATAAATAAAAAAAAAAAAAAAAAAAAGAACATGGGAAACTCAACATGCCTTTGTATCATATTTTTTTGTTTTTGTTTTTGGATTTCTTGCTGGTAAGGAGAAACTCTTCAAACTTTTAATGTCTTATGACATAAAACTAATTTTCTTGTAAAAATTCCCAAGCAAGCTTATCTCCAAGTATACCTACTTTTTTGTGGTCTATGTACATCAGTCTGTTTATTTTACAGTTTTATTGAGATGTAACTGACATACAGCATGAGTTTAAGGTGTACAGCATAATGATTTGACTCACATATATTATGAAATAACCACAATAGATAATATCCACCATCTCATATAGATACAAAAAAATAGAAACAAATTTATTTTCCTTGTGGTGAGAACTCTTTGAATTTACTCTTAATATATGTCATATATACCTTTCATATATACCATGCAGCAGTGTTAACTGTAGTATATTACATGCCGGTACTTACTTACCTTGGAACTGGAAGTTTATACCTTTTGACCAGCTCTGTCCAGTTTCCCCTGCCTGACTTCTGCCTGTGATAACCACAAATCTGATATCTTTGCCTTTGAGATTTTATTTTTTGGCTTCACATATAAGTGAGCTCACACAGAATTCACCTTTACCATATTTCACTTAGCATAATGCTGTCAAGGTCCAACCATGTTGTTTTTCAAATGGCAGATTTCATCCTTATTAAGGCTGAATAGTATTCTATTAAAGAACAATATTTCATTCCATTCACATCTTTATTCACTTATCTGTTGATAGAAACTTAAGTTGTTTACATGGAGGTGCAGACAGCTCTTTCACATACTGTTTTTGTTTTGTTTTTACTTTGGATGCATTCCCGGAATTGGGGTTGCTAATTTACATGGTAATTCTATTTTTAATTTTTTGAGGAACCTCCATATTTTGTGGAGTGGCTATACTGGTTTATAGTCTGACCAGCAGTGCACAAGGGATTCCTGTTCATATCCTTGGCAGCATTTGTTGTTTCTTGTCTTTTTGATGCTAGCCATTCTAATAGCATCAGAATACCTCACTGTAGTTTTAATTTCCATTTCCCTAATTACTAGTGATGCTGAGCAGCTTTTCAAGTGCCTGTTGGCCATTTGTGTGTGTGCGTGTGCGTGTGCTTGCATATATTTTTTTTTTTGGTTTTGTTTTGTTTTTTTTCTAGGAGAGAGAGACAGCATGAGCAGGGGAGGGTCAGAGAGAGAGGGAGACACAGACTCTGAAATAAGCTCCAGGCTCCGAGCTGGCAGTCAGCACAGAGCCCGACGTGGGGCTCGAACCCACGAACCGCAAGATCATGACCTGAGCGAAAGTCGGACGCTCAACCGACTAAGCCACCCAGGCGCCCTTGTATATATATATATTTTTAAAAGAATGTCTGTGTAAGGTTTTTTTGCCCACTTTTTAGTTGGATTCTTTTTTCTTCTTGTCATTTTTTTAAAAAAATATTTTAAATATGAACCTCTTATCAGATATATGGTTTGCAAATTTTTCCCAATTTGTAGGTTTTTTTCCTTTTGTACATTGTTTCTTTGCTGTGCAGAAGCTTTTTGGTTTCATGTGTATAGTCCCATTTGTTCATTTCTAATTTTGTTGCTTATATTTGGTATTCAGAAGATCATCATCAAGACCCATGTCAAGGAGCTTTTTTCCGGTTTTCTTCTAGGAATTGTATGGTTTCCACTCTTACATGTAAGTCTTTAATCCATTTCAGTTAATTTCTAAGAGTCGTATAAGATAGAGGTCTAGTTTCATTCTTTTATGGATGAATGTTCAATTTTTCCAGCACCATTTATTGAAGAGACTCCTTATTGAGTGTTCTTGGCTCCCTTGTCAACTACTAGTTGATACTATTTATTGGTACTAGTTGATACTGTTTTAATTACTATAGCATTATAGTATAGCTTGAAATCAGGAAGTGTGGTGCCTCGGAGTATGTTGTTTCTCAGGATTGCTTTGGCTATTTGGGGTCTTTCGTGGTTCCATATAAATTTTAGGAGTGTTTTTTCTACCGCAGTAGAAAATGCCATAGGAATCTTGATAAGGATTACCTATATGCTTTAGGTAATATGGACATTTTAACTATTTATTCTTCCAGTCCATGAACACAGGATACTTTTCCATTTCCACTTATTTTTCTTTAATTTCTTTCATGAATGTCTGGTGGTTTTCAGAGTAGTGATCTTTCACCCCCTTAGTTAACTTTATCCCTAAGTATTTCTTATGTTGTTTTTGATGCTTTTGAAAATTGGATTTTCTTTATTTCTTTTTCAGATAATTTGTTGTTAGTATATAGGAAAGCTGCTGATTTTTGCGTGTTAATTTTGTTTCCTGCAACTTTACTGAATATGTTGATTGGATCCAGCAGTTTTTTGGTGGAGTCTTTAGGATTTTTTCTATTTAAAATCATCATGTCATCTGCAAATAGAGACAGTTTTATCTCCTTTCCAGTTCTGATGGTTTTTATTTCTTTTTCTTGCCTAGTTGCTCTGGCTAGCACTTCCAGTACTATGTTGAATAGGAGTTGTGACCCTCCCCTGCTCACACGGTCTTTCTCTCTCAGAAATAAATAAAACATTAAAACAATATTTTAAAAAAGTATTTTCCATTTCTTCTAGTTTGTTGGTATACAGTTGTTCCTAAGAGCCTTTTATCCTCTGTATTTCTGTGGTATCAGTTGTAATGTTTCCTTTCTTATTTATAATTGTGTTGATTTGGATCCTCTCTTTTTCTTGGTTTTAGACAAACATTTAGACAAAATGTTTGTCAATTTTATCTTTTCAAAGAATCATCTTTTTGATTAATCTTTTCTATTGTTTATCTGTTCTGTATCCTATTTCTTTTTGCTCTAATCTTTATTATTTCTTTCCTCCTGTTCACTTTCGGCTGAGTTCTTCTTTTCTAGTTCCTTAATGCTTTGGGTTGTTTATTTGAAGTCTTTTTTCTAAAGGTGTTTATTGCTGTGAATTTCCCTTTAAGAACTGCTTTTGCTGCATCGTGTAAGTTTTTTTAGATTGTATTTCCATTTTTGTTTGTCTCAAGATACTTTTTAATTTCCTGTTTAATTCCTTCTTTGATCCCTTGGTTGTTCAGGAGTGCTTAATTTCCATGTATTTATGAATTTTCCAGTTTTTCTTCCTTTATTGAGTTCTAGTTTCATACCATTGTGGTTAGAAAGCATATTTGGCATGATTTCATCCTTGTTAAATGTACGGAGACTTAATTTTTGGCCTACCATATGGGTTATCCTAGAAAATGTTCCATGTGTGCCTGAGAATGTTCTGTATATATTTGTTAGCTCAATTTGGTCTGTAAGTATTGTTCAAATCTGTTGTTTCCTGCTGGTTTTCTATCTGGATGGTGCATTCATTGTTGAGTAGGGTATTAAAGCCCCCAGCTACTAATGTATCACTGTTTATTTTTCCTTTTAGCTCTGTTAGGTTTTGCTCTATATATTTAGGTATTCTGATATTGGTGCATAAATATAATTGTCAGATCTTGAAGAATTGACCCTTTTATTAATATATGATCTTTTTTGTTTCTTTTTTATCATTTAAGAAAATGTTTATTTATTTTGAGAGAGAGAGAGAGAGCAAGTGGGGAGGGCAGAGAGAGGGGGGGAGAATCTGAAGCAGGCTCCGGGCCCCAAGCTGTCAGCACAGAGCCCGATGTGGGCTTGAAGCCATGAGCCGCGAGATCATGACTTGAGCCAGAGCTGGACGTTTAAACTGACTCAGCCACTCAGGCTCCCCATTGGATCTTGTTTTTTAATTTAGTCAGGTGTTGTGTGCGTATCAGTTGCAGAGTTCATTTATGCTTAAAGAAATTATTGATGATAGGTAGAGACTTATAGTTGCTATCTTGTTAAATTTTTTAGATTAATTTTTGTAGTTTTATAGTTCCATTATTCCTTGTTTCAAAGTTTATCTGTTTTTGTGTCTTTCTTTTAAAGTTTATTTTTATTTATTTTGAGAGAGAGAGAATGGGAGGGGGAGAGAGGGAGAGAGAATCCTAAGCTGGCTCTGCAGTAATAGTCCTAATCAGCGCAGGGCTTGATTTCACAAACTGGGAGATCATGACCTGAACCAAAATCAGGAGTTGGCCGCTTAACTGACGGAGCCACCCAGGTACCTCTCTGTTTTTGTTTTTTTGATGCCTTATCATATTAGTATGCTTTGACTTCTTTATCATGTTCTTTTGTGTTATTACTATAGGTTTTCCCCTTGTGATTGCCATAAAGTTTATATAAAATATCTTAAAATTATAACACTTTATTTCAACCTGATAACAATTTCGATAGGATTTCTCACCCTTACACTTTTACTTTTCCTCCTGCTCACACTTTATCTTTCTGATATTAGAGTGTACGTATTTTTACTATTGTGAAACTAATAGGTGATTGTTATTGTTCTTTTTCCTATTTCTTTTAAACTAGAGTTGTTAAGTGAACTGTGAACTGGTTTTATCATGTATCAGAATCTTTGACTATATATTTACCATTACCAGTGAGTTTTACTCTTTCTGTGGTTTTTCAGTGGTACTTAGTGTCTTTTTATTCTCCAAGAACTCCCTTTAGCATTTCTTGTAAGGCAGGTCTAGTGGAGTTTAATTCCTTCGGCTTCTGTTTGTTTGGGAAAGTCTTTATATCTCCATTTCTAAAGGCCAGCTTTTCCAGGTATAGAATTCTTGGTTGACAAGTTTATTTTTCTTTCGACATTTTGAATAGGTCATCCTGTTCTCCCCTGGCCTGAAATGTTTCTGATTAGAAATCCTCCGATGGTCATAGGTGGGTTTCTTTGTATATAATTTCCTTTTCTCTCGCTGCTTTCAAAATTCTGTCTTTGACTTTTGACAATTTTTTTAACGTGTCTTGGTGTATCCCTATTCATGTTCAACTTACTTGGGGTCCTTTGGGCCTCGGGATCTGGATGTAAATTTCTCTTCCAGCTTTGGGAAGCCCT
The DNA here is from genome assembly GCF_003009895.1 of Hyaena hyaena. Lineage (NCBI taxonomy): Eukaryota > Metazoa > Chordata > Mammalia > Carnivora > Hyaenidae > Hyaena > Hyaena hyaena. The sequence goes on along the minus strand of NW_024080648.1, from coordinate 6,387,720 downwards.
TTGCTGTTATTGCTTTAAATACACACACTCTCTCTTCTTCTCCTTCTGGAATTCCCATAATGTGAATATTGTTTCTTTTGATTGTGTCCAGTAAATTCCATAGGTTTTCTAACTCCTTTTCATTCTTTTTTCTTCTTGCTTCTCTGACTGGATAATTTCTAGTGTCCTTTCCCCCAGTTTGCTGATTCTTCTACAATGGTGAGTCTGCTTTTGAAATTTAATTAAATTCTTCAGTGTGGTCGCTGTATTTTCAGTTCTAGGATTTTTTTTTTAAATGCTTTCTATTTCATTATTGAACTTGTAGTTTTGCTCATTAATTGCTTTTTGACATTGTGGTCTGTGTGTTCTTGTAATTCACTAAATTTCAAAAGGATTATTTTGAATTCTTTGGCAGTGCATAGATCTCCATTTCTCTTAGACTGTATATGTTTCCTTTGGCAGAGAGAGTTTGGTTTCTGGAGGTGTCTGCTAGTAACGTTGTTAGGGAGGTAAGGCTTGCTGTCAGGTCTGTTTCTTGGTGAAGCCACTGCCCAGGCTCTGAGGTCAGGGGTTTTGGGGTGTTACTGGCCGAGAACAGTTGGGTAGGACTGCTGGCTTGGTTCCCTGTCAGAGTGACTCTGTAGGCTGGGCTCCAGTGGCCTGGGTTCTGTGGTCAGGCGCTTTTGATGGCCAGGACTGGGCACTGTACTCAGTAGGCGGGGCTATGAATTAGCTCCTCTGCCCTGGGAGGGCATCATTACAGGCCCCAGGGCCAGCCTGCATGGCTCTGTTTGGTTCTGCACATCAGGCATGGCTGTACACTGAATTCCCTGGCTAGCTGAGGCTCATGGTTCTGCTCTGGGGATGGGGAGCACCCTCCTCACTCTCTGTTGTTGTTTTTTTTTTTTAATGTTTGTTTATTTTTGAGAAGAGAGAGACAGAGTGTGAGCAGGGGAGGGGCAGAGAGAGAGGGAGACACAGAATCAGTAGCAGGCTTGAGGCTCTGAGCTGTCAGCACAGAGCCCGACATGGGGCTCGAACTCACAAGCTGTGAGATCTTGACCTGAGCTGAAGTCAGACTCTCAACTGACTAAGCCAACCAGGCGCCCCTCCTTGCTTTCTGTGCTACGTAAGCAGGTCTGTTGGATGGTCCATGCAGCCCCCTTCGTGCTCTGGTGAGGTTCCCTGCCTGGGTGGGCTGGACGCCGTATTCAGCAATGGCTGGGGCTTTGAATTAGTTTCCCTGTGCAGGCTTGGCGGGGGAACTAGCTTCAAGGCCAGTGAGACACCTTGGTCTTTTTTTTTTTAAATAATTTTTTTAAAAGTTTTTTAGTGTGAGTGGGGGAGGCAGAGAAGCCCAAGCAGGCTCCGTGCTGTCAGCTGAGAGCCCAACACAGGACTCCAACTCCTGAACAGTGAGATCATGACTGGAGCCAAAACCAAGAACCAGCCGCTTAACCGACTGAGCCACCCAGGCACCCCAAGACTGTTGTCGTGACTCACGCCAACCCAACATGCCACGTTCTCTGGCTGAGCAGGGCCACTGGCTTTGCCCTGCAGACCACTGAGGTCTGCCTGCTGACTACTTGAGTGCTGCGGGCTACACGGCTCTTGAGCTGCTCTGGCCAGGCTCTCTGGTCGGGCCGGGCTGAGCTACACTCCCCACTGGCCAGGCGCGTGACTCCACTCCCTCCAGGACTGCAAAGTCTCTTCATTTGAGGACCCACATCACGCAGACCTGCACCCCACCGAGTTCCCTGGTCAGACTGTGTCACTACTTGCTTTTGCAGACGAACAACAAAGCCGCCGGCTCCGACCGCTCCTCAGGTGCTGTGGGTGGGAATGCGGCTGCTGAGATCCCAGGGCGGGTTGTTGGAAGCCCTTCCTCCCTGCTCTTGTCAGCGTCACATTCTTGTGGTCCAGCTCCGTAGGTTCCCCCGAAATCTCTGTGTGGCCAGACTGGCGTTGGGGCTCCTAAGTGCCCCATGATGCCGGGGAGCTTGCTGGCCACCCCGGGCCATTTCTCCGTGGGAGGAACCACAGGCCCGGGGGAGGGCAGAGCAGTCTGTGGGCAGCTGCTCCTTTATTCTTCTGATGCCGTCTGTCTTGGCTTCTGGGGTGCAGGAGGGTGCTTCAGCCTTGCCTTTGTGTGCCAGAATTCTCTCTGGTATTTTATCCTTGTATAGTTGTTCTCATGAGGGGAAGCAGAGTCAGGAATGACCTATGTCGCCCTTTTGGTGATATGGCCGGTCCCCATCCCGTCTTATTAAAGGTTACAGTCTGGAAATGCATTTTGGACGTCTCAGGCACTTCATCTTGTTTGGCAAGGAGACACACGAAGGCCCCCACCCCGGATTCTAAGGTAAGATATTTTACTGCCAGGTGTGTATTGCTAGTAGTTTCTAGCCAAGCCTGTGCTCACCAGCATCGTAAACCAGGTTGCTAACTGATTTCTGTTCTCATCTAAACTCATTTCAGAAATGAGGAAATTGAGGTCTGGAGAAGTACAGTGTTTTGCTAAATTGTCAACACTTGCAAATTCTGTCGTTTTACCTCATTTACTTGCATTTTTTTTGTGGATGTGGTAGGCCTCGATCCCCTCTGCCTGCTGTGCAGGAGAGGATTTCCTCCATCTCCCCCTTCTTGTGGTACGGGATTAGGTCACCTGGTGCTGCACGGGAGGGACATAGCCTTTGTGGGAAATTGTGACAGGGTCCCAGTGGTGTGTCTAAGAAGAAGTCTTTTACCAGGTCTTTTGCATGTCTAAAACATAACCACCAGAAATTCAAGGTAGAGTTGAAGTCCCGTTCATGCCTCTGCCCATTTCTGCTGGACCCGCTGGCCCTTTAGAAGCGGTGAGAGTGGGCGTGGCTGGGAGGGGGAAATGGTGAACCTGCAGTGCATTTTGATCTCCAGTTGATGACAGTCACTTGGGGCTTCTGGGGGACAGCCGAGACACGTGTAGTTGTGCCTGGGCAAGATGTAAACCTTGAACGTGTGGCTGCTGCCATCGCAGCCGAGAAGTGCAGCCAGATGCCCGTGGGACTTGGTGCCCCTGGAGCTGAGTATCAGCAAGAAGGCAGCGCAGGGACGCCCACCATGTCCAGTCCGTGTTCCAGGGAGGGCGTGAATATTCAGTCCTTGACCTGTCACGTGAGCTGCTTGAAATGACAAGCAGAGAGGCCACATTCGGGAAGTGGGATTATGACACTGGGATTTATAAACTCCCCGCTTCTACCAGCTAATGAGAAACGGGGTGAGACTCCGCGTCCCCTCTTCCTGTATCGTTTTTATAGGTTTCATTTGTCAGGAAGATTTTGGGTTTTCTAAGGCTTTTTTGAATGGTTGTTAGCAAGCCAAGCCTGGCACTGCCGCTGCAGCAAGGCTGGGGCCGTGGGTGGGGGCAGCAGTGACCTGCCTTCGGCATATTGCCTTCCATGGGCGGTACGTTCCCTTCTTTCCCCGTGTGTTCTGGGAGCTTGTCCTAAGCTTTCCCCTGGCTGCTCTGTGGGCAGAGAGTGGGCAGGTCCAGAGGCCTCTAAGCCACTCCTTACACTAACGGGGTCCCTGCTGCGGCAGTGTCGTGTTGGGTGAGTGCACCCTACTTGGGGGCTCAGACTCGCGACCCCGAGATCAGGAGTTGCCTGCTCCACCGACTCAGCCAGCCAGGCACCCCCAGAGTGAGTGCACTTGGGAAACAGAATAGGCCCTGGCGTTGCCTATTGACCTTCCTTCTGGCTATAGTTTAAAAAAAAAAAAAAAAGCATTTCACAGAAGGACTTTAGTTAGAAAGAAACGTGGCTGGTGGCGGGTGGGAGCCTACGGGCTGCAGCCACAGGCTCCGCGGGGAGGGGGCGGGGTCGGCGCGCTTTCCTGCGACTCCAACCAGGTGGTTTCACACCAGACCTGTGAGAACCCTGTGACTTTGCAACCACCCAGCACTTTGCAGCACTCATACTTCAAAAGATACCCAATGCAAAGACTTCCTTAAGAAGGGCTTCAAAATAAAAATACACGGTGCATGGGGAGAACTGAGTAGATTACAGCCTGAATTTGGCAAGACCAGCTCCAGAAACACCCAAGAGCAGGTTTATCTTGCACTTGACTGTTGTAAGGTTTTTGTTTTCGAGCCCCTCCCACCTAAGGCCTGTGTTCTAGTTTTCGGGGAAAGCTGTCCTTATCCAGGTAATCATTGTCACTTGAGCATTTCTCCAAGTTTGGACTGAGTTTAAACACCTGCCCTGGTGTGCAGTCTGTTTGGGATTTTGTCTCCCTCGCTCCCTGCCTCTCCCCACCCTCTCAAAAATTAACATAAAAGGAAATCTGCCCTGATTTTCTAATTTAGTGTGAATCAGCCGGTCAGAGCTTCAGGTGGATTTTACGCGAGAGAGACGTGTGAGCGGCAGAGAATGGAAAGGTCACTGTCATGTTTATGGGCATAGTAAGGTCTCACTTGTGGGGACGGGGCTATTTCCTCCCTTATAGAGCAAGAGGCAGGGTGGCTTTGACTCTGGAAGCGGTGGGAAAATAGCACCTGTGGGTGGGGCTGTGGAAAAGGATAAAGCAGGAGAGATTCTTGTGACATGCTGGTGTCTTGAGGGACTTGGGACACTTCGAGAGCCAGGCCAGTTTAGGAAGGCATGACTGCCACATCAGTACTTCTAGAAGGTTCTACAGCAGCAGCAGAGCTTAATTAACCATGGCAGTTTCCACTTTTCCGTAATCTGGGGCCTTGACCAGTTGGCTACCTGCGTGCGTGTTTTCAGCGTCATGGCGTTTTAGCGTAGGCCTCTAGAGGACAGTTTCAGGGGACACCTCACCAGTAACCAGTGTTCCTGTGCCTTCTAAGAATGTTGGCATGTGTGATGTCAAGAGAAGGTGTGAGATTTAGAGTTGAAGGTTAAGAGCAAACTGGGTAGGAAAGCTCTTTTTACCCAAAACCTGGATGTCCTGGTGGTGTGGGACGTGGGGAATCCGAATGTGTTCCGCCCACTAGGAGCTCCTGGCCCAGAGCCCTCAGAGAGCGCTAGTGGATTCCTGTTGCCCTGACACCAGCTGTACAGAGAGACAGAATTCAAAGAGGTCAGACATGCCTGCCTTATTTTCCAGAAAGTTCCATACACCACACAACTCAGGACTGAAAGATGCCCAGGTCTGGGGGGACCTCACAGATGACGGCGGTGATTGCCAGCTGGTCCAACATCTGTGCGAGCGCTGGGTCTGGGGCCTGTGAAGCCCAGAGATGATCACCTGGAAAATAGGACTGTAGTTTTCTAAGTTTTAAGGTTCTTTTCCAAATTTCTTTCAATTTGCAGTTTTGCCACAGAGGTGGAGGCCTAGTATTTGATTTCTGGTGTCCGTTTGATAGTCTTGTGCTCACAAGTGTTACAAATGAACAAAGACGGTCAGTTGGGAACAAACAGATGGCCGAGTGGCTGAGTTCCAGGAGCCTGCAGCCTGGGACACTGCACACGCAAGCCGGCGGGGACAGACCTTTTCTTCTCCCAGGTCCCCCACTCCAAAAGGGAGACGGTACTCCTGCTCAGCACGTGACAGAAAAGGTAGTTTCTCAGACTGTCCTGAAGCTGGTGATTAACTGGTCAGTGGGAATGTCCCCGGCGCTTGCGCTAGATCGGGAAATACCATCCACTCTCGTCACTTGACATCACCTGTGGCCAACAGTACGGCGCTGACTGGGACGCTGGTCCACCCAATCCTAAGGCCCCCTTGTGAAAAGCATACAGACATGGTGGTGACTTCCCAGGGCAGGGTGGCCCCGGGGCGAGCTGCCCTCCATTTCTAGGCTGCCTGGCTGGTGTGGTGGCCAGAGTGGCAGATGGGTTGAGGCACGCTGCTATTGGTTTGCTCCGGGGCACTGGCGGGTGTCACTGGGCCCTGCATCTGGTGGACGGGCCCTCTGCACAAGGTCAGTAAACGCCTGCACCGAGACTAATGAATAGTTACTGCTGGTTGCCACCCTTCCTCAGGACTGAGCACTGTGGATTTCCCCTCCCTCTCAGGGGAGGAGGGGTGAGTGTGTCTGCAAATCACTTTTCCATCATTGCCGTCGATGCCTGGCTCCTCACTGTTGGCAGAAAACCATGCACAACCCTTCCTTCGTAGGCTTCCAATCCTCTTGCGCTAACGCTCTGCAGGCTGAGGTGGTGGGGAGGCTGCCAGGAGCAGGCACCGGGCGGGGGTCTCCAGCATCAGCATGTCCCCACGTGCATTCTCCGGCTGTCCCATCCCTAGAATTGTCCTTAGTCTCTCTGTTCTCAGCTTTGTCAGCGCTGCGCTAACGGGAAAGGAATCCGCTGGGCCGCAGCGGGGGATGCGCTTGATCTTGCAGAAAGGAATTTGCCAAGCAGTGGTGTGACAGCTGGGAAAAGCACTTTATTTTTAAAAATGACAATAGAAAAGAACCTTTAAGCAGTATAGTAGACTGTGTGGAAGTTGTTTTCCTTCGAAACGGGAGTGTGTCCGTCTCCCCAAGGGCCAGGTGGTGCTGATGGCCCACCAGGGCTTGAACAGCCTCAACCCTGGCTCTTCTTGTCCACTGTGTTTTTGTAACGAGCTTTAAAAGCTTCTTGATGTCTTTATTTCTAATTGAAACTAACTCCCCACATCCCAGAACTAACCACATAATCATTAAAACAGTCAAGTCTTCGGCAGTGTGAGCATGAGCAGGCTAGTGTCGTGTTCAGCTTTTTCGCAGTCGAGAATTTTACACACGGCTCTTCGACCACAAGGGGGAGAGACTGAGCGGTCACAGGTTCCACACAAGACTGGTTTTGAGGCTGTGAAGCCAGCTCCACAGTGTTGCCTGCAGACACCCACCGGCTTTGGGAGAAAGTTCTAAGTGCTTCATCCGGCCCTGTGCTCAGTGTTTTGCAAGATCACTTGACAGATCGGAGCCGCCGCTGGCAGCCAGAGAGGTTGGGCAAGGCCACCTCCCTTCTCCCATGCCCACTGGGGGTCACAGCCAGGGGGAGCGGGATCGATGTAAGAAAACCGCAGAGCCCAACCCTAGCACCCCTCACACCCCCCCCCCCCCCCACCGCTCTCCCACGGCACACTCTGAGCAGGAGTGTGGACCAAAGAAAGGCTTCTTTGTCCAGCTGTCAACACGCCCTCATGTGGAAGCTCCTGGAGGCTTCTGCCCGTCCCAGGGAAGGGTCCTCTGAGAACTGAGGGGGCCGCACCTAGGGCTGCAGGAGGCAGCTCTGTCCTGCCACCACCGTCCTGACTTCCCCTGGACTCACGCCAGGCGGGCAGATTGCTATCCGTTCACAGTAGGATTCCGGAAATTTTGTAATGTTGAAAAACATGCCTCAAACATGCGGCTTGGAAGAAAAAAATAGATTTTTTTAATTACAAGCATTCAAAAGTCAAGCACAAAAAACTGATCCAACCCAGTGTAAGATCACCCATCCTCTCATACTTAAAATGCTTAGTATAAAAATACTCACTCTCTTGGTTTTATTGACATCTTTTATGTTTCGTTTGAAAATATCTCCAAACTGTACAGAAAGGTCAGACCATGCGTTCACAAGTAACACACTATTTCTTAAAATTATACAGTGTAAAAGAGTAAAACATTTTTATTATATTTTTTCTTCGAGAAAAACAGATGTGTGATAGAGGCTGTGGCAAAGTCTTGAAGGGATCAAAACTGGGCAAGGTCTGTTCAAGCCTGAAACAGAAAGAACACGTGTGAGGGGAGACCTCACCCTCCTCCAAGCTCACGGGGGAGCGAGCTCAGGGCGGAGACCCCCCGGCCGTTCGTGGGGGCCTCTCTGCAGCAGCCTGTGTGCGATTTCCTGACCCTCCCCCAACCCCTCCCAGGAGCAGCGCCTTAGTTAGATCCACGGCCAACAAATACCGGAAACCGCTCAAGACCTCGGTCCTGCCCTCGCAAGGCAATCACCGCCGGGACTCTGCCGTGCGCTACGGTTTGCTTCACTCATGCAAAGACTGCCCGCGGCACCTCTACCGTTACTCTGTCCAACTCTGGGTTCCCGCCCTCCTACCAGGACGTCAGGCTCCTAAATTTATGGTTGTGGAAAAGGTACATAAAGGGGCACCTGGGTGGCTCACTCAGTTAAGCATCCAACTTCGGCTCAGGGCAGGATCTCACGGTTCGTGAGTTCAAGGCCTGTGTCTCCTCCGTGGGATTTTCTGTCTCTCAAAAAGTTTAAAAAGGCACACAAAGGCCAATGCAGAAGTAGCTCTGCAGATACCAGAATTCTGTAGAGAAATGCTTCTTTGTGTGTGGGAGGAAGCTATAAAGAAAGTGGCATTAGGAACCACCCATCCGACTATCTGAAGTTAAACTGATTTGGGAAGACGTGTATTTAGCAGTTAAGTCCTGAAGTGAGAAGCATCCTGTGACCACTCTCCAGCATCACTAACCGGATGATCTGGGTAAATACTCCTATGCAGAACCGACCCGCACGGTACTGGCTGCACGTGCTCGTGACCCGGTCAACCCTGGTACGGCCTGGTTTGTCGGGGACGGCAGAAGGAACGGGCCCCAAGTCAGAAGATCCAGCATGATCACCACAGACCCATGGGCCACGGTACAATCCCTCCAGGGAGAAATCGGGGTGCAGCTTTTGAGGGCAGGGATCCGGACATTCAGAGCCTCACCTGTAAGGCGAGCGTAACACTCACCAGCCTCCTGAGCCCGTTGCCACTATTCAGTTAGTGCTAGTACATCAGTTTAACTGTGCTTTTTCACACAGGCCCAGCTAGACAGCCCTGGGGTCGGAGATGCTCCCGGGTCAGGCTCTGGAAGACCTGGTGCGCACACAACCTCCATGACCCTCCACCCTCACTTCATTTTCTCGGCAGAGCTCTCTGAAAGGGCAGGAGCGCAGGAGGAGAATAACCCATCCTGGAAATCTCACTGTGGCCGCTTAGCCTCCCCCGGGGCCCAGCACAGGCGAGGGAGTGGGCCGCGGCTATGCACACGCCATCCTGGGTACATGTCACAAGACCTGTGACACTCAGCAGGGCCCGCTCTTGAAAGCTACAGCCCGTTGCTGCACCCTGACCTGTACCAGGCTGGGGCACCAGGGTCCCACGCTTCAGGGTGAGCGGCTTGGAGCGGCCCCGGGGGGGGGTGGCAGGCTGGTGCAGTGAACCTTCCCAGTGACCCTGTGACCTGACAACAGTCCCTCAGCGCCTGAGCTGCTGCCTGTAACTACACTGAGGGAGCCTCCCCAGCTCTGGGCGGCCACAGAAAGGGAAACCTGCTTAGAGGAAGTGGACGTAAGACGCCTTCTCTTCCCCCGCCCCCCTTCCCGCGCGGCTTGTCAGGTCTGGAACGACAAGTTCCACGTCATCCCAAACTTGATCAGGGGCCAGCAGCCCAAGCTGCTGTTGATTCCAGGAAGTGGCTTCTGAGGAACAGCGGCCACCCTATGGCTGTTCCTACTTTGGAACAATTCGCAGGGGACGGCGCCTGGGCGCTGGGAACCCGCGGGGGCCTGCGTGCGGGGCTCGCAGAGCGCCATCTTGGGAAGGCAGCTCAGACTGCATGTGGGGACATGGCCTCGAGACCCACGCCTGAAACCCAAGCTGCCACACTGCCTTCAGGGACAGAAGGGACTGAACAAAGGAACACGGGCCACGCGTGTTCACGCCTGCCTGTGGGCTGAGGAGGGACCAAGTGCCCGGGTGTCCTCCAGCCCTGGGCAGGGGCCGGGCGGGTCTGCCGCCTCCTCTGCTCACCAACCCTCTGTGGGTAAGTGCACTTGCCACTGGCCCTTTGGGTTCCACAGCCAGGTCCCAGACAACTGTCCCCCTCGCCGTGAGCTGTGCCCAGGACATCTCTGCCATGACCTCAAAGGCACCACATCTGAACCAAGACTCCCCACCTCACCGTTACACAGCTCCAGCTCCTGCCCCCTCCGCCTGTGTCCCTCCACCCGGCCCCTGGGTGGCACAGCCGACCACTACTTCCCGACACCACCAATCGCCTTCTTGGGGTTGCCTCGCCTGGTGTTTCTGACTCTTCTTTGCTGCGAGCAAGACGGCAAAGCTGCCGAAGACCGCCTCCCTGAGACCCGAATCCTCAACACCTCCCTCGAGGCGCTCACAGCTTGGCCGGGACCCACGGGACAGATGCTTACACCCCCCTCGCCTGCGCTCACACACTACGCTCAGAACTCAGTAAGCGCCGCTCCTGCAGCCCGCTCCGCGGCGCGCTTGCCAGGAGTCCTCACAGTCCAGGCCATCTGTCGGGCCTTCTCGAGGACCATCCTTCTCCCTGGCCTGTGCCCGCCTTCCCGCACCCCAGACATTGTCACTTGCATGTAGTAAAAGTTCCCACACCTGCGCTCTGGGGCAGCAAAGGAAACGAGAACGATGAGTAATAAACGGCATGCGGCGCCGACCTGATCATGCCCCCCGCTGAGAAGCCTGTGCCTGGGGACGCAGGGCACCCTCGGCACCCGCACGGGGCAGCTCTCGCCCTGATGGGAGGCCCGCCCCTGGAAGCGGGTGGGGGGCAGTGGGTGGGTGCTTCTGGCTTCCCTGGACGATAACCAGCCCACCATGACCTCCCACCACTCTGTCCCCTTCCTCCTGAGCAGAAAGCAAGGTGTGTGGGGCTGGGTGACCCTGGCTGATTAGAAAGGCTTTGAGGTGAAAACCACAGGAAGGGAGGAGGGAAGGGGGGTGGGGGGGTGAGAGCTGACAGTTTCCCGAGCTTTTCCATAACTGTGCCGTGTAGATGCAATTCTCACATGGGAAAAGAATGCGTCCACATTGCCATAGATGTTCCCAGACTGAACAGAAGGTCAGAATGTGGCTATTTCAGTCCCTGTAAACAAGGAAGGGGTTTAGCTAAGAACGGAGTTCAAACCTTGGAATGTATTAACAAGGACATTTTAAACAGAACACAGAGACATCCGGGAACACAGCGCACCGCGGAGGGGTGGGGGCTGGGCAGGAGGGGGTCAGGCTCCATGTGCAGAGTGGCCTCTCCCCGCAGAGCCTTTCCCGAAGGGGTGGGGGCCCAAGCACGCGCGCATGTGACAGGACACACAGGGAGGAAAATACACGTAAACAATCTCGTCTGGATCAGTCACAAGGGTCCCGTTGAAGACCACGGAGAACGCTGCTCTCTGAAAGAATATTCTACAATTCTAACACATTTCATGTCCGTTGTCCTTGATCAAAAAGATCGGCCTGTGGCCCTCGGTGCGGGGGCTGCTGCCGACTCCTGGGGAGCGACGTGTCCTCCCGGCAGTAAGAAGAGGGTTTTTCCCCCATCCTCCTACGTGCACTTGACCTATTTACCAGTGATTTCTCCCCTGGGAATCTCTCCAACACGTATTCGTTTCTCCCCAAAGTCAAGTAAGGAGAATTCCCCCCTATTCCCCCCCGCCCAAACTCCCAATCAACATGGGACATCGTTTTCATTTTATACCTCCTGGCTTTTTAAAAAAATCAAATGCCAGTGTTAACGTGTAATAAAAAACCTAGCTACTAACATTTCTGAAGGTTCATCGTCTAGAGTCTCCATGAGAACAGTCTTCTGAAGTTGGAAACTCCCCCCCCACCCCCACCCCNTCTCCCATGCCCACTGGGGGTCACAGCCAGGGGGAGCGGGATCGATGTAAGAAAACCGCAGAGCCCAACCCTAGCACCCCTCACCCCCCCCCCCCCCATCAGCGCTCTCCAACGGCACACTCTGAGCAGGAGTGTGGACCAAAGAAAGGCTTCTTTGTCCAGCTGTCAACACGCCCTCATGTGGAAGCTCCTGGAGGCTTCTGCCCGTCCCAGGGAAGGGTCCTCTGAGAACTGAGGGGGCCGCACCTAGGGCTGCAGGAGGCAGCTCTGTCCTGCCACCACCGTCCTGACTTCCCCTGGACTCACGCCAGGCGGGCAGATTGCTATCCGTTCACAGTAGGATTCCGGAAATTTTGTAATGTTGAAAAACATGCCTCAAACATGCGGCTTGGAAGAAAAAAATAGATTTTTTTAATTACAAGCATTCAAAAGTCAAGCACAAAAAACTGATCCAACCCAGTGTAAGATCACCCATCCTCTCATACTTAAAATGCTTAGTATAAAAATACTCACTCTCTTGGTTTTATTGACATCTTTTATGTTTCGTTTGAAAATATCTCCAAACTGTACAGAAAGGTCAGACCATGCGTTCACAAGTAACACACTATTTCTTAAAATTATACAGTGTAAAAGAGTAAAACATTTTTATTATATTTTTTCTTCGAGAAAAACAGATGTGTGATAGAGGCTGTGGCAAAGTCTTGAAGGGATCAAAACTGGGCAAGGTCTGTTCAAGCCTGAAACAGAAAGAACACGTGTGAGGGGAGACCTCACCCTCCTCCAAGCTCACGGGGGAGCGAGCTCAGGGCGGAGACCCCCCGGCCGTTCGTGGGGGCCTCTCTGCAGCAGCCTGTGTGCGATTTCCTGACCCTCCCCCAACCCCTCCCAGGAGCAGCGCCTTAGTTAGATCCACGGCCAACAAATACCGGAAACCGCTCAAGACCTCGGTCCTGCCCTCGCAAGGCAATCACCGCCGGGACTCTGCCGTGCGCTACGGTTTGCTTCACTCATGCAAAGACTGCCCGCGGCACCTCTACCGTTACTCTGTCCAACTCTGGGTTCCCGCCCTCCTACCAGGACGTCAGGCTCCTAAATTTATGGTTGTGGAAAAGGTACATAAAGGGGCACCTGGGTGGCTCACTCAGTTAAGCATCCAACTTCGGCTCAGGGCAGGATCTCACGGTTCGTGAGTTCAAGGCCTGTGTCTCCTCCGTGGGATTTTCTGTCTCTCAAAAAGTTTAAAAAGGCACACAAAGGCCAATGCAGAAGTAGCTCTGCAGATACCAGAATTCTGTAGAGAAATGCTTCTTTGTGTGTGGGAGGAAGCTATAAAGAAAGTGGCATTAGGAACCACCCATCCGACTATCTGAAGTTAAACTGATTTGGGAAGACGTGTATTTAGCAGTTAAGTCCTGAAGTGAGAAGCATCCTGTGACCACTCTCCAGCATCACTAACCGGATGATCTGGGTAAATACTCCTATGCAGAACCGACCCGCACGGTACTGGCTGCACGTGCTCGTGACCCGGTCAACCCTGGTACGGCCTGGTTTGTCGGGGACGGCAGAAGGAACGGGCCCCAAGTCAGAAGATCCAGCATGATCACCACAGACCCATGGGCCACGGTACAATCCCTCCAGGGAGAAATCGGGGTGCAGCTTTTGAGGGCAGGGATCCGGACATTCAGAGCCTCACCTGTAAGGCGAGCGTAACACTCACCAGCCTCCTGAGCCCGTTGCCACTATTCAGTTAGTGCTAGTACATCAGTTTAACTGTGCTTTTTCACACAGGCCCAGCTAGACAGCCCTGGGGTCGGAGATGCTCCCGGGTCAGGCTCTGGAAGACCTGGTGCGCACACAACCTCCATGACCCTCCACCCTCACTTCATTTTCTCGGCAGAGCTCTCTGAAAGGGCAGGAGCGCAGGAGGAGAATAACCCATCCTGGAAATCTCACTGTGGCCGCTTAGCCTCCCCCGGGGCCCAGCACAGGCGAGGGAGTGGGCCGCGGCTATGCACACGCCATCCTGGGTACATGTCACAAGACCTGTGACACTCAGCAGGGCCCGCTCTTGAAAGCTACAGCCCGTTGCTGCACCCTGACCTGTACCAGGCTGGGGCACCAGGGTCCCACGCTTCAGGGTGAGCGGCTTGGAGCGGCCCCGGGGGGGGGTGGCAGGCTGGTGCAGTGAACCTTCCCAGTGACCCTGTGACCTGACAACAGTCCCTCAGCGCCTGAGCTGCTGCCTGTAACTACACTGAGGGAGCCTCCCCAGCTCTGGGCGGCCACAGAAAGGGAAACCTGCTTAGAGGAAGTGGACGTAAGACGCCTTCTCTTCCCCCGCCCCCCTTCCCGCGCGGCTTGTCAGGTCTGGAACGACAAGTTCCACGTCATCCCAAACTTGATCAGGGGCCAGCAGCCCAAGCTGCTGTTGATTCCAGGAAGTGGCTTCTGAGGAACAGCGGCCACCCTATGGCTGTTCCTACTTTGGAACAATTCGCAGGGGACGGCGCCTGGGCGCTGGGAACCCGCGGGGGCCTGCGTGCGGGGCTCGCAGAGCGCCATCTTGGGAAGGCAGCTCAGACTGCATGTGGGGACATGGCCTCGAGACCCACGCCTGAAACCCAAGCTGCCACACTGCCTTCAGGGACAGAAGGGACTGAACAAAGGAACACGGGCCACGCGTGTTCACGCCTGCCTGTGGGCTGAGGAGGGACCAAGTGCCCGGGTGTCCTCCAGCCCTGGGCAGGGGCCGGGCGGGTCTGCCGCCTCCTCTGCTCACCAACCCTCTGTGGGTAAGTGCACTTGCCACTGGCCCTTTGGGTTCCACAGCCAGGTCCCAGACAACTGTCCCCCTCGCCGTGAGCTGTGCCCAGGACATCTCTGCCATGACCTCAAAGGCACCACATCTGAACCAAGACTCCCCACCTCACCGTTACACAGCTCCAGCTCCTGCCCCCTCCGCCTGTGTCCCTCCACCCGGCCCCTGGGTGGCACAGCCGACCACTACTTCCCGACACCACCAATCGCCTTCTTGGGGTTGCCTCGCCTGGTGTTTCTGACTCTTCTTTGCTGCGAGCAAGACGGCAAAGCTGCCGAAGACCGCCTCCCTGAGACCCGAATCCTCAACACCTCCCTCGAGGCGCTCACAGCTTGGCCGGGACCCACGGGACAGATGCTTACACCCCCCTCGCCTGCGCTCACACACTACGCTCAGAACTCAGTAAGCGCCGCTCCTGCAGCCCGCTCCGCGGCGCGCTTGCCAGGAGTCCTCACAGTCCAGGCCATCTGTCGGGCCTTCTCGAGGACCATCCTTCTCCCTGGCCTGTGCCCGCCTTCCCGCACCCCAGACATTGTCACTTGCATGTAGTAAAAGTTCCCACACCTGCGCTCTGGGGCAGCAAAGGAAACGAGAACGATGAGTAATAAACGGCATGCGGCGCCGACCTGATCATGCCCCCCGCTGAGAAGCCTGTGCCTGGGGACGCAGGGCACCCTCGGCACCCGCACGGGGCAGCTCTCGCCCTGATGGGAGGCCCGCCCCTGGAAGCGGGTGGGGGGCAGTGGGTGGGTGCTTCTGGCTTCCCTGGACGATAACCAGCCCACCATGACCTCCCACCACTCTGTCCCCTTCCTCCTGAGCAGAAAGCAAGGTGTGTGGGGCTGGGTGACCCTGGCTGATTAGAAAGGCTTTGAGGTGAAAACCACAGGAAGGGAGGAGGGAAGGGGGGTGGGGGGGTGAGAGCTGACAGTTTCCCGAGCTTTTCCATAACTGTGCCGTGTAGATGCAATTCTCACATGGGAAAAGAATGCGTCCACATTGCCATAGATGTTCCCAGACTGAACAGAAGGTCAGAATGTGGCTATTTCAGTCCCTGTAAACAAGGAAGGGGTTTAGCTAAGAACGGAGTTCAAACCTTGGAATGTATTAACAAGGACATTTTAAACAGAACACAGAGACATCCGGGAACACAGCGCACCGCGGAGGGGTGGGGGCTGGGCAGGAGGGGGTCAGGCTCCATGTGCAGAGTGGCCTCTCCCCGCAGAGCCTTTCCCGAAGGGGTGGGGGCCCAAGCACGCGCGCATGTGACAGGACACACAGGGAGGAAAATACACGTAAACAATCTCGTCTGGATCAGTCACAAGGGTCCCGTTGAAGACCACGGAGAACGCTGCTCTCTGAAAGAATATTCTACAATTCTAACACATTTCATGTCCGTTGTCCTTGATCAAAAAGATCGGCCTGTGGCCCTCGGTGCGGGGGCTGCTGCCGACTCCTGGGGAGCGACGTGTCCTCCCGGCAGTAAGAAGAGGGTTTTTCCCCCATCCTCCTACGTGCACTTGACCTATTTACCAGTGATTTCTCCCCTGGGAATCTCTCCAACACGTATTCGTTTCTCCCCAAAGTCAAGTAAGGAGAATTCCCCCCTATTCCCCCCCGCCCAAACTCCCAATCAACATGGGACATCGTTTTCATTTTATACCTCCTGGCTTTTTAAAAAAATCAAATGCCAGTGTTAACGTGTAATAAAAAACCTAGCTACTAACATTTCTGAAGGTTCATCGTCTAGAGTCTCCATGAGAACAGTCTTCTGAAGTTGGAAACTCCCCCCCCACCCCCACCCCGCACCCTGAACACACACCCCGCTTGCCTCTCGCAGGGCGCCCGTGGCCCAGGAACCAGCACCGAGCACCGCCAGCAAGCCGCTAACCCGTGGGGGTCCACCCCCCACACATGGCCAGAGAAGGCTGGGCCTCCACGCGGGCCCACGCGGCCGGAAGCAGAGCTGTCTCATGTCAGGCCTCCACACTCCGTCTTCCCACGGACAGACCCAGAACCAGGGAGCCCCAAGCTGAACATGGCTAGTGTTGAAGACCTTCCCCCCCCCCCCCCCCCCCCCCCCCCCCCCCCCCGCCGCCGTACCCGGTCTGGCCGGCGACCAGCAACCTAACGCGGATCCTCCCTGAGTGCCGGGTCCACCCCACCTCGGTCCTGCTCCGGGTCACCGGGCCCTTCCGCTGTCTAACTGCAGTCACCGTGTGCTCCAGCTGCTGCTGCTTCCCGACGGCGCTCATCTGCATTTGCCCTGAATTACTGATGCTTGGGTCAATTTATTGCATTTAAAAAAAAATTCTAACTTGCTTCCAAAAACTTGTATGGGTAGCTTTTAACTGGTCCTTAAAGTTTGCCAGAGGACGGGAGACAAAACCCACAAAATCTTGTCTTTTAAGAAAGTTTTACCAGGTGATAACATTTGTAAGAAAAGCACGGGCGGTGCTATTAAAAGAACCATGACAAGCTAACGCACCAGAAGGCTATGGGATTAGTGGGATAAATATTAGCCGCCATACACGAGGCGTAAAACCTTTACCTGCTCTAGGCTGGTCAGGGGCAGAAACCTATCAGTGGGGAACAAGACCGCAAGTGCGGGCTGCTGGCTTCCTGTCCAGGCAGGAGGAGGCAGGATCTGAAACTGGTACCCGAGGTGTGTCTGCCAATGGACGGGTGCTATTCTGAGCAAGAAATTACCTAAGTCCCAGAAATGTGGTAGTGACCAGCTTGGCTAGATCTGCCCGGTTCCTGTCCTTAGCAGGAATCTCGCCCTCTTTCTGACTCATCTTTTCTTTATAGACCCTTTTAGGGATGAAATTTGCTGCCTTATTTGGGCCGAGACATAACCACTGTTGGCCTGCCCTTGGCACGGCTGTTGTTCAAGGCCAAGTTTTCCAGAGAGACTGGAAGCCCCTTGTGTCATACCCGGGAAGCCGGTCACCTCTGAGAATGCTGCATTATTGTTTTAAGACAACACTTACTAGGAGAAGCTGATGAGTTAAGGAGTAACAGCTGGTATCAGGTGAAGAGATGAACAAATCACCAAAATCATCGCCCAGTAGGAAAGCCCAGAGTGGTGGAAATCAGTAAGAATCCTACCTGATTCGGTTATGCCCAAGGGCAACCACTTAGTCCCAAAGAGGGTCCTGAGACTGAGTCATCGGGAAAGGGTTATGTTCAGCACAACTGGATTAATAAGTCAGAAGGAACATACATCTCAAAAAGATTTTCACCCAAATGGTGAATTTCCAAAAAACGGTTTAAGGGCTTGAAGGGGAAAGTGTGATTTATCTGTAAACCCCCTCAGGAGGAATCGCTCCTTCCACAGGCTGCGGAAGGAGCAGGTGTGGACAGCCTTACCAGGCAGCAGCCCCACCAAGTAGGGTGTTGTGCTGCGAGAGCCCCCTCTCCCGGGGTGCCCCTCCCTACATGGGGTGGGGCCGGAGATAATGAAGAGCAAAGCCCCGACCCCAGCCTCCACACCAGCGTGTCTCCGCCCAGAGCACCCATCAGAATCATCATGGGGCGGGGGCTGGGAACACCTAGATTGCTGGGCCCCACCCCAGCACTGGTCTACACCACCATGCCCTGCCCAGGACACTTCCCAGGGGACCTGCTGGGCCTCTGACTGTGGAACTCACCGGCACGCTCCAGTTTTGTAGAACAGCTTGAGGACAGTCGCCACCACTGAAGATGGTGTTAATACCCACAAGACAGATTGCAGCCACCATCACACACCTGGAACCTGGGAGGGAGGAGGAAATCGCCCATTAACAGGCTGCAGTGACTCCCAACCCGGGGCCGGCCCACTTCCCTGAGTCCTCATGGCCAGCCTGTTCTGAGGGCAAAGAGCAGACAGTCCATGTCAAAGGGACCAGAGGCCTCCCGTGCAGAGCTGGGGACAGGTGCCACGTGAGAACAGCCTTACGCCAGCAGCACGGGAGCTCTCAGCGGGAAGTCTCAGGTCACGGTCAGAGGGGAAGGAGTGTGGCCCCCGCGGGCGGGGAAGGGCACTGGAGAGAAGCGTGCCCCGGGAGATGCCGTCTCTACACACTCACTCAAGGCTACGGGTGTGTCTGCCGCGTGGGGCCGGGCAAAGCTGCACACACACAGTCCTGAGCGAGGACTGTTCAGAGGCCCCGCTGGGGGAGAGGCTCAGGACCTGACAGCTCTCCCCACCCCAAAGAAAGGAAGCGCCCCAAAACCTAAGCGACTCCAGGAGCTGCTGCAGAGCACAACGCTGGGCAGCCCAAGGCCAGGAAAGCAATCCTCCAGGAGGATCCTGCGCGGTCACAGGCACCAATGAGCTCACTTTTGCTCTAAACACCTTCTGGAAAATAAAACCTAAAAGGAAACATTTGTGACTATATCCTCTTCCCTAGGATTTGAGAATTTTGAAATAGGAGGGTGCTGAGGCGCAGCAAATCATAAATTCTTAATGTTCTTCCGCAGGCAGGACTGCCTCTGCGCCAGCTGGTTTTCACGAGACTTCCCGGGGCTGGTGCGGGAAGCGGACCCCGGCCCGAGGTCGCCAGAGGCCCTGCTCCCCACTGACAGGCCTCAATGTCCGGCCCCGGGGGCGCTGCACTCCTGCAGACAGAGCGGCCGATCCGGGCACACAGGGCTTCGTGAATGGGGGTGTGCAGGGTGTGGCTGCAAACCCCGGGTTCCCCGTATCGGCCACACTGGTTTGCTGGCACAGGAAGCTGCCCCCCGCCCCCCACTGGGGGTCTGGTGTCACGGGTGAGGCTGAAGGAAAGCCTTCCCAGGATAGTTCTCTTCACAGAACTAAGGAAAAATAAAGTTTTCCCCAGAATGTCACTTTAAAAACATTAAAAGAGAAGTAGATGAAATTCCAGTTTCCTAGTAAAGGCCGAGCCATTTGAGGACAGGAAAATACTCGTCTTTGCAAACAAAACCCATCAGCTCACCCCATGTCCCCCATCTCGTCTGCACCTGCCAAGGAATTTCGAGGGAGGGCGCCTCAGGTGCCTCCCAGGAAGGCCAGACCCACACTGCCCTTTCAGGACTTCCCACCACCAGCCACATGCCCCACCTCCCGCCGCAGGCAGGGACAATACACACGCCAGTCTGTTCTACTGGGACCCTGTGAGAGCACTCCCCAAAGAGTGTAAAACACCAAAGTCCAAATGGTATTTTTAACTTTAAAGTGAACACGCAGGCCTTGTGAATTTCCCTTTCCAGCCGCGGAGATGGGCAGGTGGGGTGGGGGGTGGTGCAGAGGCCCCCGTAGGTGGGTGGCCCTGACCTGTGCTGTGAAGGCACTGAGATCCCATATCCTGGTCTTCAGACACAGCTGCCCTCTTTTTTTTTTTTTTTAATTTTTTGTTTTAATGCTTATTTCTGAGAGAGAGAGAGAGAGAGAGAGAGAGAGACAGCATGAGCAGGGGAGGGTCAGAGAGAGGGAAACATAGAATCCAAAACAGGCTCCAGGCTCTGAGCTAGCTGTCAGCACAGAGCCCGACGCGGGGCTTGAACCCACGAACCATGAGATCATGACCTGAGCGTCTGGTCAGACGCTTACCCGACTGAGCCACCCAGGCGCCCCCAAAGCTGCTCTCGTTTAACTTCTCCCAGGGACCGTCAGGCAATTCTCCCAATGCATGTGCTCAGGGGTCTCGAAGCTCTCCCCGCCAAACTCACAGAAAACAGGTAACGGGCAAAGGCAGGGAGATCACAGCTTTGGTGGCACTGGGCTGTCCTGACAGTGTGGCTCGCGGATGAGGTCAGGAAGCGCTTGCGTGGCTAGCAGATGTCTGTGGTGCTGTAACTTAAGGTACCTGGGAGGGCGCGGCAGTGGCTGGGAGGGGTGCCCCCCACAGTCCCTACGTGAAACGGGATTTCAGGCCCAGCCCTGCCTTTACAACGGACACAGGAACCCACCAGAGCCCAGGCTCAGGGAACCGGAACCAGGGGGCGTGGCTGCTGACTGGGAAAATGGACAAGCCGCACAGGGGAGGCAAATGAGCACCCAGCATGAGCCCACCGCAGTGCAAGCCTGGAGACTGGGCAAAGGGGAAGGCAAGAAGACTGGAGGAGTAGAATTCTTGCCTACACTTGAGTGAAGGGAGTCTGTTCTGAAAAAGAACCCCACATAGATGTGGGGGGCTCTGGGTCTCCGCCTGAATACTAAGTGCCAGGCTGACCCCGGCTCCTCTGGCCCGTAACAGTTACCTTCCCCCCTCGCTTTGCTTTTTTCCCCTTAGCGCTTCTCACCACCTGACTTATTGTGCTTAATTACAGTGTTTTATTACCCATCTTCTCCCTGTTCCAGAACGCCAGCCCCGTGCAGGCAAGGGTTTTGTCTGCTTTTGTTGCTCTTTTTTTTTTAATGTTTTATTTATTTTTTTTTTTTAGGAGAGAGAGAGAGAGAGACAGCGTGAGCAGGGGAGGGTCAGAGAGAGAGGGAGTCACAGACTGAAGCAGGCTCCAGGCTCTGAACTGGCAGTCAGCACAGAGCCCGACGCGGGGCTCGAACCCACGAACCGCGAGATCATGACCCAAGCGAAAGTCGGACGCTTAACCGACTAAGCCACCCAGGCGCCCCTGCTTTTGTTGCTCTTATAACCTCAGCAGCCAGAATAGTACCTTGCTTGCTGCAGACAGACGCTCACTGGGGAAGTTACTGCATTAATGAACTTGAGGGGGAAAGGAGATGCGGCTAACAGGAGAAAGGGGAGCAATTCAGGCCAAAGCACGGCCCCTGGGGAGAAGGCAGGGGTCCCCGCAGGAGCCACGGTCCTGAGTTCCAAGCTCTGTCTTGACATCCTGCGCCTGGGGCTCCCTGGACAGTGGCAGCATCCCCCAGGCCCCTGTCCTCGTCGCCACAGACTAGCCCCTTCCTCCCAAAACAGAAGGAACACGCACGGCTTTACATTCCAGTCTTACTATCTCTTGCCATGTCCTTTGCTCATTTGTTGATGCTGTAACTACACATGCTTTTAATTTCTGTGCTCTGGTCTTGGTCCATGGCCAGGGAAATTACAGAGGAGTTCTTAAAGAACACCCTCCCATATCCACCCGAGCTCCTAACTTTTTAAAAAATTATTCTTTAACTACATTTGGAGACCCAGCAAGAAAAGCTGTGTAACTCTCATTCCCTGTAAGTTGCTAAAAACTTGCTCATGCTGGGGGCACCTGGCTGGCTCAGTCAGAAGGGCATGTGACTCTTGATCTCAGGGTTGTGAGTTCGAGCCTCCTGTTTTGTGTAGAGATTACTTTAAAAAAAAAAAAAAAAAACCCAAATTTTAAAATAAACAAACAAACAGGGGTGCCTGTGTGGCTCAGTCAGTTAAGCCTCTGGTTAAGCATCCGACTTGGGTTAGGTCATGATCTTGCGTTTGTGAGTTCGGGGCCCTGAGTGGGGCTCTGTGCTGACAGTTCAGAGCCTGGAGCCTCCTTCAAGTTCTGTGTGTCCCCCTCTTTCTGCCCCTCCCCCACTCTCTCTCTCTCAAAAATAAAATAAACAAACAAAAAAAACCTGCCCATGCTTTCCTGTTCTCAGCATTTCTGGAAAGCGGATCATTTTCAATGACTGTTATGTAATCTGGAGTTGTCTACCCCGTGGCTGGGCCATTAGCAAAACTCTAGTGATGTGCAGACATAGCTTGCAGCCAGACTAAACACCATCAAGCAAGATGATGAACAAATTAAAACACCAATTACAGTCACAGCTCTGATGGTCTTATTTATGTCACCAATGAGGGTAAAAACCGGCACACCCACGCCTCTGGGACTTTCCTAACAGGTTCATCCTGGAGCGGCCTGAGGGCTAACTCTCTTTAAAATGTGTATCCGTGGGGGCGCCTGGGTGGCTTAGTCGGTTAAGCTTAAGCGTCCGTCTTTCGCTTAGGTAATGATCTCGCGGTTCGTGGGTTCGAGCCCCGCGTCGGGCTCTGTGCTGACTGCCAGCTCAGAGCCTGGAGCCTGTTTCAGAGTCTGTGTCTCCCTCTCTCTCTGACCCTCCCCTGCTCACGCTGTCTCTCTCTCCTAGAAATAAATAAAAATATTAAAAAAAAAAATGTGTATCCATGACGCCCAGCCATTAGAACTGGAGTTCCTTAGGGCCACAGGCCTCGTTTACACATTTTTATACTTAGTACAGAGCAGACACATAATATATGTTTATTTAAAGAATAAAGAGCTTGTTTACTTTTCTAGTCTGGTCACTGATTTCCCTTCAGAAAGGGGAGGTCAGAGTGAAGAAATGAAAAATCCCGGGAGGGCCCCTACGAAACGGGCCCCGGACTGTCGAGGACTTGGAAGGGCGGCATCCCTGTGCTCCACACACCGGAAATGACGGCCAGTCTGTCTGCTTACAGGTCGTCATAGCTGCGACCATACCTCACTCCTGCTCTCCACAGAGGAAGGAAGTCCCCTCTGCAGAATGGAGGAAGGCCACGTGGCCTCGTGGTGCCCCTGGTTACATTTAGCCTTGCTGCAAGATTCATTTTACTCTCAAATGTTTAGTATTTCATCAGAACCACTGTTTTCACTTCTAATTTACACTTCCCTAAGATTTCACGGCCTCGATTATTAGCTGTCCTGGAAAGGACTGGATCCAAGAGACCAGAAGGATGGGAGACTGGAGCCCTGGCCTCCAAGTGTGCTGGTAACGAGTACAATTACCCACCCTCCTTGCTAATACCACTGCTCTGCTCCCTCCAGACCCCGAGGAAGGGGCAGGCCCGCGGCCCAAATTTAGCTCAGAACACAGGATGCACCCTGATGTTCCATCCGCACGGAGACCCGACAGCTCGCCGGCCACACTTCGGAAGGGGAAACTGCTAGCCAGCCCTTCTTCCGTAGCCACTGCGGCCTCCAGAGCTCTGGAAAGATAGGTCTGTGGGGAAGGATGGTCCGGAACTTAGGTGGCAGATAGAAACAAACCGCCATCTTCCTGGCCGGGACCACGCAACCGCGTAAGGATGGGTCTTCCCTTCGGCCTATGTAAATGCTTACAAACATCCCGTCCTTCCCCAGGCCAAACGCCACCACCATACTTTGCGAACTGAAACTGCCAGATTCAAAGGTATTCTCTTCTCTTACTCCACTTTCCTACACCATCCCATACTGCTCACCCGAGCAGCTCACCGTAGCCAAACATCTGGGCTCTAGCCCTCCCTGCGGACCCCGTACATCCTGGGGAGCCATGGTTCTGTCCCGCCCTCCTCTCTCCCAGTTTCATCAACTTCCTCGACCAGCCACTTGCACTGAACGCCAGACCTACTTTCAACCCACCAAGGCTCTTGTGAGCCTCCGGACCTCCGGTTATCTGACCCGAGGCGCCTCTAGGGGACACCACCAGCCTCTGAAGGCCGAGATGAGCACAGGCATGGGACAGAGAGTTGCCCACATGCAGCGCCTTCTGGAGGCACACGACAGCGCTGCACCAACATCATCCTGGGAATGGAGGGAGGGTCCCTCATGATGAAATGATTGAGGGTTTTTTACGTGAAGAAGCCAGTGCTGGGGACACGCCACTTAAAAAATTAATTATTGGCGTATGGACGTGGAACATGGACTTGGGAGTCCTGGATGTGATGGACCCTAGAATCCACCTCCACCTCCAGGCTTAAAAATGTTTCTTTCAGGAAGAAAAAGTCTTCCCTCAACAGTAAGCTTTTAGATTTCAAAAATTAGTAACATATTTTTAAATACTTTAGGTACTTACTGCGGACTGCTTTTTCCCAAGAAATTACATTTAAAATATAATTGCCATTCACTAACATTACCATTTCATATAAAACAGGTAATAACATAATTTCAGAATAAGGGACAGATACAAGTAGTTTTAAAAAAGGAATCTAGGGGCGGCTGGGTGGGCCTTCCTTTCTTTTTTTTCTTCCTTTCTTCCTTCCTCTCTTTCTCTCTTTTTTCAGAAGTTTATTTATTTTGAGAGACACAGAGCACGAGTGGGGGAGGGGTAGAGAGAGGGAGACAGAATCCTAAGCAGGCTCTATACTGTCAGAGCAGAGTCCGATGCAGGGCTCAAACCCATGAAACTGTGAGATCATGACCTGAGCCAAAACCAAGAGTTGGATGCTTAGCCCACTGAGCGACCCAGGCGCCTCCATGATCTGTTTCTTGAGTTACGAGCCCATGTCAGGCTCAGTGCTGACCCTGTGTTAGGCAGACATATGTACATAATTTTACAAGAACTCTTTAAATTTTCTAAATGGATGAAGGTCTAGTCCTTCCCTACTCTCATTTTTCTTCAGTTTTGTGAAGGAATGATATAAACTAAAAGAACCGTAGACTAGACTATAACATTACAAAGACTTTCCTCAATTCAGGGCAGACTCCCCAAGTGTACACACTAGTTCACAGTAATGGTGCTTTGTATATAACAGAAATTCAGTCAAGATACTGAATTTAAAAAAGCATCTGGAATTTTATAGAACTGATAGATTTATAGGAAAAAAGTTATTTGGGGGCTGCCTCAGTCAGTGACTCATGCAATTCTTGACCTAGGGGTTGTGAGCTTGAGCCCTAAGCACAGAGTTTACTTAAAATCTTAAAAAAAAAAAAAAATTCATTTGATGGTTCTTGGAAGCAAGGTTAGGCCTAAAATAAAATGGCACAGGGGCGCCTGGGTGGCTCAGTCGGTTGAGCCTCCGACTTCAGCTCAGGTCGTGATTTCACAGTTCTGAGTTGAAGCCCCACATCGGGCTTGCTGCCGTCAGCGCAGAGCCTGCCTCAAATCTTCTCCCTCCCTCCCTCAGCCCTTTGCCAGTTTGCGTCTCTCTCTCAAAAACAAGTATTTTTTAAAAAATAAAAATAAAATGGTACAGAGATGCCACTTTAGCATATAGCTTCCTTCAAGATAAGAAACGTTAAGGAAAGTCTATTGGAAACAGCACTCTGTCGGCCTTCAGTCGAAAGACTAGGCGTTACAGAAAGATTAGAACTTACCCGAAGTTCTATTTTTTTTTTTAATCTATTTTATTTATTTATAGGAGAGAGTGAGAGACAGCGTGAGCAGGGGAGGGTCAGAGAGAGAGGGAGTCACAGACTGAAACAGGCTCCAGGCTGGCGGTCAGCACAGAGCCCGACGCGGGGCTCGAACCCACGAACCGCGAGATCATGACCTAAGCGAAAGTCGGATGCTTAACTGACTAAGCCACCCAGGCGCCCCAGAACTTACCCAAAGTTCTAATACGCATGCATGCAGGGAAGTTAATTCTGATAAGTCACTAAGACCCCAGAGACCCAGCACTAGGGGTGCTGGGGGGCGAGGCGTGCCTGTGACCAGACGCAGGTGGCTGTGTGCGCCAGCAGCAGGCGAGCCGCCACTTCCTACCCAGACGGGCGGACACCTGCCAGGGGCGCTGGCACACCGGCTGCTGACTGAAGCCAGGCCGCGGTGCCTCGAGCCAGGGTACCATCCTCCCTCTTCCCCGACCCTGGGTGCGATCTCCGGGGGGAGACGCGGCGCCGCAGAGGCGGCTGTGGGCGCGGGAGAGCGACCGCTCCGTACGGGGTGCGCTGAGCGCCTGCCGGGCCGGAACTCAAGCCAGGTACTTACATAGTATTCAGCAGAACTGACGGGACTTCCAGCCCTGAGAAGTAGCCTCGGAGGGAGGGAGCCAGCGCATCTGGAAAGACATGTGGGGAGAAGGCGGTGAACCGGGGCTGCCCCTGAGCACTGTCGTCCCTCGCAGGGCGTCCTGTAGGCGGTGGAGCCCTCTAACACTCACCAGTGGGCAGGGGATGAAAAGTATCAGAAGAGCGCCCCGAGAAACCTTCCACACCCCCCGACGGACACGGGGCCAAGCTCAGCGAAGACCCGCCTGGGGAGCACCCCAGGCCCAGCAGCTCCCATGCTCCCACCACTGGGCTATAGTCTGGCCCAGTGAGTCCGTTTCTGCGGTCAGTCAGCAGGACCTCGGCTAGGGGAGGGGTGCCTGATGGTTTTCTAGGCAGGGTGTGGACGCATCCGCCTGCTTTCACAAGGAAGGGGTGGTTCACGACCCACCCATGCCGGCTGTCTGGCCACGACATCTTTGTGATTCCGCTCCTATTCTTTTAGAAAAGGGGTTCTGGCTTCTCGGCACCGTGGGGTACCTGGTACCCCATGCCCCCGGCTCGCTCTGCTGAGAAGCACCTGCAGCCCCATCTCTTCCATTAGGTTTCTAAAGCGTAAGGCCAGCAACAAAGCAAATGGATCATGTGATGTTCTGTCCACTTGGCAGAATGTTCCCGTTTCTGTGCGGAGGAAAACGTGAAGTAGCAAACAAAGGGCAAGTGCACTTTGGCTTTAACCAATGTCCACCTGTTGGGAACATCCGTTTTGCACCTAAGCCTTTGGACAGAAGCATAAAATGCCCATCCACCGCTGCTCCTCTGTCATGGAGGAGGGAGAGCAAACTACACCAGAGAGGAGAGCTGCTCAGGGGGGCTGGGCGGCCCTGGAGAGCGGCACCCTCCCCAGTGTTGCAGGAGGCAAAAGATGGCTCTACGAACTTGGCCTGGCCCATCGTGTTTCTAAAGTAGAATGCAATGCTGGAAGGTTCTTTACAAGTCTACTTCAATGGTTTAATACAACAGACTTTGCTGGAGAACCCCCTTTTCACAGGGCATCTTACTCAGATCTCCAGAGCATCAACACTTGGGTATCCTGAAGGGCATCCCCACGGGCACAGAACCCGGTGGGGTCAGGATCCAGGCTCAGGCTCTACTAGCTCTGGTAACTTGATTCTAAAAGCTGGGCTGGGTAGGAGTGGGCTGCAGACAAGGCTCACCCAGGAGCCCTGGCCTTCTGTCCTGGCGCACAGGAGGAAGTCCTTAGCGTTTCCTTCTACCCCAGGGCCTCTTCACAGGGTGGCTCTCTCCATCCCAACCTGGGGCAGTGGAACCTGGCCTCACTTACTCAGAAACTGGGGGCCTAAAAGGACCACAGATGCGTTTTGAGCTTCCGCCCATATCAGGAATCATCTCAGGGATCTCCTGGGGGGGGGGGGGGGCTGCACCAGATAGTCCCAGAAATCAGGTTCCGAGCTTCAGAGCGCCCCCTGCACTGTGAGAGGGCAAAGCTGTGTTCGTCAGGAGGCACCAGGCACGGAAGCTCATTCGGACAGGGCCAGGGTTGTCCAACATCCAGTAATGTTTAAGAGAAGGGACCAGAAACTCTGCAGCTGGTAGGCTAAAAAAAGAGGTCACTTTGGGAATTCAGGAGCATATGCAGGATAAAGGAGAAATAAAGAAGGGGGGTGTGGGAAGATGGGAAGGAAGGGGGAGGGAGAAGTACAGCGGTGCAGGGGAGAGGGCAGAAGGGAGGAAAGGAAGACAGAGAGACAAAGACAAATTTCATACCTACCCATGGCTTATGGCTTTGTGCATCTGAATCCACTTGCTCACTAAGCAAAGGGCAGAGTTGGAGCTGCCTTCCTGGGACAGGTGGTAAAGGATGGGACGGGGGCACAGCCCGGGGGCAGGCGGGGGGCTGGGAACCTAAACACACAGCAGGAGGGGATGGGTCTGTGCACGCTGGAGCCGAGGGAGCACAGTGGTGGCGACTGGTGCTGCCTGGGTGTGGGCTGGGGCGCTGAGCCCCATGAGGCCAAGACACGTTGGTGTTTCGGAGACACAGGAAGAGGGTGGTCTGACCAGGGGGTGGGGGCGCAGTGGATGGCATGACTCTGGGTGACGGTGACTGCGAGAAGGAAGCCCACACGTCCCACACACCCACCCCAGCCTCAGCTAGCCTGTCGTGCATGCTGGGCCTCTTCCACCCACACAAACCTCACACCTGAGCACTGCAGTCAGCCTGGCCTCGAACCCCTGAGCGCTCCAGGGTGAAAAGCAGGTGGACTCTGGGCTGTGGGTTCCAGGATAAGCTGTACTCAGCTCAGCTCAGCTGCTATCAGCCCATTGGCTGATTCTCAGGGAGGATGTGGTGGTGATGGAGTCAACAGAGGCCCTGAAACTCATCACTCCCGTGCACCATGGCTTGGACACCACTGCCCTTGCCAAGCAGGCGGGCTCTTACTGCACTCCAGACATCCAAGCCCGCTGTCCTTTCAGGTCCGACAGGTGCAGTGGCACCCACCAGCCAGCAGAGGGCAGTGCACCCCACCCCAGGCGAGGCCGAGCTTCTTCCAAGCATTCCTGCACCGCAGGGCAGGTAGGGAAGCTCCCTGGCAAACTGAGTAAACTGAGTTCCCAGCAGGCAGATGGTCCAGGTAAATAAGCTGTTTTGTGCTAACCACTGCTGCCCTCCAGGGGACGGGGAGGACACCCACTCGGGCTCCTCGTTCTGCTGTGGGTTTTGGCCCCAGACCACTAGTAGACACTCGTGCCCATTGCCTAGC
This sequence comes from Hyaena hyaena, assembly GCF_003009895.1. Taxonomy (NCBI): domain Eukaryota; kingdom Metazoa; phylum Chordata; class Mammalia; order Carnivora; family Hyaenidae; genus Hyaena; species Hyaena hyaena. The sequence continues at coordinate 6,358,998 of NW_024080648.1, read as the reverse complement.
GGCTGCTTTTGTCCATCATGAACACTGGGGAAACTCGTGGCTCCCTGGACTCCCTCTCCATGGACCATCCAGCAGGGATACGTCTATGCAGGTGACCTTCCACGTTAAGACAACAACCCTGTCGTGTGCTGCTACACACACACACACACACACACACACACACACTGCCCACTCACAATCCCGAGTCCCTGTAAGAACCTCTAACAATATATATAATCCAAATTAACACTGACACTTACTCTGTGCCAGAGACTGCTAAGCACGCCAACAGATTATGACCTTAAGAAGCAACAAGGAAGGCCCGGGACGCTTCTCCGCTAGAACTCAGTAACGAACGGTTAAGTGATTACCACCAGAGTTCACAGTCCGGTAACGGTAAGTGATTACCACTAGAGTTTACTATTGGGGGGGAGGGGGCAAGCGCAGTGTTTGGGGTTCTACCAGCACTCTTCTTGAGGCAGGCTTTTCTGAAACACAGTGCCCCCCCCGGGTAGTAACACCGAAGTCTCGGACACCTTGGCATGGCGCCATCTCCTGTGACTACTGAGAGGTTGGACAGGGGAGGAGAGCACCAGAAACAGACAGAACTCAGAGCAAAAATAAAATGGAATGCTAGAGGAAGTAGTAAGAATCCATAAAAGTAATTTCTATCCTCTTCCATTTACAGATGAGGAAACTAAGGCCCAGACAGGTGAGACACAGAGAATTCCCATTTCCGATCGTGCTGCCAAGGACAGGAGGTCCGGTCCTTCTGTACTGGTTCGCAAGCAGCACAGTGTTAATTACTCGCACGGCACTACCTGCTTTCGGGTGGCCGCCTGCCATCCTCAGACAGTCCTGGGCAGCGCTTACCAAGGCGCCGGCCTCAATTAAGGGCAGCGATCATTAGTAAATACTCCTTGGTTTAGCTGCTTTCTTCTCCGTGAAAGAAAGGGATAGGTCTAGACCAGTGTTTCCCAGAGTGTGGTCCCCGGCCCCCCAGCGTCACCTGGGAACTTGTCAGAAATGCAGAAACCCTAGGAGAGAAACCCAAGCACCCACGCGTACCAAGCCCTCAGGAGGTGAAGATGCACATGCCCGGGCTGAGGCGCACTGCTCCCGGGCGAGGTTTCCGAAGTGTGGCTGGAAGCAGGCCGTCTAGAGAGGCTCTGTGGTTATGTAAGTTTGAGAGAAATGCAGTCTCTGCCCCTCCAGCACATTCGAGATACACATTAAGCACACTGAAGACTCTGAGAAGTTCCACAATGAAGAAACTTGTTTAACTTGATTTAACCCTGAGTTTCCCAAGTTTATCTGAGCACAGACTCTTTTTATCATGTAGCACGTGCGGGTGCTGAGAAGGCCCCTTCCTGTGGTGACTTTTGGTGGATCAAGGAAGCTGACGCAAGCCAATATGGCACCCAAGTGCCTAGATCTTAACACAGCGCATCAGGGCCAAAGACCACCAGGCCGGCTGGTGCTCTGGAGGGCTAATCTCATCTGTAAGAAGCTGTGAAGACTTTCTCATCTCTGCTGAGGGAGATGCTGTACGTGAATACAGATTTCCCCAGCACCGTATGTTCAGAGCCAGGCTCTCCTTCTGAAGACACAGATATTCTCATTTCTATACTGTACCCAACATGGAGCCCTGTCTACCCTGCTGGGACTTTCCCAACACTGAACTAGCTGCAGCCAGCCACTCACACATTCTTCAGTTCTAACCAACTCTGGCCTGCTCGCTCCAGGCCTAAGGATCGCCTCTGAGGGGCATCACCAAATAAAGCAGGTCAGATCCTACAGCACAGTGCTGAAGGCTGCCGGGCTAAGGAGAGGCGGCCAAGCCAGAAGCACACTGTGGTCCAAGAAACTCCAAAGAGACTGGATTGATCTGCTGTACAAAAAACCCCATCATTTTTAGGGGACTAATCACAGGGTTAAGACAGCACTCCTGCCCCCGACCGTACCTAACAAAGTGTTCACCAAAATCAGAAGAAACACTTTTTAGGAATTTCTCTGCTTCATGAAGTGAGGCCCACTGAGGCTCACTCTGAAGGAACATCCTCCCCCCCTCCCCACCAGACTGCCAGCCCGTCCTTGTTCTCAGCAGACACAGAGGGCATAAACTGCACTCACCATTCTTTACTACTTGCCTGGCACCTAATATTCCCTTCCTAGGGCCACTGAACAAGTTGCCATTATCCAGGCAAAACATCAAGATTATGTGAATTGGTCCAGAGGAGAAGTCAGCCACCTGACCTACCCGACCTCTGGAAAGGAAGTGAGCAACGAAGTCCTGGCTGGAGAAGGTCTTGACGCCCCAGCCCAGCCCTGGACCCCTATAAGATGCCCTGTCTGAACGGTGGGCCATTGCTGGGGCTTGGGGCCCTGGCAGCGACAAGGTCCAGACCCCTGTGAGCACCTCCTGCTAAGACCAGTCAAGGTTGGGCTTAATTAAACATGAGCCTTCAGGGATAATTTTCTCTCCTGGGCTTTTAGACTCTCTTCCTGTCTGTCCTAAGCACAAGCCAGGTTCTTGCTTCCAAACAGGCATGTGAAATGTGCTCAGACATCCCAGAGGTTCACTTAAGACGCCACTCAGGTCAAGGGCACCCAAGCGTGTAACATCCTGTGTCAGATTAAGTCCACAGCGGCTGCTTGTCATCCATATTTAATTCTGTCAGTCTGTTGATTTTTAACTATGTTTGCTATCGAGGGCCATTAGAGGTCCCCAGGAGCCGAGCCCGGTGAAGCGAGAAGTACTTCATGGCAGAGTGGATGAGGCTTGAAGTTGGGGTGCCCCACTTTCCCATCCTGCCACCGAGCTCTGGCCTTCCCCACTGGCAGCACGAATCCTGAATAAAACATGATCCCATTTGGAGTAGATGTTCCTTCTTTCCCCCCTGTCAGAATTGGTTTTCTTCAAGGAAACGTTCACTTTGTTTTTATGAAGGCTACATTTCATATTTCCAAAGTTTCTTCGTAGCCTCGGTTTCGTTTCCAAAGCAGTTAGAATTCACATACTTGTGGATGGTACATGGGTGGCCGTTCCTAGGAAAGGAGGCCAAAAGCCAGCGCCTCACCGTGGCACACACCACAGCCACCGGTGGCCATTCTCGCCCTGGTAGAGAATACAGCCTGGGCTCCCAGGTTCTCTCGCTGGCGTGCTGGTCTTGCATCCCTATATCCTAAACCGCTTCTAATGCTACAAAGGGAGGGTTCAGGAGCCTCCAGGCCACGCCAGATCAAATTCTGACTAAAAGAAGGAAAGAGAAGAGCTATTTTAATAATTACAACTCCATGTAAAGCATTTCACTCTTTCCCTCAAAATGACCCCATGAAGTAGGTACTTACTCATTCCTCCCACTTATAGATGAGGAAGTGGAGGTTCAGTGAGGTTAAAATGAACTTGCTTAACATCCCAAAGGTAGCAGAGTGGGTGGAAATCATCATTAAGATCAGCCTGTACGTCGGACCCTCTGCACGGTCAGACCAGGTATTTGTTAAGGGGCTCTCACTGCTGATGAGGTTGAGGAAAAAAGACACAGCCTCTAAAAAGTTTAGCCTTGACAAAGGACAAAATGAAACATGCTTAAGAAACCCACAAAACAGCGCACCGAGTGAAGGTAACCCTGCTGCGCCCTCGCCAGGAAGAGGCCCACTTTGAGCTGCGCTCTCGGCCACGGCCATGGCGAAACTGAGGAGTCTTGCTGGGATCTGAAACCACGACCAGAGCCATCGAGCACCAGGGGATTGACTCAGGTTTCTGAACAGCCGCTGAGGGCCGCCCAGTGTGGTGAAGTTTGGGTCTCAGTAGCAGCAGCTCTGGCCAAAGGAACGACTAGCCCATCACCTCCAGCTGACTGGCTGGCCTGCCTCTGAAGAGGCCAGCGAGGACAGGCCAGATGTCTGTGTCTCTTACTGCCTTCGTGAGGGCTCCCTAGCTCTCCGGATACCAAACAGCAGAGGAGGAGAGGAGACGGACAGGGAAGGTAAGCAAGGAGAGGGCACTTGCTTGGCCAGGGTGGGATCCCTTGGGGGTTCGGCCACCGGCCGTGGTTCAGCCAAGGCAGGGGAGGGAACTCTGCCCCCTGGAAGTGAGGCTGGGCAGAATTCTAACGGATGGACTGTGGGAAGAATGAGCCGGAGAGCCCAGGGAGGAATGGGCCGGATGACCCGTGGGTCTCTCTCTCCTCCAGTTTCTCTGATAGGAAAGCAAGATAAGACAACAGCTGGGAAGTTCAGGGACAACGGGTCTGAGTAAAGCAACATACAGGAACCATTTGGTCTCTCTGGGAGTTCAGCTGTTTCCCACTCCTCATCTATTTCCTGTCAGGGAGAGGTTTTCTCCCGGCCGGCGTGTCCCAGCCCAGCGTCGGGGGGAGACTTCCTCTGGGGACAAGCCCTCCCGGTGCGGACACACGCTCCAGAGACTCCACTGCTGGGTGTAGGGCAGGTGTGGTCCCTCTGGTGGCTGTCCCTTAAGGTCTCTTTGATTCTTTCCAACCTCAGGCCTTCCATTTGGCTGCAGCCTTGAGGATTGCAGCGCCATCAAGCGTGGTCGGGACGTGCTGGATGCCCTTAGTGTTTGAACCGTCACAGCTTCAGGAGTAGCTGTAGCTACACGGACGCCTCCTCCTGGTTGGAAATCCCAATCTTCCTTGCAAGGCTAACATTTATGAAGCCCTTACTCTGTGCCAGAACTCTTGTCCTACACAAGGGATTATTTGCCCTACTTTACTGAGGCCCAGAGAAGTTAAGGAACTTGTTCGGTCAAGGTCATACAGCTCGTAAATGGCAGAGCCAGTGTCTGACCAGGAGGCTGCACAGCCTGCACTTGTGACCCTCCGAGGCCGGACCCAGAAACAGCCCAGAGGCGGCGCTGGCAAAGCAACGGGGGCGCAGTGCTCCTGCGTGGGAGCCGCGTGCCTGGAGCTCACACGGGGCCGGCCTGGCCGCCCTCCCCAGGGGCTCCCAGAGCAGAGAGCTAACCAAATCAAGGAGGAGACAAGGCGAGCACACTCGGTGGGCAGAGCGCCCAGGGGCAGTTTTCTCCTCACAGTCTGACCTTCATGGAGCTGTAGGTCAAAAGGGAAATGTCAGAGGATTAGCAGTTTCATCGATGTCTTAAAACAATTTAAAGCCTTGGGCTGATCAGCCCCCAGAAGAATCTCTGCGGCGCTTCCAAGCTGTGCTCTCCCAGTCACGAGCCCTGGACTGCGGGGGGACAGCGGCTGCTGGAGAAGGCAGGCCTCGAGGACCAGGTCTCAGGTGAGAAGAGCTGACGCCACCCAGGAGGCACAGAGGCAAACGCCCTGCATCGCCCGACTCGTCCCTCACCTTCGGGAGGTGGGCCGGCCGCGTGTGGCGCTGCAGACCCTCCCGGGTTTGGTTCACCGGTCCCACTACGGGACCAGCATCCATTAGAGCTCTGGCTACTGCCTTCTGAGGAGGGCAGAGGCTGAAAAATAAACGCCCTTCCTGTGGGAATCCCCCTACGTGGGGGGGGGGGGGGGGGGGGGGGCCAGGGCCCTGTGCTCGGCCGAGTGCATACTCACGCCTGCCCTGCTTCCTAGCTCTCTCAAGACGCTCCCTCGCTCACAAGCCACGCACTTTAATCACACCCCAGGCCAAACCAGATGCCCTGCTGTCATCTCCATAGGGCACAGTGAGAGAGGAGGTGCCTAATAAAATCGGTCTTTATAAAAAAGTTTAAAGATTCAGTTCTCAGAAGCTGCCTATTGCTGCTAAATGCTTGGGTACGGGGGGAGGAGGGCAGCTCTGCGCCAGCGCTCACACACCTTTCTCTGTTTGCCTGGGTCACTTTCCCATGGTCCATTTTTATATTGATTTTGGGTCTAACCTCTAAAATTTTTCCAACGTGTCACAAGGCACCTCCCAAGAGGCATGTCTTACCCTGGGAAGTCTGTACTGTGATTTTAAAACCTTGTGCTTATATACAGGTGATGGGTTCCGGCCGGAAGCCCTGGAAGATCGGCTGTTAGGGCAAATGAGGCCTCTGATGGACAAACAGGTAACTAGGACTTGCTCCCTCAGCCCTACTTACCTGTAAGGGTTTCTGGCCCAACAACGTGGCTCTGGTCAAGGGTAAATGGTATTGTTTCTAGAATGTAATGACAACAGTGTACTTTACCGGCTTCCTCTCTGCCATGTCAGCAACAAGACCAATGACTGCCAACAAGCAAAACTGAACCCGGACGGAAAAAGCAGAGAGGTGGGACTATGATGTGATAGGAACCGTTTATGTTCTTTTGTCTAACTTTCCTAAAAGCCATGGATGAAACCTTCCCTCCTATTCACAGTGACTTACAGAATATATTTAATACATTTCACATACCAAGGATGGGATTAACAGAAATGTTAATGATCTTAAAAATCACTTGTTTGATGTGTCATTTCTACAGTTAACAAGGCAGTACCACAGCTTGCAGTCCCGTTACCTTACGCGATAATGCTTCAAAATTGGGATTTGGGGTCAAATAAGCATCTTCCATTTAGACTTGGAGGCACCAGACCACAGACGGAAGCTGTAGTAGAACTAGCAGACGGACACAACTTGTTCGCAATGACAGTTTCTGTGCCCCGGGTCCTCCTTCCTCTGGATCAGGGCGGAATGGAAGGAACATCTATTTGCTTCAAACAGGCTTCCGACAGCCAACACACCATCCCCGTTGAAGCAAGATCTCCAGGTAGAGGCGATGCACAGGTGCTAGAAAGAGAATCTTCCAAAGTGCAGCTCTTGATGGTTCGGGAGCCCAAGAAGAGACCGGCTGCAGCAGCGAGGCCTCGACTCTGGGCCAGGTCTCCCTGGGTGCTCTGAGGCCCTCTCCCACGTAGTGTGTGATCAGCGCCACGGCGGCCCAATTCTCCCACCATCTCAGAGAGAACGTCTTAGCTCCAAACTCGCATCATCATGAAAACAAAACGCTGCAGTCTACATGAGATAATTTTTGCTCTGATTAAAATTTTTATTGAAATCTCTCAAATGTTACCAAGAAATAATTTTTGCAAAATGGGGAAAGGTAGCTAACAAGCAAATTCAACATGGGAGCTCCCTCTGCTGGTCTGGAGTAGGTTGGTATGTTACAAACACATTCCCAGAGACAAATCTAATTTGCTGGAGAAGTGGACAAAAGACAGGTGTGTTGGGCTTTGCCTCAGGAGAGAAACACTAGAAGAAAAAAAAAATCCAAGTCTCAAAACAGAGCACAACATTGCTATGAGAAACAAAATAATATAAAAGCTTCTCCAAAGACATACAGAAAAGATCTCCAAACAAAACCGGAACCATCCACTAAGGGGACTGCTCCATTTGGTCTTCCCCACTGCTCTACCTCCAGTTAATAAAAGTTCTCTCAGGCCCTTCTGGTGAAGGAAGGTTAAGTTCTGATTCCCTTGTCTTTGCCTCCAAGTCTCTTCTTACAGGCTTCTCATCTACTTAGAGAAGAAAGATCCAAGGAGTCACTGGAGTGAGGCCTTTCCAAAATTCCATCAGAGTTAAGCCTTTGGTGAGCCAGCACTGAGGCGTGGAAAGAGCAAGCCTGGGAGTCAGGTGACCTGGCTCTAGTCATGGCAGGGCCATTCGCGGCTCTGGAGAACTCTTTCCATCTTCTCCAGTTGGTTTCCTCAACTGTCAAATGGGCCAGACCTGCTGATCGATCAAGCCCCTACCGGGTTCATTCTATGATTCTCATATTGGACAAAGAAATTTAAATAACCACATCTGTTCACAAGTCTTTAGGATACAGAAGCCAAGCTTCACTGGGAATGACTTCAAACCACAAGTTGTGGGGTTGAGTATATGGATCTTACTGGTATCGGATGAGAGTTCCACTCTAGGACCGACGTGGCAGAGCCAAGTGGATTCCAGGCTGGCAAAGTCTTGAGATCAAGGAAGAACTCACAGGGGAAGATGCCACCATGAGCAATACATCCCATTAAGTCAAATGGTTGAGTCACTGAATCTTAGCACTGTCTTTCCCTAACCTTTCTCAAAATGCCGTGGGCTTTCTAATCTCTTAAGATTCTTTAGTTCCTTCTCCCACATCCCCGGATATACTTTGGATTTCATCCATTATATAAAGGGCAAGTTACCCAGATGTTATGGCCCAAAAGCTACCATTCCCAGTCCTTTTTGGCCAATGTCAATTGTTCCCTTTCCACGGTAATGGTGAAAGGCTTTGCTGCTGATTAACCAGAGTCATCAATATTCAGATGACTCTACAAACTTGGCACTGTTTCACAGTATTATTAACATTTGCCTCAACTGTCAGTCTGTATTTAAGCAGTCTAGCAAGAGGAACAAAGACATATCCACGGATAGTGGGGGCAGGAGTCGCTTCCCGTCATCGACAAAGTTCTCCCCGAGGCCACTAAGATGATTTCAAGAACTCAGAAGATATGTCCATTGGTTTAGGTTTTATCCCTTCTCCCTCCCCTGCTACCTGCCAGGAGACCAAGCACTGACACGGACAAAGGTGGAAAGCAGCGGCGGGAAGCGGAGGGGACGGGAGAGGGCACAGCAGATCTGGAACCTGGGTCAACAGTCTTAGGACTGTGCTGCTACCAGAAGTGATGCTCTGTGCCCAGTGCTCCCACCGCCACCATCTACTTTTCTTTCACTACTGGTACTGCTTTCTACGTCCTCCTCCCCACGCCGAGGGTCATCACACCGGGAGCCCAGGCTCCAAGGCCCTCTCTGTGTAGTCTGCCTGCACGGGCCTGGGCAGCTGGGTGGTCAGCACGGGCACGAAGCACCAGTGACCCGCTGGAAGAGAATGGACGCATATGCACCAGCAACGCTCCTGACCCCGCGGCCTGTGAGGACGTCAGCTGGGGGACTGCTTGTGCGTGTTTTACACAACATGGTGAATTCTGTACAACATGAAAGAGCTGTCAGTCAGAAGGAAGAGTATTCTGGGAAGCTGGGTATTTCATCCAGCCTTGTAAACAAACATGAACCAAACAAAACCCTCACCTGTCTGTCTAGGCCAAAGCTCTTCAGAAACCAGGCTTTCCTGCTTTTAGGAAGAGTTCTCCATGCGCTAAGACAAATGAAATCTGTATGGTCTCTTGCTGTTCCTCGTCACCCTGAACCCGAACATTCATTACTACTACCTGCGCTAGAAGCAAAACTAAGAGCAATATTTTTTGTCCCAGGGGAGAGGAAAGGTTGATATGTAGATAATAATCTCTGTGAAGAAACAGGGAGTTTATGAAACTCAGGCTACCCTTAACTGAGGAGTGGGTCAGATAGAGACCTTTACTTTGACCTGTAATTACATTCTTGACACTACACTGGTACCTCCTTTTCTACAGGGTTTCCTAAAAGGGGAAAAAAGGAGTCCTTCATCTTTCCTGTAACCTATGTAAGACAGCACGCGGTCTTTCTAGAGGCTCCCAACGTTCCCCTTTGGTCACCAGATCTCAGGGAACACGACAGCAGAAATCTCTCAACACACAGGTTCACACACAGACACGTAGGTCCTGCGACAAGTGGACGCCTCCCTGTGCAGCCTTTCCACACGACCAGGCACACACGACTATGTTCTGGTGACGCCCTCTAGCTGGCTGGGCCCAATCTCTCGTGTGTGATATGAGGGTGAGATCATTAAGGAAGAGAGAGGTGTCATCTGGGGCAAACATCAGGCAGTGGGTGATATCATTGCTGTCAGACGGTCCCCAAGTCCTAGAGGAGTGTCAGCTTGATTTAGAGGGGATCATTAATCTCCCGCAGGTGGGTCTGTTAGCTGGCTAGGTGTTAGTTGTATGGTGTGCTCTGGGGAACCAGGTTTGAAAGGACCGGTGGTGGAGTGAGTGAAGTCGTGGCCGATGGGTATAAATTACCTGGGCATGCAGTGAAGCGGGATAGGTGAAAGCAGGAGGAGGTAGAGCAGGCGCTAACTCCGCTGGGTACAGAGGGTACGGGGCCCACACTTCAGGGCTACTGGGGTAAAGTGCAGGCACTGTGAGCTCATCTGCAAGAAAAGAATAAGGGAAGAGTTAGTGGTTACCAAACAGCTGCTTTCAAATCAGAAACAAAACACCAAATAACCCCAAGTCCCAATCAATGTCAGGAGTCAAATTACTCTCATTCTTTTAAAAACCTGCTGGTTTTGTTTTGGTCCCCAAACTCGAAGCAAGGGAATGGTAAATACAAAGCGAAAAAAAAGCGACAGGCATCTGCTGCCTGTCTGGCCTGCTGAGAGCTCAGGCCTGGGCTCTGCCCCGGACACTCTGATGTCTTTCCAACCGGAGCCGGGGGAACACAAGAACAGTGGGGATTTCCTGCACAAAACCGCACACGTGGCCCTCTGAGGAAAAGAGGAAGAGAGAGAAGCGGGAGGAGATAGCCCATGAAAACCCACCGCAGGGCCTCTGGGAGAACAATGGCTTTACGGGCAGGACGAAAACAGACCCGAACTATAGAGCTGTAGGGCTTCTCTGCTCATCCATGTCATTACTACTAACCAACAAATCACCATCACCAAGCACTATTCACTGAACACTCAGAAGCCCTGCGCCAGACACTATGCCTGCAACACACTTAAAATGTTAAAAACTCAGAGAACAGAAGTGAAAAAGCCTGGAGTATCCTGATCAAGAAAGATGCAAATTAGAACATTCACGGTCGCTGCTTACACAGACTGTATTTTCTAGGGGGGAGAAAAGTGAGTCAGTCATGTTGCCAACTGACTGGTCTAAATCTGATTCCATTCAGGTCAAGCTGCAGTTTGCCAGATTGAAGGGCAAGTGCCCGGGGCTCAGAATGTATCAGGAAGCAATCCATTAAAGTAACAGCAAACACATGAGGGAGCGTCTCAACACAGGCAAAAATAACATCAGTCAATAGTTATGAATCTGGACTCTGCGAAGAAGCAATCTCAATATGTGCTTTTATCACCTGTCAAAATCTGAAATCAAGTAGACCAGGACTGCTGAAGGAGGCAGGAAAAGGTGACTTATAAAGCCATTAGAGACTCTGCCATTCAGGATTTTGCGGAAGTCTAGTGTGCCTGTGACCCTCGGTCAATAAAGTCATTTCACTCCTTCCCACATGGAAGAAGCCACCCCAGGCCTGCTCATTCCAGGTCTCTCTCATTCTCGCCATCTGCCAAAACCCTGGCTCTGGGCAGGGTTTTCAGTATGGGAAGGGGGCTGGAAACAGAACTTTCCTGAATGTGATGTGGGAACTGCTGTATGGGGCAACCGGAAAGCATGAGCCCGCAGGTGCGTGTGAACCCGGGGCGTTTTTCCACAGCCGCCAGCATGGCAAGAACTTCTGGCAAGATGGCGATTCCAGAGCTGACTGAGGACTGTCCGTTCGGAAGGCAGCCGGGGATCCCGACAACGTGGTGTGCTGTACTGTGGCTGGCTGGACTCCCCTTTTCAACAGGGCAGTTAAAAAAAAAAAAAAAAAAAAAAAAAGAGTCTTCCTCAGGACTTGGTGATGAGAACACAGACTGCTCGTGTATCTAGGCTGGAGAGCCTAGCCCGAAGAGTGGACTGAATTATTTGAATAGGAAAACAGTAGCATCATAAGCCTCTTTAAAATGATCAAGTCTACACCACCTATTTCCAGTTCGAGGGTGTATAGGTGTCTGCAGTTTCTGTAAGAAAATTCCTAACAGCAGGGTTGGGAGAATGCTTCACAGACCTCTGCGCTTCCGGTCGTGACGAGACCATAAGATTTCCATTAGAGCAACTCTTGTGGGAGCCCCGCTTGTGGAAACTAACTGCTGCCAGAACTCATGCCTCGGGTTTCAGACAAACAACCGTTCTCGGGAATGGCAAGCTATTGTTGTTGTTGTTGTTACTGTTATTCCAGCTACCATGCTATTTTAAGACATTCTGAGCCTTAAAAAAAAAAAAAAAAAGTCCAGAGCGTCTCAGCACCCAGCACGCTAATGTCTTAGCCCCATGCTTGCTCAGCCCCACCGGGGGGCTCTGTGTGCCATCAGACAAGACCACACCGGGCCCGCAGCCCTTCCAACAGGAACTAGCCAAGTTGGGGGTGCTTTTCTCTGATCAACTTTCCTTTAGAAAGTTTTAAAAATGAAGTGAGATGTCTTCTAAGATATCTGATCCTGGAGAGACAAAGAGTGGAGATAGGGGGAGCCGGGGTTCCAATCTCAGCCTTGGCTGATGGGATTTATGTTTTCCAGACATTTTCTACATTTTTATCCTAAAGCATTACTTCCCACTGGGTCTAGACTGATGCTCAGAGGCTATTCACTGACCAGCATCGGCATAAAATGTAGCCCAGCAGAATGGGGCACATTTGTTTCCAACGGCCCCCCCCCCCCCCAACCCAACCCAAAGCTGCTCAGAGTACAAGTCAGGTGAGGGGAGTGGAGGCCTACAATAGGCTGGAGCGAAATCTCACCACCCTTCCCTGCTCCCCTTGTGACGCAATCTGGAGTTACCATAAACGTCAATGTGCAGCAGAGTGGGCTGGTCAGGAGGAATCCTCACAGCCAAGTGCCCAACGGGTTGGCTAGTGAGAGCTCAGGAAGGCAGGATCCAGGTCTTAACCAAGTCTGTACCCCTGGAGCCAGCTCTGAGACTGGCATTTAGTGTGTAATAATGCTTGCGGGACTGAATGGGGCCTAGTGGTAAGTTTTAAAAACTGTTTAAAGATACACCACTGTTTTCTTTATTAAAGGACTTAGGAAATATCTTTATTAAAGGAACTTAGGAAATATCCATAGGAACTAGATCTAAAATTTCCCAATCCTTTCAGTATGTGTCACACTAAAAAACAAAACAGAAAACATGAGCAAAAAGGAGGGCCGAACCAGAACAAATGTTACAGAAGAGTAATTTTCAAAGTTCAAAATAAAAGCAGTTGGAACCCATTCTTCAAACTAACTTTCCGAGAATCCCTTTTTAAACAAAAGTGTAGCTAATTGTGGTTGCCTTGGTGGTGGGTAGCCGAAGGACTTCAACCCACATGTTCGTCCCCCAGGCCCACCAGGGGTCCAGAGATCACTTTGAAAACTGCTCTGAGAGCTGCGCTCACCCATGGACCGGACCAACTCCTCTTGGGGCGCCTGGGTGGCTCAGTCAGTCAAGCATCCAACTTTGGCTCAGGTCGTGATCTTATGATTTCTGAGTTCAAGCCCTGTGTTGGGCTCTGAGCTGACAGCTTGGAGCCTAGAGCCTGCTTTGGATTCTGTGTTTTCCTCTCTCTCTGCCCCTCCCCTGCTCACACTCTGTCTCTCTCATTCTCTCAAAAATAAATATTAAAAAAGAAAAGTAAGCTCCTCTTCCAAGTCTGAAGACTAACCTCATTCCTGCAGCTCCTGAAAACCCACCTGAGGGAGGGAGGGAATGCCAAGGGCAGCTGGAGCAGGGGAAGAAACGAAGAACACTGGGGTGACTGGGACAGAACCAAGCAGGCTCTCCTGAAAGACTTCAGTGCCTGAAGTACCTTGGAATGCCGAGGGCGTCCTCAAGGGAACATTTAGGGCCTTACAAAGTGCAGAAAAATCTGACCCAGGAAATACAGGTGAAATGAAAGGAAGAAAGGTGAGCAAGCCAAGTCAAACGATGTACTCCTTGCTCCGCGCTCCCAAATTCTATCTTCAGAGCTGCACTACGGCACCCATGGCGCACCCAGTGCTGGGAGTCCATGTACCGGAGGCAATCACCTGCAGCTCTGGCAGAAATGCAAATTCGTAGCTCCAGACCTACTGAATCAGAATTCTGCCCTCCAGGTGAATCTGATGTGTGCCTCAACTTGAGAACCACTGATGTAAGCGCTTTGTCTTGTCTTTCTTAATGGATTATCAGATGCTGGAGCGGAGTGTTATGCATGTCGCTCTCAACGAGCTTAGCACAGTACCTGCTACACAGCAGTTGGTTTAATGAATGGATGAAACACTCCAGGAGAGAAAATGCAAAAGAAAGCAATGATTCTGGGCTTGTTCTGTGAGAGAAACTGGAAGGTGGGAGCAGACCCAGCCTGACAGCACCTGCTTGGCTCAGAGCCACTAGTGACAGAGCAACACAGGCGCAGTGGGGTCAGCTAGACCAGGTTACGATCACACCTGTGGCAACCAAGCCCCCACAGACATTTCACTAGGACGGCTGCGCAATCTCTGAAAATCCACATACTCTGTCTCGTCAGAAGAGGTAGTAAGCTCAATTTGTATACTCTTTTTGGTTGCTAATGTGTTGTAATTGAGAAAATTACAACTGGAGAGATGGGTTTTCCATAGCACAAGCCCTTCACACACACAGATGAGCAACGAAGGAGCAGCCAGGTGGCTCGGGTGGGTTTCACTCCCCTGAGTCACTGCCAATTTTCCTCCAACATAAGAGGATGGGAAGGCTGAAGAAAGAGAAAGTCTGCTTGCTGCCCTGGGCCCACTGGGATGACCACAGTTCAGGGAGGGGGTAAGACCGCCCCCTAACTACACAGGCTCTTGACCCCCCAGGGAGCCAGGCCCCAGTGAGGGGAGGGATCAGGAGGCCAGGGCTTTGTGTCTGGGCCTAACGAGACCCTCTCCTGAGAGGGTGGTGGGTCACTCCTTTCCCATTACTCCAGATCCTTTTCCCAGTTTGCACCTCTGAGGATACAAGTTGTTTAGGGCTCACAATATACATCTGATTAAGCCTTTTCCTTAGCATAAGAATATGCAACTGGAAGAGCTCGAATTGTATTCTGGCAAACAACGACTAGAAACTTCCCCACTCCATCTTCCAGTCCCTTTGAAAAGAAAAAAGAGCAGTGTCTGATCAAGGTTTAAACAAAAAGAGCTAATGAAGATCATCTCGTCTGTCTTTTCATTTTGGATGAGGAAGCAAACACTCAGAAGGGTGAAGCTTCCAGCGTAAAGTCACAGTGAAACAGATAAAGATGAACTGACTCTCAGAAACAACGGAAAGCAAGAGGAACAAGGAGAATCCATAATGGACTTAAACTGAATACAGTTGAGAACACAGGTCCAGGAACTTTAAGTCAGTATTTACTCTGCCTCTTGGGTATTTTTGTTTGGAAATATTCCACAGCAATCTCATACTCAACATGTCCGAAACTAAACACAGTCCATCCCACTGCCTGTCCTATTTGGTTCCAGATTTCAGTAAAAGATGCCAGTCAGATGTCCAGGCCATGCTGGTCTGGTACTCTTTCACCAAGGTCCCACTGAATCCATCCCATCATCCACTCTGATCTTAACGACCACCACTGGGTTACTGACAAGGCCTCCTCACTGCCCTCCTGGCAGCCGTGCTACAGCCAGGACAACTATTAAAAGACGAGTCTGCAATGGCACTCTCCTGCTTACAACCTTTCTATGACCCAGGACAGCGTCTCAACTCCAGATACCGTGGCCTAGAAGATCACACACAATATTGCCCTCAGCTGCCTTAGCAGACCCTGCTCTCCCTTGCCCCCCCATCATGGTCTAGATCATTCTCACTGCTGGACCATGCCCGCTCCTCCGCACTTCCAGGCCTCATACACACTTGCTCCCTCTGCCAGGGATGTTCTTCTCTCCTTTCAACTGCCTTAACCCTTAAACCTTATTCTTCAAAGGACTTAGACGTCACTTCCTTGGGTGGCAGGGAAGAAGCACCTTCTCTGTGTTCTGCTGTGTCCTCTGTCTCCCAGGAACAGCACTCACCTCCAAGACTGCCCGTTCACACCCTCTGCTCACCCAGAGCCCAGCACAGTGGATTACAAAGTATCAAGAAGTCAACCGTTTGCCCCACACTTGATAAAAACAAAAGAGAAAAGAGAATCTAACTTCTATCTTGCCCTTCAGAAGAGGAAACGATCACACTGTAGGTTCTTTTTTTTTTTTTTTTTTTTAATTTTTTTTTAATGTTTTTATTTATTTCTAGGAGAGAGAGAGAGAGAGAGAGAGACCGTGTGAGCANAGAGAGAGAGAGAGAGACAGCGGAGCAGGGGAGGGTCAGAGAGAGAGGGAGTCACAGACCGAAACAGGCTCCAGGCTCTGAGCTGGCAGTCAGCACAGAGCCCGACGCGGGGCTCGAACCCACGAACCGCGAGATCATGACCTAAGTGAAAGTCGGACGCTCAACCGACTAAGCCACCCAGGCGCCCCGGTTAATTCAATTCTATGTGGGAGAGAAATATACACAGGAGACAGACATGAGAGGATATAAATGTGATTTCTTAAAGATTACGTTTCAACTCTGTTTCAATCACATGTTGGATTTGCAGACATTTTCATACATAGCTAAGATGGGGTATATCCATTAGCATTCTGGATGCTCATCAAAAGCTCTGAAAAAAGGGCAGGAATGGGTGTTCCCATTTTAACAATGAGAAAATCTCTCTCCAAGGTCTCACAGCTAACTCGGTGTCTGAACTGGGACCAGAACCGCTGTCTCTTTGTCTCATGGTTCAGGCTCCCTTCCATATACCATCCTGCCCACCCCCATCCTGACGGGGGTGGGAGGGGTGATGCCCCCACTAGTGATGGTGGTGACAGGCCCTTGAGTGCAGGCGGCCTTCATCTCTAGTTTTCAGCATAGTCCATTTACTAGAATAAACCTAATCCTTAAGGAGAGCTTGCCTGATAAATGAAGAATTTGACTAGAAAAAACCAAAGGCCTACATAAAATGAAAAATTCCATTTTTAATGGAAAAAAATCGTATTTGAAAGAAAAAATAAATCAAGGACTCTGCTGCATAACCAACTCCCACTCACACATACCTCACAAGTAGTCAATCCATGTTTGTTAAGTAAACCCCTCAAAACTCAGTCTTCCTAGGCTGCCTCTTTTGCGGACTCTATCAGGACATACTCCTCTCGTGTCAGGGCTAAGACTTCAGCAAGTGCCAGCTTCCGGGGCCCAGCACACTAACGAGCTCTGGCAGTGGGCGGAACTGTGTCCTCCCAAAATTAACATTTACCTGGAAACTTTTGAAAACAGGAATTTTGCAGGTGTAATTACTTTAGAACCCTGAGATGAAATCATTCTGGATTTGGGGAGGGTGCCAGATCTAATGACTGATGTTCCTGTAAGAGTAGAGGGCACAGAGAGGAAGGTGATGTGAAGGTGGAGACAGAGACTGGAGCGATGCGTCTATAACCAAGGACTGCCAGCAGCCCCCACAGTTGGGAAAGGCATGAGCTGGTCTGTCGCTCAGGCCTCCATAAAGAATCAGCACTGTTGACACCTTGATTTCAGACTTCTATCCTCCTAAACTGTGAGAGAATGAATTTCTGTTTTCAGCCACCCGTGGCGGTAGCTTACTGTGGTAGCCCTAGGAAGTAACGGTCCCCAGAAAAGGTCACATACTTTCACTGGCTCCCCAGGAAGAGAAGTGTAAAGAAGGAAGCAAAAGATTTGGTGAGAAGCCGAAAAGATGTCTTCAGCACCACTCAGCACAAGTCACAACTGTAATTATTCTGTTCTGCACACAGAGCTAATTGTACTAAATATGCTGGAGACACCAAGAGTAATAATCAAGTCTGTGCTCAGCTCTCTCCCACTTCTATCTACTCGCCATCATGGCCCACGGCAACGTGGATTGCTTCAATTATGAATTCTATTTAGGATAACCCGTTAATCGAAAGCTTTGATTCCCACTCCAATGTAAATACTCCAAACTCATCCAACTCAACTCATCCAAAAGTGAACTCACGGTCACCCACAACCAGTTCTCTTCTCACCTCCCCACATTTTCCTTTATCCCATTTATTGAGCTTCAAAGTCTCTTTCATTTCCCACGTCCAGACAACTGCCGAGTCCTACTAACAGTAAAGATGACAAAGACACTAACAGCGACAATAATAGTAGTAACAGTAGTAGCTAACATTTACCCAGCACATTTTGTTACACACACCGTGCTGGCGCTCCTTGTGGAAAGTAGGAATATTTCTCCTTTTACACGGCAAGGAAGCAGGGGCACAGAGAGGGTCAAGAACTGTCACGTGACTCACAGTAGGTGACAGACCCAGGATATGATTCAGTCCTCTTTGTCCAGAATCCAACCCTTCACTTCCTGCCTGTCTATGCTGATTACATTTCCACTATGCCTTAGTATCTTTTTTTTTTTTTTTTTAAACTTTATTTATTTTCAGAGAGCGAAGTGAGCATGGGCGGGGAAAGGACAGAGAGAGCGAGGGAGAGAGAATCTCAAGCAGGGTCTGTGCTGAGGCTAAGCTCTGATGCAGAGCTTGATCGCAGGAACCATGAGATCATGACTTGAGCAGAGATCAAGAGTCAGACGCTTAACTGACTGAGCCACCCCGGCGCCACTACCATCTCTTTCCATCCCTGCTTCACCTACCTAACTGCAGGTTCTCACCTGGGCTGATTTAACAGCCTTTTGACGTTTAAACTGGCTTCCTGCTAACTTCCACATTCTCCCCCCTCCACTTTTTTCTCTCCTAACACATATTCTTAGAGCAACTCTTCAAACCTGCAGGAAGGCCAACCCAGACCCACAAAATAAGTATGCCAAGGAAAATCCAAGAGCAAGTTGGTCTTGATTCAGCCGGCCCAGCGTCCCTTCTCCTCCAGTTAATGATCTTCTGTCATGTCTCTGAGCGGTCACTGCTCTTAACAGTCCTGTTATTTTGCTACTGCCCAGTTGTTCCGTGCCAAACACCCATCCAATGCAATCCGTGGTTGTACGGTCTGATCTGAGAGTTGAAGGGAACCCAGAGCAGTAGCAGGAAGAAAACCGTTCCTCTGGAGGCTTGCTTTAAGTCACTACTGTTATCCAGTCCCACTCATCACCACCGGATAACTTTCATTCGTCTTCCTTCTTGAGATGTGCAACTGCAGGGATGAGGTCCCTTCCCAGGCACGGGCGATTCCCTTCCCAGACACGGGCAACTGAACTTGGAGGATATTTTGCCAGCCTCTCTGAGACCATGGATTTCCTAACAACTACAATCAAATCTAGATGTTTAACAGGAGCTGCACTTCCAGGAAGTGTTGGTTTTATATCATATTTACCATACAAGAACATGTGACCGGCTCCACTGTGCTAGAGACTTTGCTAAGCTCCAGGAGGCTGGACCAGTGCTCAGCTGTACTCACTAATATATCCGTTCAGTGTCTGACACAAAGGAGCCACTCTATGTATATACTCTCAATACTGCTCAATGAATATATTCTCCCTTTTGCATAACATACCCACTCCCTCTCCTTTTCTGTTCTACAACTGTACTGTCAGTTGAAGACAGTCTCCCCCTTTCGTTGCTGAAACAAGAGCCTCTTCCATGTATGGCAGACAATTTAGATTATAAGGGGATTTCAGTATCGCACATATGAATGGTAGTGTGGCTAGTCGATGGGGTCATTTGCATATCAAACGGCAATACTTGTATACTTGTATAGCACTTACTTTGTGCAAAATAGTTCACAGACTTCAACCTACTTTTTCTCCACAACATCCTTCTGAGGTAGGTACTGCTATTATTATCTTCGTGTCACAAATGTAGGATGTTAAGTGATTAAGTGCCAGGCCCAAGGCCACGCAGCTGGGAGTGAAACCATCACGTGAATATGGACGATGTGGCTCCAAGGATCATGCTCTTAATCATGGGGTGAAGATGGTGGTTTTGCCTAGCCAGATACCTCCCCCCAAAACCATAAAGCTTAACTTCTTAACCAGTTAGAAAAGACATGTCAGGGGCACCTGAGTGGCTAAGTCGGTTAAACGTCCGACTTTGGCTCAGGTCATGATCTCACGGTTCGTGGGTTCAAGCCCTGCATCGGGCTCTGTGCTGACAGCTCAGAGCCTGGAGCCTATTTCAGTTTCTGTGTCTCCCTCTCTCTCTGACCCTCCCCTGTTCATGCTGTCTCTTTCTCTCTCCCAGAAATAAAAAAACATTAAAAAAAAAAAAAAGAAAGAAAGAAAGAAAAGACAAGACAGGTCACAACCCTCAAAAACAAAAAAGAAAATATGACTTCAGAGCGGATGAATAGCTTAAGAGGTTAATTTTGAAAACATGATAATTCTGATCTGCTTTTCTCGGCCAGGACAATATTTAATTAATATTGAAATTCATAATAAGAAAAGCATAACCTCGAGGTGATTTTCACTTGTTTTTACAAAAACTAGTGAAGAGACATACTATGTGTATATGAGCACCGAGTGAAAGAGAAAGAAGGCGGGAGAGACTGCAGGAACCCAGAGAGAGTATATGAAAAATGGCAACAACCTGTGCTGTATGGAGGACGCTGGAGGGCGCAGGAAGGAAGGAGAAGGCCTACGGGCCGTGTGAGGGATTCCTCAATGGAACGTGTGCCTGAACTGAGCTCCTCCTCACTTAAACAACAGCGAGCCCTTTACTAAAACTTCCAGTTACTACTCTCCATTTTTGGTACAAGAGGAAAGTTGAAAATGGAGAAGTATTTTCCAGAACATGGGGGAGGCACTGGTGTCTTTTTAATGAAACTGCTACCTAGTCTGTGAGAACAGATCACCTACAAAACTGCCTTATTAAACTATAAGCTCTTTGAGGGCAGGGCCTGGGTCTGTGCTGCTCACTACTGCCTCCCCAGTGCCTAGCACAGTACATGTTCTACAGCAAACATTTACAGTTTTAATTAGCACTGTTAGGCATAAGTCTTTTAGTACATCTTGTTTTCCTCTGAGATGAATTCTTAGAAAAACTAGCTCTAGGGACACCTGGGTGGCTCTGTGTCTGCATGTTAAGCATCTGTGTCTGCTCTCAGAAGAGCCTCTTCAGATCCTCTGAATTCTCCCCTCTTTGCCCCTCTCCCACTTAACAGTTGTTCTCACCTTCTCTCTCTCTCAAAACAAACAAACAAACAAAAAAAACCCCAAACCAAACCAAACCAACCAAAAAAACCAAAAAACAAACAAAAACTAGGTCTAAGCTGATGAGCATTTAAGGGCCTTGATAAATCTTACTGTGCTGAAGTATTTCAATATTACATTTCCCCCCAAAATAGATACATTTATACCAACTTTTAAATATGACAACATTGGGTATTATCATTAAACACAAAATTAAACAGGGGCGCCTGGGTGGCTCAGTTGGTTACGCTCAGTTCATGATCTCACGGTTTGGGAGTTCAAAGTCCCGTATTGGGTCTGTGCTGACAGCTCAGAGCCTGGAGCCTGCTTCGGATTCTGTGTCTCCCTCTCTCTCTACCCTCCCCTGCTCACACTGTCCCTCTCTCTCAGAAATAAATAAAACATAAAAAAAAAAAAAGAACGTCTTAAAAAAAAAAAAAACCTAAACAAAATCCAACAATTTTAGAAGCAAAACATCCCTCCATTATTTTGATGTATACTTCTTTGATAGTTAACGAAGCCGAGCTGATTCTCCGTTGCAACAGGTGCTGCCTAGAGCAGTCCTCATTAAGGTGTGCTGTGCTCTTGAAAACCCAGGATGGATCACAATATCTTTCCTACACGTGTACCCTGATCACTGCATCTATCACTCACACTGAAAATGATCTTTCTGTACTTTTCTTATTCCCCAAATCCTAATCTCCTACCCCCAGCACCTAGGTTTAGCACACAAAAGATAGTTAGTGCAAGTTTGTTAAATTATCTAATATTACCAGGTGGCTGCAACTTCTTACACTATCAGGAGCATGTAAAATTGAGAAACATACGATCAACCCAATGATTTCTAGTTTAGCGGCTTTGACTTTTAAGAAAATGTCAGTCTAAATCTGAGCAGGCTCCAGTCTGGATAAAAAAGGCAGAAACTTTAATAACTTGTCACAGCTATCAGTCTTAAAGAGACTGAAATTGTCTTCGGGAATGAGTCAGAACCTCAACACATACCTTGGAGTACAAATAACCCAACTCCAGACACACTGAAGCATGGTGGCCTATGGGCCGTGTGAGCGATTCCTCAATGGAATGTGTGTCTGAACTGAGCTCCTGCTCTAGAGCCAAGCAACTCTTTTGGTCCCCTCATCAGTGTTCACTGGCTGGCTTAGCTATTTACCCTTGATGTATGCTACGCACGGGGAATGTTAAGAATATTCACAAACCACTGGAGAGCGTAATGTACTGGGCTGCAGAGACTGCATAGAGATGGGTGGGCAACACTAGCAAAACCTGACACCCCTGCTTCCGCCTTCCTGGTTTCCTCTCACGTTGGCGCAATCCCGCTCTACAGTCTGTTTTAAAAAGAATTCTGGGTTAAATAGTAGCGGCTAAGTAAAAAAATTCCAAGCATAAATTTTACAACACAAGAACATGTATCCATCTTCATGGAAACAACAACAAAATTACACTACCCTTCTGTATTCCCAAGAGGCCTTTCCAATCACCAGAGAGAGAGAGCCCATAGACTAGAAGGTGTCAGTCCTACACAGATGATGAAGACCCACTGAAGCAAAACGCCATCATCTCTAGAGATGAATAGCTGAAAAGTTCTACTGCTCTTCCTAGCGACTCAGGCGGCACTAAAATTTTGATTCCTAGAAATTCAAACTAAAATTGCAACTATAAAATAAAGCAAATCAATTAACAGAGAAGTTGTATCATTTATCACCTTCCTGATGAGGTGGTATGGGCACTTAATTATACAGTCACCACCAGGACTGCCACCCAACCCACCCCAATGTTGGGCTGTCAGTGCACTGAGAATGATGCAGCCGGAGAATCCGTCATGGCCACAACCCAGGGCCATCAAAGCCAGGAGGAGTATGCTGGCCAAACTGCATGTGTAGTAAAGGTGAAAGTCCAATGCAGAAACATGTCTTCCCAAACATGTGATCACTATTTGAAATATTTTAAAAACGACCTGAATGCCCAATCATCATCAGCATCCTAAAGAAAGTCTGTCTTACTCAGGATCAGATGCGTGAGCACCGCAAGGCTGATGGCTTTAGCAGAGGCTGCTCAATGCTGCTCTGTACTATGGTGTTTTAAATATCTCTTTCAGGGAGGCTAAAGTCGCCTAAATCTGGAACGTCACACATTGCCAATTACTGTGAACTGTGAAGAGGCTACAGGAACAAAGCCATCAGTAGCCCTGGAACTTCCTGCCTACAGATAACAACGCTGCTTAACACACAGAACACTCAGAATCTTGTCCTTTTCCAGCTTCTCCAAAGTCCTCCCTTCCTTTATTCACTCAGTCCTATAATCCGGTGCGTCAGATCAAATCCTGAGTAAAAAGCAAAACTTCACTTGTAGAAACACCGGTTGCTAAGAACTGCCTCCCTCTGTCCCCTAGGCTCTCCGAGGCGACACGGGTTCTAAGGAGGACAATTCTACCTGCACGCTCTGTGAAGGAAATGAGCGTTTCCTGATGGTACTGAACCACGAGCCCACAGATGAAGAAACTGGACAGCCATGACTTAAAAGTAACAGAGAGAGACTAAGCTAGTTCTTAAAGGCAGTTCGGGGCCAGCATGAATGAGTAAGACCCACTCTATCCAAGAGTTTAGTCAAGACTATGTTCTCTCCAATTACACCTCCTCTTTGTCAATGTTTGCAATGAGTATTTACTAAGTACATACTGTGGGCCAGGTGCTGGATGAATACCATCATCTTTTATTTCTCCAGCCCAAATTTGAGACATTGGTGCGGAGCCACAGAGGGACCAGATCATTCTCTACAAACTTGACAAGTTAATTCCTATTTAATTGAACATATCCAGTGATCCCAGGGCAGGGTAGGGAGTAAAATATATACTTGAGGAAAACTATGTAGAGATGGAACTCCCTCCTTAATTTCATAGTGGCAGGCTATTAGGAAGATGTGATTTGTCATCCAGAAAGTGCTGGAAGAGCCGCAAGCTTCAGGGAGTCAGCAAATGGTCACTGAAAAGCGAGAAGAGAAGAACAAATGACCTTCCTGTGTCAGAATGTGTCCCATGAGGTAATTCCGGAAACGTGGTGAGTAAAGTTTCACCTGAAAGTCAAACCAGGGCTTCTCCTCTTTAAATAAGTCTTTTTAGTTGTAAATGCTGCGAGATGCACAACTCTGAGCAATTTGCCCAATTTCTCATAAAAATACAGACCGTTGCAACGGTTCTATACAATGTCACTGAGAGGCACAGAGTAAGTGCACAGATCTATCACACAGCGTTTGGTGGCAAACAGCAGTGGCAGTAATGGACACTAACGTAAGAAAGGAGGTGAGGACACGTTCTGGGGGTGTGAATAATGTTATCTATGCAACAAGTGACCTATCCTTATTACAAGAAAATTTCTCGGCTCATCAAATTGTCTGGGGCCATACCTGCGAAGAGGAGGCAGCAGGGAGTGGTGCTTTGGAATGTGTGCCCTCAGCCACTTGTCCTGTTTAACTCTGTTTTCTTCCTCATTCTTTTGGGCCTCATACTTACTGTTCAGCTCTTTCTACTAGGAAAGAGCTGATGACCACTGGGAGCTAAAGGTTTGTTAACTACAAGGCATTTCCTTTTTAATTTTTTAAATAGCAAGTGCTCTTCTTTCAAGAGCAGAAGTCTTCTTTTAAAAGAAGTCTCACTGTCCTTCAGCTTCTCTAAAGAAATGTGATCTGCTCAAAAGACCCATTTAACCTGGTGAGTAAAAGCGAAAGTGGCCAGGCCAGGTACCTTCCCAGACTGCACTTTCCTGACCACCCGATGCGCCGGCTGCCAGACTTCCGAGTCCCATCAGCAGTTCCAGGGGTTGAGCCATCTTGGCCCCCTGACTGGCCAGATTTTCCCTGTTTCCTCCCATCTCTCTCTCTCTCTGCCTCATAAAAAATCAGATTTAGCCACAACGTTTAAGAACAACGTAACAAAAAGCCTAGCTCTTAATTGTGCAGGAGGCTAACAGTCACACTGTTGACTTTCCAGTAAGATAAACAGTGCAAACTTGGCCTGCGCTAACGTATACAACCCACCCTCTCATTCCTGAAGACTGTACTCATTCTCGGGAGGTGAATGACAGCAAGAGTTCACTGGGGAGAACGGAGCATCCTAACCTGTCAGAAGCACTGAAATACCAAGAGAAAAGTGGACGAGGTTAGGCTGAGCTTCTTCATTTTGGGGAATGATAAGTAATTCTGTCATGAGGATCTTGAGTCTATGATGAACAAATTACCCTCAAACTCTAAAAGGCTGCCTGTCTGTATAACGTATAAATCTTTTTTCAGTTCTATTCTGCCACAAAACCCGGGGAGATGTGGGTGTGAGGATCAGCAGGAAGGCTGGCTGGCTCTGGCATGACTTCTGAGCCTTGGCGGATGATCTGCATAGGAGCTAAGAGGTTCGTGGGGGTGCTTCACGTCCCCAGAGGCAGATACCAGCATGTCTTAGAGGAGGAAAAGACATGGCCAAGCCATCCTGGCGTCCGCAAGATCCCTGGCAAATCTAGAACTGGCAGCCGGTCAAGCATTAAGAGGATGGTCACACAAGGCTTTTAAAAAAGAATCAAGGAGGAGAATCTTACAGTTCAAAGCTAGAGGCTGGTTAAAGGACTACAAAATGGCATATTATTACAGCCACCAAAAGGGATGATGTGAGAGATCTGCATTTACAAATATGGACCGATGTTAGCAAAATACTCAGTGAAGAAGTAAATAGGTTACTGAACATTATGTGTAGTACAACCTCATTAATAGATACAGACACATAAATTGCCTTGCATGAGGGATGGGCATAATGCTTTGGTACGTGGCCCTAGGTTTAAGCCAACTATCAGCTTTGTGACCTGAGGTAAGTTATCAACTTTAGGCCAAATTTCCTCATGTGGGAACTATTAAGAGGAAGAAGAGGAAGGGGGTATGGGGAGGGAAGTACCTTTTCTCATAGGCTGTCATGAGAATTAAATGAGAGATGTACAAGATTTCAAAAGCTCGCTCTGATAGAACACATTTAATAATCTTAAATATTACTATGATTTGTCTCTGGATGGTAGATTCTGTGGATAAATAAATGCCTGAGTTCTTTTTTGCTCATTATGTTTCCTGAGTTTCTACCACGACCATGTATTTTTACCATAGTGTTTTGTTCTTGTTTTTTAAACAGTCTGTAAACATACGAAGAAACACAAGGACCATTTGGGGTGTGGAAAAAGGAGAACACTTATTGCTCCAATGTTGTAAGAACATACTGGAAACTGAGTGTGAAAACTGATTTCCTTCATTTCATAGTTGTTAAATGTCAGTAAAAGCATACAGAAGAAAAAAATACCTAAACCTAGCACATGAGCCATTAAAAAAAGAAAATCCCAACACGTTATACAACATGGATCAATTCTGAAAATACAGAGAAAAAAACCTAGACATTAAAGGACACGTTATATGATTCTACTTAAATGAAACACCGAGAAGAGACAAATTCACAGAGACAGAAAGCCAATTCAAGACTACTGGGGAGCATGCAGGGAGTACTGCCTAATGGTTAGTGCCTGTTTGGAGCAATGAAAAAGTTTTGAGAATAGATAGTGGTAATGGCTGCAAAACATCACAGATACAATGAATGCTATTGAAACGCACAACTTAAAATGGTTAAAACGTCAAGATTTATATCATACATATTTCACCACAATAAAAGAGACTGATAGTGTAATACACAAGCCCACACTGAACTGTGCACTTTAAACTGGTAAACTGTATGGTATGTGAATTACTTTTCAAAATTGTATTTTTTTTAAATATTTTTTATTTATTTCTAGGAGAGAGAGAGAGACAGCGTGAGCAGGGGAGGGTCAGAGAGAGAGGGAGATACAGACTCTGAAATTGGCTCCCCGCTCTGAGCTGGCAGTCAGCACAGAGCCCGACGCGGGGCTCGAACCCACAAACCGCGAGATCATGACCTAAGCAAAAGTCGGACGCTTAACCGACTAAGCCACCCAGGCGCCCCTTAAAATTGTATCTTAATAAAGTTGTTAAAAACCAAAACCTTCTTGGGGTCTGGGGCCAGAGGGACTGACCTGGCTTTTGAACACCAAACAGGCAACTTACCAATTGTGACCCTGAACATATTTTTTAAAACTCTCTTAAGCCTGACCCCTCACTTGTGAAATGAAGATAATAACTGTACTTTCACAATAAATTGTTTTGAAGAGTAAGGAGATAATATAAAGGGTTCAGTAAAATGTCCCGGGGCTTATTCGGTTAAGTGTCTAACTGGCTCAGGTTATATGAGCTCTTCATTTGTGAGTTTGGGAGTCCCGCATCAGGCTCCGCACTGACTGTGCAGATCTTCTATCTCCCTCTCTCTGTCCCTCCCCTGCACATGCACCTACTCTCTCAAAAATAAATACATATCGAAAAGCTGCCCTGAATGAATAATAGTTGCTAATTATCATTATTACTTTTAAACTTCTCATACCCTTAGATTCCCAAGGGTCAAACATGCTCTACTTACAGACTCCAGGTTTTACCAGCTCTCAGAACTACCTCCATGGGAACAACAAAGAATCGATATATACATCCTGGTTCCCCATTCAGGGATCATCAGCCAAACACACTGCAGGAGCTCCCCACTTCTCATCCCACAGTCCCATGCAATGCCAGCTATCCCTCTTCACAATCAAAATCTCACAGCAAATCACAGGAGGGATAGAAAACACATGGGGCAGCATCCTACTCCAGGGCCTGAGCACTGGAACATCCCGCACCAGGACAGTCCATCACCAGACAAGGATTAAAAAATTAGAAGTATCTGGGGCGCCTGGGTGGCTTAGTCGGTTAAGTGTCCGACTTTCGCTTAGGTCATGATCTCGCGGTTCGTGGGTTCGAGCCCCGCGTCGGGCTCTGTGCTCACTGCCAGCTCGGAGCCTGGAGCCTGTTTCGGTCTGTGACTCCCTCTCTCTCTGACCTTCCCCTGCTCACGCTGTCTCTCTCTCTCCTAGAAATAAATAAAACATTAAAAAAAAAAAATTAAAAAAAAAAAGTATCTTTAGGGGCGCCTGGGTGGTTCAGTCAGCTGAACGTCTGACTTTGGCTCACAAGTTCGAGCCCAACACTGGGCTGTGGGCTGACAGCTCAGAGCCTGGAGCCTGCTTCAGATTCTGTGTCTCCCTCTCATGCTCTCTCTCTCTCTCTCTCTCTCTCTCTCAAAAACAAACATTAAAAAAAAATTCCTTTTTCCCCCCAACGTATATTATTATCTCTCACTGTCCCTCTCTTCCCAGAGCTAAACCTACCCAGTTCCTTTATCCTTTTCTCATAGCAACGCCTCTTTCCGATCTTTCAATCATTCTCCTCATGCTGGATCCCATCCAAGTTTTCTTTTCTCACACAGTGCTGAGGCCCAGCACGGGACAGAGGGCTGGGAACAGTCTGGTAAGCGGGTCATAGAGCCCACAGTATATCCCATGTGGGGCTTGGGTGGTAAATTCTGAAAAGATCAGGCTGTGTGTGTAACCGGTGGCTGTAGGCCAGCTGGTGGGTAATGTGACAGTAGTTTACAAACGTCCCACAGAGGGAAGAGAAACTGTTTGGAGAGCTGTCTCTGGACCTTTGCTGAGAAATGATAAAAAAGACGAGCACAGGAAGTTTAGTTTGGAGACCTGGAGAGCTGGTGGTTGGGGGAAAGAAAAAAATCTCATCTAGAACGAGGCAGGGAGACCCCAAAAAGGCCTCTCAGGACAGCTGTGAGATCATGGCTGGGGCCTGGCTTCCATGGCGTGGGGACTCCACATTGGCTCCCAGGGCGGTTCCTTAGCTTAATTCCGTTGCTACAAGTATAGAATGGGAAGCCTGCCTGAGGGCTCACACAGAAACTGATCTCAAGGTTTGTCGGAAAAGTTACTTTTCCCCACACTCAAATATCTTGAGTGGAGAATCGGGTGCAAAGGGGCAAACGGTGCAGGAAATAAATAGAGAATAAACAGAGGTGGGGGTAGTACTGGGAAAGTTTCTTGGGAGTACGTGTCAGAAAGGCCAATGTGTCCTGTTTAGGATGGAGCTCAGAGGACTATCTGAATCATCACCCCGGCACTTTTGGTGATGCATTTGTAATCAGTTGTTCAATTTTTACAGGATGAGAAAACACCTAAAAGCCACATCTCCTTTAAAATCCATTGCTAAGTTCTAATAATGCCTCTTCTTGCAAATCTCCAATATTTCTAACTCCATCTGAAGCAGAGACATAGCCTAACTGGGATGAGGGTTCCCATTTATACCTACCTTCCTTCTTCTCATACCTACCATGCACCATCAACTCACTGCTACTTACGATTTCATGAATGAAGTTATTCCTGCCACTGAATTTTAAGACTTGTTCCTCCTCTACGTAGCCTGGAACGCAATTTGTCTAGGTCAAGGGATAGCCCTATAGCTTAGCACAGTTTCCCCAAGGCCGTGTGTGCTTCAAGAGACAACTTCAGGGCCTCCTAGCCTTCAAAGTTACTAACGTAAAATGAAGCCCAGAACTTTGATCTCTGCACAATGTCTTCACTTTAAGAACATCTTACACTTATCAAGGCACCCGGGTGGCTCAGTTGGTTGAGTGTCCAACTTTTGATTTTGGCTCAAGTCATGATCCCAAGGCTGTGGGATCGAGCCTCATGTTGGGCTCCATCCTCAGCATGGAGCCTGCTTGAGAGTATCTCTCTCCTCCCCTCCTCCCATGTTCATGCTCTCTAAAAAAATAAATAAAAAGAACTTATCATTCTCCTTAAATGTAGTCAGTATCTACACTACTACCTTTGTCTTCCTTCGTGAGAACAAACACTCTTAAGATCTTTACCTACCATTCTTTCAAAGGAAAGGTACCTTTAGTCCTCTGCTCCTGACAGATGTTACGGAAGTATGTAAGTATGCTCTGTCCAGGTTTAAGAACTCATTCTGGAACAGTCTCATTCTTTCTGGGGAACTATCCCCCAGGAATCTAGATTCTGAAGGGCTATCATATAAAAATGGGATTAGACTTGTTCTATGAGGTCCAGGGTATAAACATAGGTGAGGAGAAGTTTCAGGGTATATAGATTTGGGGCAGTAGTAGAATTGGAGCCAGAATTAATTTAGCAAGTATTTATCAAACACTTACTATGTATCTAACATTATGCAAAGCTCAGTCTTATTATTCAAGAGGCTTAGAGACTACAGAGGGCGACGGAGAAGTACCTGGAAATTTCAATACAGTGTGGCAAGGGAAAAAAACACAGTTTTCTACAGCAGCTACCAACCCAGAAGGGCAATTAATCCACCTCTGGAGAGTCAGACAAGTTTTCTAAAGGATGAGACAGTTAAGGTGACTTCTGAAGGACAGGCAGGTAATTTGCAAAAGGAATGAATTTACAGCCAGGGAACGGCCACGAGGAGCGGGTCGGTCAGAGGCAAAGAGGACGCACGTGGCAACCAGACCCCTGGCGGTGGAGGGTGGGTACTGCCCGAGTGCGGCTGTGAGGAGACCAGTGGCTGGGGAAGAGGCCACCAAGGGCCTGTACAACATGCTGGGGAAGGGGGACCCTACCCAGCGGGCAGTGGAGCTCCCCTCAGTCCTACGGCAATTTGCATCAATTAAAGCTATACCTCGTCAAAGGTTTGTTATTGGAACTGCTACTAATCTGGGATTTCTTTTTCTTTTCTTTTTTTTTTAATTTTGTTTAATGTTTTATTTATTTCTGAGAGAGAGACAGAGACAGAGACAGCGTGAGCAGGGGAGAGTCAGAGATAGAGGGAGACACAGAATCTGAAACAGGCTCCAGGCTCTGAGCTGGCTGTCAGCACAGAGCCCGACTTGGGGCTCGAACCCACGAACCGTGAGATCAGGACCTGAGCCGAAGTCGGACGCTTAACCAACTGAGCCACCCAGGTGCCCCACTAATCTGGGATTTCAATACATCAGATATTTTAAAATACCAGTGCATTTTGCACAAGTGGTAAGGAATTCTTTCACACAACTAAGTGATGGTATTCAGGAGAGGATTCGAGAGCCGGAGGCTGGGAAGCCCTAGGAGGTTGTGAAGACCAGCTGGAGGGGTGTCCCCAGTGGCAGAGGCGGGAGCTCTACTTGGGTTGGTCCTGAACTAGCAACCAACCTGTGGTTGACCTTAGGGTCTATGCCTCATCAAACGCCTCTCTACGTGCAGGGGATTCACCTCCATACAGTCCCCTCAAGGTGTTTCCATTCTCCTAAACTAAAATCTTGTTAACAGATTCACTTAAAGGAGTAACACAGTTCCTTCTAGAAAGTGGGGGAGGGGGGAATGCTCTTGTGGTTCACTTAACCATTTTAAGTCATTTAATGTTTCTCAAGTAGAAAGTCTCACACTTTATCTGATGGTTTGCATTATGGCTTCAGAATTTTAGATGACTTCAGAGAGGAAGCCAGTGAACTTTGAAAGGACATAATTTACATTTGTTTGCCGTATCAGGTAGCACTTAAAATATATAAATGGGAAGATGTGGGCAAGAAAAACAGAAAGATTTCTAAAGTTTCCACAGGATTACTGTAGATCTTTTTATTTGTGGGGGGTAGGAGGGTTAAGTGGAAAAATGATTATAGGACTTAAAACATTTTTTAAAAGAGTCACAGAGCTTCCTGTTTGCACATCTCTTTTGGCATTTGTTAATATCAGAGTCTAGGTCTTGGGAGAGGCCAATATATTTTAAACTTTTAAAAGTTCACTTGGACTTAAACTAGAAGTGGGAGACGGCTAATTGCTAAATTTAGCTTCTACGCAAAGTTACTACATTCAAAACTTAGCTCAACCTTTGAGGGGTAACTATTTGCCAGAAGTCAAATTAAACTGCTATTTTAGGAAAAGAACTTAAATGAAACAAGCTTGAGAAACATTTACTATACAATAAAATGGCTTTTGAAATACTTTTTAATAACAAGGTTTATCAAACACATTTAGATTGAATTTCTTCATAAATATAGCTACTGATATATCGAGAGAAGTGTTAGGAAAAAATGTTTAGGTGAATGATGGACTAAACTTGGAATGTTCCCACAGGATCCCAGCTCTGGTACTTTTTATAGTGTTAAATGGTCTTTAAAGGGCATGGATGAAGGTGCTAACAAAAAAGTAAGTCTCTTCAGCAAAGTCTGAAATTAAGATTCTAAAGCCACTGATGTTTGGTCAGTGTATTTTGAAAAAAACGTAAGATCAAGCAATGCCCTAAGTAATGATAATCAATGGTGGATCACTCTAAGCATCAGAGAATCAAAATGAGAGGAGAAACTGGGAAATATTCTAGAAATTATTTTTGTGTCTTTAACTCTCTTATCTCAACTGTTCAGTTCCTTTCTTTTAACCTCTCACCTTGTCTTATTTCTTCCCTTCTACCATTTCTAAGTGAAGGTGAGCAATTCCCTAGGGCTGTGAGAGAGAAGGAAGCTGGTGGCCTGTACACGATGGAGAAATGACTCCTATACTGAACTCTACCTACTCTATGTGACTTTGGGGAAAACTAGCACTCTCCTGAAGTCCATAAAGTAAGAGAACTGCGGTACTCCAGTACACAGCCGTTGGCTACATAAATCAGTATAATCTTTATACGAGGCTCTCTGGCAAATGTGTTTTATTTTAATTTCATGAAGGGGCGCTTGGGTGGCTCAGTCAGTTAAGCCTCTGACTCTTGATTTTGGCTCAAAACATGGTCTCACAGTTCCTGAGCTCAAGCCCTGCATTGGGTCTCCATACTCTCAGCCTATTTGGGATTCTCTCTCTCTCTCTCTCTCTCTCTCTCTCCCCCTCTCTCTTACTTGTGCACTCTCACTCTCTCAAATTAATTTAAAAATATAAAGGTCATGAAATATAATTAAAGGGAGTAAAATAACTACACACAGAAAGGACTGGGCAATTAACCAGCAGATATAGGTAGAGATCTTCACTGTTTGTTCCTCCATTACACAGGGAGAGACAACTAATCACTACGTGCCTTCTGATGGAAGTGCATATTACCCTCCACCCCCTATTCTAACCTGAATCTGATAAAGCCTCTGTAACTACTAACTTACAGAAAATTCAGAAAGAGGACCATGCTAAACACTACCACAGAGACGCAATGAGCGTCACCCACACTTTAAGAAATTAAAAGACAAACACGCTGGGTTCTTCAGCAAATAAACCACAAGGGAAAAAAAGATTTTTATAAGGGACCGACCAAATGTAAAGATGGTATAGATTTGGACCTTGATTCAACAAACTGTTAAAAACAACAAAACATCATGCTAAGAATCTACTTTCGAATGTTTAAAATATAAAGTTAAAAATAAAAAATTAGGAGATTACTATTAAAAATGGTAATGCTGAAAGCAAGGTAACAGTCAACTTGGAAATGTGAACTCTCTTTTCTTGTCTATCTTCTTGGTTAATGGTTATTCCCCCACTCACCGGAATGTCACAAACCAAACACAGTTATGGTATCACAATTTGTGTCTCTAGAAAGTGCAACACAACTTATGGACTTTGTAAGAGCCCAGGAACCAAGAAAAGAAAAAGGTCTTTCTGGAGGAATCACATTCCAAATGACGATTCAAATGATGCTACGCTTAAGCCTTGAGCTTCATGCCTTCCTGGATAATGAAGCACTTAATGTATTTCAAAGCACCTTATCTCACTTTATTTCCACTACAGCTCAGTGAGGTCAAGCAGAAAACAGAATTCATCATTATTTTAAAGAGAAACCACCAGCTGTGAGGGATGCTCACATTATTAAAAGTTTGAGAGGGAGGGAAAAAAGAAAACACAGAACTACCATCTTCTCCTTCAACCAAACGACAAGGAAAAAAATTATCCACTGAAAATTAACAACACTAGTCAAGGAAGCACTGTTCTTCTTACATAGACATACAATAAAGAAAATAAGAAATATGGGGCGCCTGGGTGGCTTAGTCGGTTAAGTGTCCGACTTTCGCTTGGGTCATGATCTCGCGGTTCGTGGGTTCGAGCCCCGCGTCAGGCTCTGTGCTGACTGCCAGCTCAGAGCCTGGAGCCTGTTTCAGTCTGTGACTCCCTCTCTCTCTGACCCTCCCTTGCTCACGCTGTCTCTCTCTGTCTCTTAGAAATAAATAAAACATAAAAAAAAAGAAAGAAAGAAAATAAGAAATAGACAAATGAGGGGCATCTAGCTTGCTCAATTGGTAGTGCATTTGACTCCTGATCTCAGGATTGTAAGTTTGAGCCCNTAAAAAAAAAAAAAAAAAAAAAAAAAAGAGGAATAGACAAATGGAAAAATACCACTCTCAAATTAAATGACCATTCAGTATCTGACAAGAAACTAACTTTGTTAAAAAAAAAAAAACCATTAAAACGCCATGCCATTTTGCCTATTAGACAGAACGAATCCAATTTTATATGATAATATCCCCAGCTGAGGGGAGACAGGAAAATGGGCATTCTCATACAGAGTACCTAACTAAGTTTCTATCTTCGTGTTAGGCACCATACTTACTGATACAATGAGCCCACTCTTCACAAACATAAGATGAAAAACTCAAGTAAGTCAGCCTCAGACTCAAGCGTATATAGTCTTTTCGGGGAGAAAGTCAGTGAACCCATATAGATCATAATGGAACGGTAGATCCGTACTGTCTTGATTCTAAAGTCACCAAATTTTTAGTGATATTAAAGAAACTGCAAAGAAACAACTAAAGGGCTTATACAAACAAACAAAAAATGTCAAACAAACCCACCCATATCACTGAGTATCTTCCCATCTATACATTCCAACCCAGGGACCAAGGTCAGGTGTTAAAACAAGCATAGGAGACATGTTCCAGGAATACGCCCATCATGACACACTGCTACAAAACTAACATTTCACACTAATCTAAATATTTAACTTTCTGTCCCCTGAGCTTATTTTTAAAGTGTCTAGTCAAAAACACTGGTCAGTCTGTTTTACGTTTATGTGCGTAATTCAAAAACACATTTTATGAAATAAATTTCATTTCTTTCTGGTGAACATTCTATTACATGTCCTATCTTTCCATTTTTAGTTTAACTTAATTGGGAGAAATTATTGGGCACGTAGAATTTTTATTACACTTCAGTTCACATATTTTTAAAATTAAGAAGGAAATTCCCTATTCCATACAACCACTAATAATCTCAGTGTTCTTCTGCAGTTCTTAATTAGGAAACCTGAATTTAAAACAAAACCAAACACCACAGCAATCTCTTTTCTGAAAATCTTAACCTCAACAAAGTTGTAATAGTGGCCATTTCTGTAGGTAAAAAAGTTGCTTTGATCCAGTAGCTAAAGAAACTCATTATACTCCAAGAATGATAGGTCCTACTGAAGCACTTGAAAAACACACAAAGGTGCAATGCACCAGTCCTGAACCACCAGCCAGGAAGGCTCTATAATTCACGAGAAGGAGGGAGATTACAAAGCCCCGCCTATGGAGGCTGACTTTCCCTCCTTCAGAAAGATGCCATGATTCCCTGCCCCCACGCAGAACTAATGAACGGGATCCACTGAAACACCCTGAAAATACGGAAACCCAAGGTCATTAAGATACCTAAAAACAGAGAAAGTGACAGAAAAAGAAGTTACACACTTCCCTCCCAAAACAGAGATAACCAGGCACCAATCTCTCATGTTCAAAACTGGCAATAAAAGAAAAGAATTAAGCATTTATTTTGCTCCTCACCTTGGTTTCTGATGAACTAACTTTATTTCAGGGTAAATGAACACAATTAGGAAAATCACTCTTTCCAACCCCTTAGTCAATGCGATAAAGATCAATGGATAAAGCCATGAAAGTGAAGTTGACAGGAACTTTTACAATGAAGGCATCATACAATTACTGCTTGACCACAGGCCCATCTTGGCATCACCAACCACAGAATACCCCAAATACTGGCTGCTTCATCATGTAGGACCACATGAGCCCACAACCACCCAGCATTCCGTAACCAAACCATTCAAATCTGATCAAGCCTTTCAATTTGCAGTCAATAAAGGGGATGCAGAAACCAGACAGACACCTAAAGGGAGCAAACAGAAAAACCCCAGGAAGACTGTTTTCTCAATAGAGCTGATACTTTTTTCAACAAAACAACAGCATAAAAAAGGGAGAGGTGGGGGAAGGGGACTACTCTAAATGAAAAGACTCTTAAGAGACATAACTAAATTCAATATATGGATCTAGTTTGAACAGTTCAACTAAAAAGACTGAGGAGGAGGAGAAAAAAGAGAATGGATATAAAAAGCAAGTTGTGGTGTAATCTTGATAATGCTTAACTATGAATGATGGGTTTCTAGAGCTGATTATATGATTCTTTCTATATTTTGATGTCTTGAAAACAACAGACATAAACAGAAATAAAACAAACCTGCAAGACACCAATCTCCTCTGCATTGTGGCCAAAAACCAAGTTTTCTTCTGTAAAGTAGCCAAGGAGACACGGGAGAAGGGCCCTAAGCTGCAGGTGATTCAAGTCATCCAGGGAATGTTATCATCAGTTCTGTTATGCAAACATGCACGCCCCTATACTTCAAGTCACAGGGTAATGAGACTTTTTAATAAACGTTTTCCTTCCCAAGTAAATTCAGCCTCCTGGGTGAGGAGTGGTAGGTATGCAGAACCGCCACGGAATCTTTCTCTGCCCATGAGGAAAGGAAAAAACCAAAATAAAACAGCATTCCACGTACTCCTTGCAGGCTCTTCTCCATCTGTCAAACTGAGACAATACTGCCTTACAGTTCTTATGAAGGACTAGCAACTATAAATATATATATAAATATATATAAAATATATATAAATAAGTATATATAAATATCCATTCATATATACATATATGTACATACGTATATGTACATACGTATATGTATATGCGCCTGTAACTGGCCCATGGCAGCAGCTCAGGTAAATGACAGCTTTTAAAAAATCACTCGTAGCCAATTACCTACAACCTCAAGATTCTGAAATCTACTGCAACCATGTGGGCACAGAAGACGAAACTAAAGCCCAGCCAACACATTTATTTCAGCTTTGTGAGACCATGACCAGAGGACCCACCCAGTAAACCTGTGCCTGGAATGCTAACTTACAGGATCGGTGAGATAGTAAGCATACGTCATTTTAACCCCTCACCCCCAATCCAGCCTCCTTAGTCCCTAAATGCTGATCAGAGATGAGCACTGTGCTGGTGTGATGTGTTCTGTGAAGGAACAAAATACCTGCAAGGGTCTCCTCGTCCTGTTCACCTGATATCTACGGATGTCCTGAAATTGGCGCCATCTCCCGATCCAGCTCGGTCACCCTCTACTTCCTTCTGTGCATCTCTCCTGCCCCACTAAACCACAAGTTCTTCTTTGATCCTTTCCTTCCTACACTTTCACACAAGCCACCTCTCCTCAGTCTGTAATCATTTCTGCACACTCTCTGCTTACTGAAATGTTTCTCATCTTCAGATACTAGGTCAAAAGACCTCCAGGGGATCTTTTCCCATTGTCCCTAATCACCAGTGTCCTCATCTGCACACAGCGTTACCTACTACTTCACTTTAGCACTTGCTCTGCCCTCTACTGCGGTCATTTACAGGCTGGTTTCCCCTATGAAAGTGTAAACACCTCGAGAACAGAGCTGTACCTCACTCAGCTTTTTATCTCTCACCTCCCCTCAAATGTTTGCTAAACTGAAGTGAGAAAACTGAACCAGGAACCCACCATAATTTCCCATATAGAGTTGTTAATATTTGACCGGCTTGATCTCCTCGACCTCGAGACAGATACTTAACGCTCCTTCACTCTCAGCCACTAATTAGATTGTTTTGTTCAAACCAAGATGCTGCTTCTGGCTCCAACTCCACTTTCTCGGGACAGCTAAAACCCTAGCAGCTACACACACAATGGAATGAAACGGAGGATGATAAAGAGCCTCTATTTGCACTGGCTATACCAAGAGCTTGAGATTTTCACGTCGCTTACTCTCCAAGCAACCACCACTTTTGCTAGCTTTTGCTCCCAAGGAAAAGAGCCCTGATTACGTGATATTCCATTGTTACAGATCAACTATATATTTGCTGATATGGAAAGTGAGGCCTAGAGCAGAGTATGAAAACGGCATGAGAGCAGCATGTAACATATAATCTCAGTCTAACATAAAGATGTGTATCTTTGTGTGGCTCCTCGTCACAAACATTAAAATGGTTATCTCTGGATGGGAGAGGTGAGATAATTTTCTGCATTCAATTACAAAAGACAGATATTACATTACACATAAGTTGTTATACTATTAAAAAGCCAATGACTTTTAAGATGCCTTAAGCCTTGGTATTTAAAAATATAACTCATTTGTAAAACTGTTATGTTAAAAAATACAAAGGAAATACAATAGAATTTAATAGCATGTGTCCTTAGATTTAGGAACTTAAAAACATTAATTCCCCTCCTCCGCCCCCCTCCCTTTAATCTTTTCCAAGGTTCTTGAAGTAAACTTGTATTACATTTGGTAATGGGAGTGCGGTGGGGGTGATTAAACAGTTTTGAAAGGTACTCAGTCCAGATCCATTCCTGCAAGGAAATTCCCCGACAATGAATGGGAAACAGATTATCCAACTCTTTAAACCACCATATATGCAGCTATTCTTAGGAGGGTCTCTAGAGATTAAGTGGCATAAATAGAAGCCCCTAGTCAAACGGGAGGCTGGCGTGTGAGCCTGCAGGCCTCCAGGCACTAGAGGGGCACTGTTAACCTCTGGTCTAGCTCTGCAGGGCTTAGGCTGCTGCAATTTTTTTTTTTTTTTAATCAATCAACATTTAGCATTTACTGTGGGTTTTTTTCCTTTAATGTTTATTTATTTCAAGGGGGGAGGGGGGGAGAATTCCAAGCAGGATCCACACTGTCAAATGCAGAGCCCCACTTGGGGCTTCAGCTCATGGAGCTCATGAACCTCGAAATGCGAGATCACAACCTGAGCCGAAATCAAGGGTGGGAAGCTTAACCAGCTGAGCCACCCAGGTCTCCAGGTGCTCCAAACTTAATCACCTGCCCCAAATCTATAGTAGCTGTCTGGTAAATGCAGGTTTCCATGCCCCCAAACTAGGCTTCTATCATATTAAAAATTAAAACTTAAATTTTAAAATAATTCATCAACTCATTTAAAAAACCAAACCCATTACATATTAAGATAAATATG
Organism: Hyaena hyaena; assembly: GCF_003009895.1. Lineage (NCBI taxonomy): Eukaryota > Metazoa > Chordata > Mammalia > Carnivora > Hyaenidae > Hyaena > Hyaena hyaena. The sequence continues at coordinate 6,320,040 of NW_024080648.1, read as the reverse complement.
TTTTGCGAAAAACAGCTACGTATACCAAAACAAGTAAGAATAAACCTCAGTTCTACATTTTTGCAAACCTCTTTAATATCTGGTGTATAAATAGAAGACAACTGAGTTCTTATTATTTGCTTTTAATTCAACCTATTACAATGTATTGTATTGACTGTAATATATGAAAAAGAAAACAGTCTCACCAATGAGATCAGTGATTATTAATGAAATTCTTTTAATGTGAATAAAAGGAGTTGACATTTGGAAGATCAGCATAATTCGATGACCCAGTATTTTCCAAAGGACCAATGTGTCATATCATAAAATCATGAGTCAAATGGAATTTAACAACATAAAAAGCTCACGGATAAAATTTGATTCCACAATGCAACAAATCTTTTGGTGTAATATAAACAAGAAATATCCACAATTACCTGTAAAAGATATTAAAATACTTCTTCTTTCACAAGCTACCTATCTCCAGGAGGCCATATTTTCAAATGAATTAGTAAATATTTTTTCAAAAATTTTAAATTTTTTTAAATTTTTTGAAAGTACCTAATAAGCAGCAAGCAAGCACCAGTAGGGGAGAGGGTCAAAGGGAAGGAGGGAGGAGGTGTGGGGACGAATCCCAAGCAGGCTCCATACTCAGTGCAGAACCCGATGAAGACCCTGGAATCATGACCTGAGCTGAAATCCAGAGTCGGATGCTCAACCCACTGAGCCAGGGGCCCATTTTAATTTTTAACATGGTGATACATACCTTCCCCACTTTGTCAAAAATATCATAAAGTGACTTGTAATCAAGAGTGGAGATGGAATAAAAATATTTTTTTACTTTGTCACCAAGGACATTCTTAGATGAAACTGGTTTCTTTTTTGACACAGAGCATGGGACAGTAAAGAATACAGTGATGACTACTGCAGTTTGGTGCCACTGTCTTGACATGTACTAAGGTGCCAGTAATTACGCCCAATGCTACACAGTGAGAAAAATAAACCACTCTTAGACTTCAGGGACTCCTTGAAAAGGTCTTCCAGACCAACCTGGGGTTGGCAGACAAATACTTTGAGAACTGCTGTACAAGAAAAGGCACCTCTTAAGGATTTACAAGCGTGTGAAAAGGCAGAAGGGAAGAAACAGGGAGCCTGTACCAAACTTTAACAAAATAAGAAATGCTTTCTTTTTATGAGAGTGAGGAGAGCACATGGCCTTAAAAGAATTAAGTCTATGGTAGCCGTCTCTTCTGGAATGTCCCACTAAATTAACTCCTTTATTCTTTCATTTCTCTGCAGATAAAATGAATAATTTGAGTTTACAAAACATGAAAGTTGGGGCAGTTATTTGCATTACAAAAGAATTCTGTGATTTCCAAGGAGATTTGACTTCCTGAGTTCTTAAGGCCTTTGTTTATAGCTAATCAATGATTAAACAAGAAACAAATTCAAAGCATAATGTGAACAGCCACTGCTAATCAAAGATAGGCTACTCATTAAATTGTGCTGTAAACAGATTGGATCAGACTTGCTGATCTACACAGTGCTGCAACAACTCACCTCCCACATAAAACAAGATCTATATGGAAACCATTCTTACCACACCCATTACCTAATATTACTTTAATACCATTAAACTCAGTTATTAAAAAATTATACACATTAAGAAAAAACTAGGTATGTGTGCAGGTTCGAGATGACAGAGGCAAAGGTGGGCTGTAAACACTGGTGTGGTGTGGTACATTTTTTTTATGGCAAACAATATTTTTGCTTTGTCAGAGTGGGACATACGTGAAAATAAGCATTAATTGAGATACCCTGGTTTCTAAGAGCATTTTGCCGTCCTCACTGACTGCAGTTTTGTTTCATGTTTTTATTTCTCAGAATGTCCAGGGGCCTAAGCACCTGGCGCCCTCACACACATCCTGAGCGCCAAACCCATGTCCTGATTCTGACAATAGGCCCTTCTCTGTGACGTGAGCATCCGGCCCACAAATGCCTGGTGTTACCAGCGGTGAGAGGCTCAGTGGGTCACTCCTATCATTATAAAACCTTAATACCCAGAGTGGAAATCACTGGCATATTTCTGTGAACTTCACTTCTGGTGGCTTGGAACTGGTCCACAATAAGGACAGAAATGCAAGCTCACCTTCCATACTTAGAGGTCCTGGTCTCCTTTCCACCAGGCAGCCTGACGCCTCCTGTCCCCTCCTGGTGTCTGGCTCTTGGCCCCTCTCCCAGATCACTTCCCAGTGGTTCTGACTGCACAAAGACTCCCCATACCGCTGTTGTCCACAACTTCGTTTTTCACACGTGGGCTCCCCCTCCCATCAAAACCTTTACCGGCAAGGACAGGGGTAAGAAAAACAGGTGAAAGAGTAATTTGTGGTCTCACTCCCACCAATTTCTTTTACCAAAACTTAGTGAAAGTGGGGTGGAGGTCTGGGGAGGAGGGAAGCTTCCTTTCTAGGAGCACCACCTCTCCTATGGTATTTCCTAGCGGCATTTCAAGGCATACTAAGAAAAAAATTCAGGCAAGGGCCTTCCTTACCATCACTTTACATCTTCCTTGACGTAAGACATTTAATGGTGTTCTTCCATTCCTGTCTCCCCACTGCAGCTTCCTACAGCTTAAGGAAGGAGAGACTTCCTTCAAACAGGTGACTGCCGGGCTCAAGAATTTCCATCCTGTCCCCACCAAATGATTAAGAAAAAAATTCCTTGCCAGGCACTGAAGGCCTTCACCACCACTTCCACCCCTTCAACAGGAAGAACCCTTAAAAATAATGCCTTGGGTATATGGTCCTGGATGGAAAACTGGTCACTAGGTAGGTGAGAAATGAAGACAGTGTGATCATTATGTCATAACCAAACAAAACCAGAGAACCGGACACTATTTCTTATACATTTATGTATAAAATGTTATGTAGAAAGGTATACAACATAACATTAATAGTGTTTTTTTTCTGGATGGTAGGAAAATATATATTTTTAACCCTTTAAATTTCACTTACGGTTTCCTTCTCTAACAATAAAATGAATCAGGCATGGTCATTTTACAAAATGAAACGAAACTATAATTTTATAAAGAGAAGATTCAAGAATTAAAAAAAAAAGATATTGGGGCTTATTTCTCAAATGCAGATGAGCCCAGATTGTGATCATATGGTCTACGCACTGGCCTTCAACTCAAATCTTCTCTCTCTAAATAACAGACCCAATATCCAGTTACACAATTCCTCCCAATTCTTATTTTTACTTTCAAACAATTTCAGGACTAGGTCTCTCAAACCCATCCTTTATGTAAGGAGCAGGCAAGGCTTTCAATCGCCTTGAAAAGTAATACTGAAGGGGTGCTTGGGTGGCTCAACTGGTTAAGCATCTGATTCTCAATTCTGGCCCAGGTCATGACTTCACAGTTAGTGAGTTCAAGCTCCACACCAGGCTCTACGCCGATGGTGTGGAGCCTGCTTGTGACTTTCTCTCTGCCCCTTCAGCGCTCGTTCTCTCTCAAAATAAATAAACTTAAAAAAAAAAAAAGTAACAGTGAGGGGAGCCTGGGTGGCTCAGTTGGTTAAGCGTCTGACTTCGGCTCAGGTCATCACCTTGTGGTCTGTGGGTTCAAGCCCCACATCAGGCTCTATGCTGACAGCTCAAAGTCTGGAGCCTGCTTTGGATTCTGTGTCTCCCTCTCTCTCTGCCCCTCCTCCACTCACACTTCTGTGTGTGTGGTGTGTGTGTGTGTCTCTCTCTCTCCAAATAAACATTATATTAAAAATATTTTTAAAAGAAGTTAACAGTGAAAAATTTTCTGCAGACTTCATCAGCCTTATGGGACGTTACAAAGAGGAATCACCTAGAGGTCACAGAGTCTACTTAACGGTAAACTGGTGAGTCTTTATGCTGGTTTCATACTATCATGATTCCAAGATGAGTCACGGATGAAGTCTAAGGGTCTGAAACTACTAATGTAAAACAGAGCTGTAGTACTGTCTCTTTCCATTCATGTTCATTTCCATTTCCATATGAAGGATGTGAAACACTTAAGTAAACTGCCTGCATGTCCTCTAAGTATAAATCAAGTCAAACAAATATCCTCATCTTTAGTGATGATGGCATTATTCATTGAACTGAAATACTTAAAACTATTGAAAGCACTCTTATTTTCTGAAATAACTCAGAATGAAGTACACCAAAACTAAATAAAAACCATACAGTTCAATTTGGTTAACTATGTAAGAATATGTTTTACAGTTAATGCACCTGGCCATCAAAATCTGATGCTCTATAGAATTATACGGAAGCTTGACTTTCACTGAGCAGTGACCTGCCCTGAAATCTTCTCCTTAGATGCAGGTATCTGGGATCTCTAATAAAATCATCTTTAGGAGTCCCTGGGTAGCTTGCTTAGTTGAGCATCTGACTCTTGATTTCGGCTCAGGCCATGATGCCAAGGTCATGGGATCAGACCTTGTGTCAGACTCTGGGCTGAGTATGCAGCCTGCTTTAGATTGATTGATTGATTCATTCATTCTCTCTCCTCCCCCCCCCGCCCCCCCCGCGGTTCGTTTTTTTTTTTAATTTGAGAAAAACAAGATCTTTAAAGGCTTAAGTGAGTTTAAAGCACCCCTAAGGAATACCTTAAAAACAACTACAGCCAAAGCACCTGTTGGCTGTTAAGTTAGGAGTGTGATGCAGGGAGGCCTAAATGATCGGTGAGACTCCAGGCAAGTTACTCAGCTTCCTTAGGTGGAAAATAGGTATTTTACCACACTGTTCTGAAGGATTAGAATAGTAGATCAATAAACGGCTGCTTGCTTTCTTCCCTATCCATTTAATAAAAGGCTGCAGATCATTCAGCCAACCCCCTGAATTCCAGCAGCCCAGCGGCATGCTGTGCTCACTTGGGACACTGGGCCGTCCACGTGTGTCTCCCACCACTGCTCCCGCGCTAATTCTAGCGAGACATTTGTGTCACTATCAATTAGCACCCCTACGGCAACAGCAACATAGAGGCTGTGGCAAAGGGCTGTGAGAGCCTAGATATTACTTTTGACTCTACAGGCCATTCAATCTCCCTGGGCATCAGCATTTTACCTTAAAGGTAAAGGGGTATGTTAAATGATTTTGAAATTCAAAACCTGGATACAGGTACTATACACCAAAATGTTAATGGTGGTGATCTCTGGCAGAACTGGAGGACTTTTACTTTCTTCTTTATATTTTCCTGAACTGCTGGATTGTTTTTCCCTCTCAGAAGCAGAGGAAACTGAAACTTTCCTCCTATCATCAGAGTAAACAAACTATTTGTATTATGAAATCTGAAACACACACAAAAAATCTAAGGAAGTTGGGTTTTTTTTTTTAATTAATTTATTTTGACAGGGGCAGAGACAGCTCGGGGGTTGGGGGGGGGGAGGGAAGGGCAGAGAAAGGAAGACAGAGAATCCCAAGCAGGCTCCTCAGTGTCAGTGTGGAGTCCGCCATGCAGGGCTTGAATCCACAAAACTGTGAGATCACGATCTGACCCAAAATCAAGAGGCAGACACTTACCTGACTGAGCCACCCAATCAATGCCCCTAAGGAAGTTACTTAAGGAAGTAAGACAGTCTTGCCCTCATCCCCAGAGACCACCTACAACTTTTGTCTTCACCTTCCCTGCCTCTGAACAGCTTGATCAGGTGCCCCTCAGGCCCAGTCACCGCCTTTCTAAATGACCCCACCTTGGAGAGCAGCTGTGGGATCACAGCAGCACCTCAAACAGGGAGGCACCTGCACCCGGTCAGAGCAGAGCTGGGAACTGGACAGCACTTTCAAACAGCACATGCTGTGTATGCCGCCTTGGAGAATGCAGGTACCCTGGCTCCAGTCCGTGGGCACATGGGGCTTCAGACCAGGCCCTGGATGGCCCCAACCACAGAGGCGAAAATTAACAGATTTTAGGCTTGTAGGGTGTTGTCCCCAGAAGCAGAAGGGCACTTGCTAGGCATTTTACATGTTTTCTGAACTTGCATAGGATCTTTTCAGACCTGAGACAGAAAATTCATTTCCACATGTTTTCCCACTGGATAAATGGGAAATTCCAATGGTATGGCAGAAATCAAGGAAGTGGTCTGATTATTCACCAAGGGATTATGTGCTTAACAGGTAAAATTTAATAAGAGTATCAACAGAGGTACGTTTTGTTTTTGCAGGGGGTGGGGGGGCAGGGAGAGAAGGGAAACAGAAGAGTGAGCGGGAGGAGACTCTAACTTTACAATTCCTTGCTCTGCTGGGGATTCTCAAATGTGTGCATCAGAACCACCCAAAGAGTTTTTAAAAATACAGAGCATAAGTCCTAGACCAAACCCATAGAATCAGAATCCCTGGGGGTGGACTACAGGAATCTGATTTACTGCAACGTTCTAGAGCCTTTTGATACCTGCTCCATAAAATTCAACTTGAATGGGGAAAATCTGTCTGAGTAAAAGCTCTGTACGTACTGACTGGCTGCCTCTACCTTTAAAGCCACTATGATAAACATGGTATGTCACAAGCAGTGCAAACAGACCAAGGGCATGGAGTCAACTAAATTCCCTATGTAGTATGACAAAACTTATCAAAATTGACTCTAAATATGTGCATTTTATCGTTTCCCTATCATGCCCCAATAACACTATAAATTTTTAAAGTTCCAAATGAAAAAGCATAAACTAAGAATCTGTAGCATCTTGATTTTACACGTACTTCTAGGTGCTAGATGCGGAGGACACAAACGCAGGAAAACTACAGTCTCAACTAAGAGGAACAGAAGGCACAACATATATGTTCTTACACGCACATATGAAACAGTCACGGAGCAGTTAATTAATCCTCACAACCCTATGGGTAGGTGTAACTGTTACTGCCATTTTAGAGAGGACACATCCGAGAGAGGTTAAGTCACCGGACCAATTTACAAAAGTAAAAAGTAACAGGTCAGAAGTTCAATCCAGGCTCTATCGCTCGGTGTGTTAGCCTGCTCCGGCTGCTTATCACAATACCATGGACTGCGTGGTATGAATTTTCTCACAGTTCTAGAGACTACAAGTTTGAAGACAGAGGTGGGGCAGGTCTGGCTTCTCCTGAGGCTTCTGTAACTTGACTTGCAGACAGCCTCCTCCTTACTGTGTCCTCACCAGGCCTTTCCTGTGTGAACACATCCCCGGCATCTATTTTTCTTCAAGAAACCCAGTCATATTGACTTAGGGCCCACCCTAATGGCCCCATTTAATTTAATCACGTCTTTAAAAACTTCATCTCCAAATACACTTACATCTGGAGCCACTGAGGGTTGGAGTTTCAACACAGGAATTTTGGCAGAGCACAAGTCAACCCATAATGCCTAATGACGGTGTAACCTCAAAATTACTGGATCTCTCCAAGGTCTGTTTCTTCAACTGCACAACAGTGCTAATAAGAATCCAATGAGATAATTCAAGTAAAATGCCTGGCAGTGTCTGGCACATCATTTTACAGATGAGAACAAAACTCAGAGAAGGTGATTTGCTTTGTTTTTGGCTCTAAAGTGGAGTTCTCACACTGCAGAACACTACTTTCCTGTACAAGCAAATTGCATAATCTAGCAGAGTTTTATATAAAAATTTTCTGTATCTCTTACTTCCAGCTTTCTCACAGTACTTTTCTTTATCACACACAAGGGAATAAGAAGTTCAAACTTCATTAGGAAATTATTTCATTAGTAAAGTATACTACACTTTCCTGGGACTGTATAGGACTGCCATTCATCCTCTCACCTAATCTGCAAAGACAATTAGCTATAGTCACAGTGACAGTGCTTCAGAAGATCAATACCTACTTTTTTAACTATTAGGAAAGAAGAGCAAACCAATGTGTTTTTTTGTGTGTTTTTGTTTTTTTTTTTTTTTACAAAATTAAGATCGTACTTTATGTCTGCCTGGTACTCTGTATATTACATCCATTACAATCCTCAACACAATCTTAGGATCTTGTTTTATTTAGCTCTCATAAAAAGCACGTGAGGAAGGTATTATTCCCATTTTATAGCCAAGGGAACAGGAGGAACACAGCAAGGTTCAATGTTTTTCTTGAAGGTTACGGAGCTTCACAATGACTGGCAGAACCAGAACTCTTACTGACATCTTTGAGTCTAGGCCACTATCTGCCTTGGCAAGTGCAGTAGCTAGTTTTCTCATGCTCTACACAAATAGAGCAGGTGCTCAACAAATAAGGCAGTCTGATTTGGAGCAATCTAGACTAAGAGGCAAAAAATCTTTTACAGCCTTTCTATGGGCCAAGTTGCCTGACGACTTTGACCACCACCTATCTCTTGGACTGATAGCTTTTTTAAGACACCAACCAGTCCCCTTCTTCCACAATGTCTAGCACACGGAGTGCTCATTGCAGTTCAACAGGTATCTGAGAAATCAGAGTTCAAGTAAAATACAGGTTGTATAATTGAATCCTGCACATCCTTCCTTTAGTGATGGTAATGGGCACTTTTCAGCCACAACTATATAAACACATCAACTAAAAGAAACATTAAAAAACCTCTCTCTTGGGGCACCCGTGCGGCTCAGTTGGTTAAGAGTCAGACTCTTGATTTTGCCTCGGGTGATGATCTCCTGTTTCGTGAGCTTGAGCCCTGAGTCCAGCTCCACACTAATAGGGCGGAGCCTGCTTGGGATTCTCTCCTGCGCTCTCCCTCTCTCTTTCTCTCTCAAAATAATTAAAATACAAAAACAAACCAAAAAACCCATCTCTCTCACAATCTAGAACAGAGAAGCCTTTAGGGTTTTTCCAGTCCCACAATTCAAAGATTCCACTGCAGCCTTCTCCTAACAGTGGCTGAACTGACCACCACACCTTGAATACCAATCACAGTCATGGTGCAACTGGAATTGCCAGAGAAGAACCACACCACAGTGTTCTCAGTCGGCAGTGTGCTCTCAGGAAAACAATTCAGCATATGTGACAGGGAAATTCACAATTCCCAGAGGGAATTGCAATGGATGATAGATAAGGTCAATCTGAGTCAGAGTGGAATTGCTGTTCATCAGCCTCTGTCGTAAAAAGGAGCTATATTAAGAAATACTGTGATAACTTTTATTTTCTCAAGAATATACTGGTGTGTGAATTTTTTTTTTTTTTAAGCTTCAAGTTTGTTTTGCCACGGGCAGCCCAGGCAAGTTTTGACCACGCCATGGTAACTATGTGACCATTTCTGAGCTGTTTTGTATACAGGGAAGGGAGGTGGGTAGAGCTGGCGTAGAAGGGTAGAAATGGTGTTCTAAACTCTGCGCCAAGCTCTCCTACAACTTCAGAGACTTCTCGATGTCCACTTTTTCACCTCTGTTGCTTCTGTGTACCCTGTTATGAACTGGCTATCACCATCCTGGCTACCAATTTCACAGAGCTTTTATAGCAGATTGAAAACAAAACAAAACAAAACAAAAGGTCCCGGAACAAAGCAATGAATTCAATGAAGAATTGAAAGGATAAGTATTGCCAGCCTTACATTTGCAGTCTGAATCAATCTTTTCAAAGCACTCTTGGATCCGAGGCAGCAAATTTACTAGAAAACTAAAGAGGTATTCAAGGTTACTTCTTATTAATCAAGGTATCTTACCAATATTTTTTCCTGATATCTAAAGAGAGAAGAAATTTCGGTGGGAAATGAAGAGGCATACAAATGGAATAACTCTGCAAATGGCCAAATTAAAATATTAGTCTATCAATTTATCACTGCAATTAATACTAAATAAATATACAAAAGGTTATGGACTGGATGCTGTAAGGACACACAATCATGTAAGAAATGTCCACTCATCTTCTTGCAGTGCACCTGTACCGTAAAATGAAACTATTGTTTAGAAAAGGTTTCAGATTTCCCTAGGACATGGAAGAACAGAACTTTTTCTCTATTCTGACTTCTGGCCTCACAGAAAAATTTTAGAACACACTGGCGGAGAAAACTCTAATCTGTTAGTTTCCACTGACAAGTGGCAGCCTTCTCAAGAGTTACATGGCTACAGAATGACTGTAACTTCCACAATAACCTGATTAAATCTGACACTCACACGACATGGGGGGAGAAGGAAACTCATGTGCTCTACAATTTCAATGAGAAAATTCAAAACGTACTGACAAGGAAAGGAGCAAGATCAAGATCATGTGGTTGGGAAAGAAGATCAAGAACGATAGGGCAAAAATATTCCAAATAACAGCAAGTCACTTGGGATTCCTTGAATGCCCTGCCATATTAAATCACATATGGCTATGAAATGAAAGGAAAAGTTGAGGCCTATCTCACGCCTCACTTATGCTACTGATGGAGTTTGAGAAAGAAAATTAAGACAATCTTTTCAAGTTATTCAATCAAAGGCAAAACTGTAGCCTGGCCATTTAAGGGCATAAGCTCATTAGGTGGGGTAAAAACACTTGTTTAGCAATTAGTTAGTGTCCTTACCCAGTTAATTTACAACAGGAAGCCGTAAGTTTCCTTAAAGTTAGCAGTACTGGTTTGCTAGAACTGATTGTTCCGAAATATAAATTCTTTGTGTTTACTTTTCCCCCTAGATTTACGGGCTCACCCATTCTCAAAAATAAAACTTAGTATCGGCTTCTCTTGCTTTTAATATTCTACTTTCTCAAGCCAGAGGACTAATGTTCCTCAACAAATGAAGTAAAATGCCGAGTACCAACTCTCATATCCAGGGATGGGGGAATAAAGAAGGGATTCTACCCTCAAGCAAACAGAACACCCTTACAACAAGGTCGAGATAACATTAAGGAAATCTACAGCACACTGAATGAAATTCGGTAGTAGTTACAGTTCTAATCCAGATGAACCGCCTTTTAGGACAGCCAATCATGAACAAGATTGCTGTATTTGGAATTAAGACAGCAAAAATAGACAGCCTCTTCACAGAATTGGAAAATGACACTCATACAGCTCTATGTCCTGTGGTGTAATTTCACATGCGGCACACCAACAATTCTCGGTTATTTTCTTTTTTTTTTTTAAATGAAAAGTAGATGGACTTACATGGCTCTCTGGCAATGAACTGAGGTACAGTGTTGGGCAGAGGAGTACTGGGGTTTGGAGTCCCTACTAGTTTGTTCTTGGCCATCTTCGTGTTTGCCTTAGCAAACTCTAGTCGTAGTGTTTGCGGAATTTCAGGATCGAAGCGGATGCCCTTTGGAAATAAAGAACAAATGGAAGATGTTTTCATTTCCTTAGAGTCAAACCGGAATGGTGACAAAATAAACACACCATTAAATCCTGGGCTATCAGGAAAAAAGGTCAGCAAGAGCTCTCGTTCTCACTACTTATGCACAATACATGAAAACCTGTAATACCCCATGTCCAGAAAGTCAGGGGAGATTTTGCTTACTTAATTAAAAATTTTTAGTTACATGTTTTTTTCAACTATTTCTTCTTGAACAAAAACCTCCAGGATCAAGTTTTTTTCTTTTTTGGTGTTTTGGGTTTTTTTTTGTTTTGTTTTTTTAAGTTTATTTATTTTTGAGAGAGAAAGAGAGAGTGAGAACCAGCGGGAGAGAAGCAGAGAGAGGGAGACAGAGGAGCCGAAGCAGCCTCCGCACTGTCAGCATAGAGCCCAACACAAGGTTTCTCATGAACCTGAGCCTAGGTCGGATGCCTAACCGACTGAGCCACCCAGGTGCCCCCAGGTTCAAGTATTAATTATGGGCCAGCAAATTCCTAGCATAAAAACTTAAATTAATGGCTACCAATAAGAACAAAATAATTACGGTAAAGCTCTGTATAATACTGGAAATCATGGAGACCCAGGCCCTGACTAGCATTCTGACACTGAACAATGTTATTCTTCAATGCCTCAGTTTAATCACTTACAGAGAAAATTCCCCTCCCTTTATAACTAGAAGGCTTTCATAATGGTGATACATGGTAGTACTGAGTTACTAAAACAGGAACTAAGATTCAAGATTTCAATGTAACTAGTATCATTTAATTCCAGGTAGCTAATAAAGTTATATAAAGTCTTAATGTCTTGAGGTAGTAACATCCCAGTTTTGATTACAGCTGGCTTATCAGCTACATGGTTAGAGACAACAGATTATATGGACCAAAGGGGGGTAGGTATTAATTTCAATTACCCTTGACCCTATTACTACAGTTAACCTAAAACAAAACATATTCAATAATTGCAAACATTATAAAACGCAAGATTTAGGGCCAACACAAGATTTAGGGCACTATAAATCTATTTTGAAACCTTCCCACCACTCAAGAATGCCTCCATTACTAAGCATAACAAATATTCCTACCTATTTTCCAGTGCTATGCATTCTGGACCCCAACAACAGTAACAAAAAGACATCCCAGGATAGTATATAAATGTGCATCCAAAAGAGGCTCATGTCCCATGTCTGTCTGCATGGTATGCTCTGGAAAGAGGGTGGATTTCTGAAAATGAGTATCCTAAGAACACAGGTTTTCCGCTTAGGGTACATGTGAGCTTGGAACCCCAAAGTCCCCTTCCTACTTAATTAGCATGAAGAAAAGTCAGAGCAATATCCACAAGAAATTAGTAAGAATCTCTGACTCTGTAGACCAGGATGAACAACTCTGAGCTTTACAGGTTCAGCTCCAAAGATGGGACGAAGGGCCTGTGACTGGATGGTTAACTGTAGTAAGAGAAATAAGAGGGGGGGGAGGAAGAAAGAGAGGTCTTCAGGGAGATACAACAAAAGCCACAGAGCCCTGACCTACAGACATCCTGGAGTGGGTGGAATTTCTCTGTGAGCCTGATTTACCCATTCTCTGAGAAGAGACCAACTGAAGGGTGCACACAGCGGTGGGAGGGAAGAGAAGGAATCCACTCCATACAGCCCAAACCAACAACAAAAAGCAAAAATGGGGTGCCAGGTATTAAGAAATGTAAAAAGAAACTCTCTCCCTAACTGTTCTCAGTTTTTATTTCATTTTACCTTAGAAAACTTTAGTATCATCTTGCCAAAGACCTGTATGAGGAAAAAGAATACAGTCACATTCTGAAGCAGAGTTTCCTTTCATCTGCTTCCACGTAAGAGCATTTGCCGCTATCAAAGCTAGGATCACAAGAGGATAAATATTTCCAAATATGGACCCAAAGAGCTGTGATCTCTGCGGAGAGACAAGTGCAGTCCCTGGCTAAAGGTATGCTATGCCTATTCACACAACACCCCATCACTACACGTGGTAGCGATCCGCCCATCTGCCATCAATTTCAGGGTGTCCTCCCTGGCACTAAACTCCACCAACCTTCCTGTGAAGAAAGAACTTTTTTTTTTTTTTGAAGCCAACTTGTATTGTACTTGCTGCTTCCCCAAGAAGGAACTTTCTGAACCCTGGGCACTGTGGTCCAGGCCGCTGTAGCATGAGAAGAGCATCCTGGGACCGGTCAATGGTCATCTGGAGATTCTAGCCTCAGAAAATGAGGCTGCACGTCTGAATTCCAAGCCTCAGCTCCTCCACTGGGGCTGCAGAGTCGACCGAGGCTCTGTATAACATGCTTGCCTTTTATACCGCCTGGACTGATGGCTCGCGTCCTAAAACCTGCTGAATTAAGCCTCTCCGACTCCCGACCTCCTCTTCATATCCCTCCCTCCCTATGAGCTAAAATAACACCACCATCATGTTCCAAATCAAAGTTCCAGCTCCTTATTTAAAAAAAAAAAAAAAAAAAAAGGCAAGCTCAGAAGTTAAAATGACCTAATTTGTTTGGCAGCTTATTCAGAGGCCGGAGGCTTAGAATACAAGCCACATTCCTCTAACATCTTTAGCAGCAATACCATATTTGGTAATCAATATCCTGCTCAGCTCAGTTTCTATCCAGAGGGATAAGCCAAGCCAAAACCGTTTTAAATGTTAAAGGATGATGGAGGGCGGGGGGAGTAGGGGCAGGGAGAACATGGAAATGGAAGGAAACAGAGAAGATTAAAAAAAAAAAAAAAAAAAAAAAAAGATAGAGGAAGACAGAGAGACCTGGGGGGGAAAAAACCACCTTGAGCTTTTAATTAAAGCCTAATAAGATTATTCTCTGGACAGAGTGATTTCACATCAAATGCTGTCAGGTAAAGATTACTGCCAAGTTAAGGGGGGACTCGGTGCCTTCCAAAATCAACTTTTTCCTTTCTTGCCTATAATTTGCCAAAATTCTCCTCATAATGAAGCGACATCTTTTTCTTACACCTGCATGGTCACCAGAAGGGAGAGTTTCTGCAGATCCGTATGATTATCAATTTGAGAAGAAAGCTACCGAGAAGCCTCCGAATCTGACTACAGGGACAGCCAACAGTCTCCCCGAGGACGGGGACCAAACCAACACAGGTTCACGATGAACTACAAACACTGACATCTCTATCAGGGCCAACTCTGGAATGTACAAAGGTCGTGCTGACATAAATAATGTATCCTTAATAGTCAGTCTAGTTTTCTTAAGAGTGTACCAGGGTGTTTCAAATCATATGCTTTGGTGTCATGGACTCAGTGCTGATGTCCTCCCAGAATTCATAGATGGAAGCCCTCACCCCCAATGTGATGGAATTGGGAAGTGGGGTCTTGGGAGGTGACTGGCTTTAGAGAAGAGCTTAAGGGTGGGCCCCTAAGATGGGGTTGGTAGTATAACTTTAGAAGAGAAGGAAGATACACCAAGAGACCTTTCTCCAAAAGCACACAGTGAGGACTGCACCCAAGGGAGAGGATTCTCACCAGATAGAGGATTTGCTGATTAACATGATCTTGGATGTTCTCGCCTCCAGAACTGAGAGAATTAAATGTCTGTTGTTTAAACCTTCCCAGTCTATGGTATTTTGTTATGGCAGCGCCAGCTGGTCTTGCTAACAATTTTCTTTCCTGGGCCTTAGTTTCTAAATACTTCACAGTATTCTTTTCTATTCTATGGCCTCACACAGATAAATTTTCCCTTCCTCACCAGCCCAATCTCTAATCCCACCTCTTCCCTTATCACAGGTGACTCAACCCACAGGAATAGTCTTCTTCAACTGGTGTACAGCCTGGGTATTTGATCACTAGAATTCTTAACAATTAAATCTCAAAAGCTACAGACAGCAACGAGCAGCTCCTAAGGAAAATTCAGACTCTGCATTTACATACTGTTATGCTTTAAACTCAAAGTCAGTTCTTCCTCCCTTCAGGACTATCTTGAAGGAATTATTTTAAAATATCCTTCTTCTTTTTCTCTTAATGTAATGAAACTTAAGAACTATTTGTAAATAGGGGCGCCTGGGTGGCTTAGTCGGTTAAACGTCCGACTTTCGCTTAGGTCATGATCTCGCGGTTTGTGGGTTCGAGCCCCGTGTCAGGCTCTGTGCTGACTGCCAGCTCAGAGCCTGGAGCCTGTTTCAGTCTGTGACTCCCTCTCTCTCTGACCCTCCCCTGCTCAAACTGTCTCTCTCTCTCTCTCTCCTAGAAATAAATAAAACATTAAAAAAATTTAAAAAAAAAAAAAAAAAGAACTATTTGTAAATAAAGATTAAAAGAGACTTTTCTCAATTGTGGGATTAAACCTCCCAATGCAAATTTGTGTTTCCTATTTAAATTGGATTAAGATTCTACGCAAATTAGAGAGCATAAAAATGACATTTATTGCTCAAAAACTCTGTCAAAGCTCATGATCCTAAAAGGCTAAGGAAAAAGCTAGTATATAATACAATAGAAGGAAATGGACAAGGTGAAGTTACCAAATCCTGAAGACTCAAGCCTCTAGGTATAAAGAGAGTCACTGTTAAATGAATTATAGCTTTTCCAGTGATTTGCTGAAGACAAAATGGAGAAAATACCAACTGAATACGCACAAAGCCCACATCCTAAGTAGCTCCCCTATTTCTCTAGCTATTGTGATACTGGCTTCTTGTGCATACTGCTTGCTACGGGAATGATTTATTGGCTGCAAATCACGGATTTGGGACATGAGACAATTTTTCTGAACCTACAGGTACATCATTCCAACTCCTTAGTACTATCACTGATCTGGGACTAATGGTATCCCACATGAGTGAGGAGAAACGTTAGGAGTTTAGGGGCTAATGGGTGGCTCAGTTAGTTAAGTGTCTGACTCTTGGTTTCAGCTTCTGTCATGATCTCACAGTCCGTGAGTTCTAACACTGTAGTGAGCGCTGTGCTGACAGTGTGGAGCCTGCTTGGAATTCTCTCCTTCCTCTCAGCCCCTCCCCCCACCTCTCAAATTAATAAATTTTAATTTAAAAAAAGAAAAGGTTAAGATTTATTCACTGAATAATGGAAAGAAAGAAGGGCTATTCTAGAATGATTAGAATATCCTTAGAGACCTTCCCTCATACGCAGTGTGTGTCCTTGATAGAACAAAGCCGATCTAAAAGACCTTTTGTGGAAAAAAGGAAACCAAATAGGTTTGGGATATTTGGGAACTGTCAATGATATGTGATATTACAGTAACTTATGAAAATGTTTCTGGCTTTTAATACTAAAATACAAAGACTATAATGGCAAAATGTAACGATACAACAAGCATTTACTTAGAAACACTTAGAAAAAAAGAGGAAGCAAATGTGGCAAAATGTTAAGTTGGTAAATTCTGGTGATGGGTTAAAAGATGTTCATTACCATATTCTTTACCTTTTGGTATGCTTAAAGGTTCATGATAAAAAAATAAAAAATATTTGACCAAGCACATAATCCTTGTTATAGTGAGACAAAAGAATCAATGAAATGAAGTCTCTACCTTGAGGGAGTTCAGAGTTCACACTCTAGTGGTGGAGCTGTACAGGTAAACTAATGGTTAAACAGCTAATCACAATGTCTACAGCCTTGTGAGAAACACAGCCAAGGGCCAAGGCAGAAAGCGACTAGGGAAGGGGGGGGGGGGCGCAAAAGCATTATAGAGGAAGTGATGGAAGAGCAGAAATTTACCAGGTGGCAGTCCAGGAAAAGGCTCAGCAAAGTTCTGTGTGACAGGATGTAGAGAAAGGTGAGTGTGTGCATATACGTGCATGAGGAGTGGGGTGGCATAAATGACTGCACAATCAGGCTCGACTGCGACCCCAGGACCTTTCATGCCATGAGGAAGAACTCTGGAATATATGGATAGTTGAGACACTAAAATTTTTTAAACTGCGTAAATACTATGATCAGATTTAGTAGATCCTTGATTCTCCAATGTCAGCATGAATCAGAATCCTCTGGTTGACTTCCTAAGCAGAGTCCCACACCTCGAGTTTGATTTAACAGGTTTAGGACCTGGAAGTCTGCATTTCTAACAAGTTCCCAAGCCCATGCTACTGCTGCTTGCACAGGGATATTTGAGAATCACTGTAGTAGACGGTAACTCCAGTAGTAAAGGGGCAGCTGAACTGAAAGGAGACACAGGAACAGACCAGACACCAAGCAATTAGAGCAGAACTAGAAAGGGAGGGCATTTGGGATGGCTGCTCTCCTCGCTGGTCGTTCTCTGGGAGGACACCCAGGGGCCGATGTGTGCTTTCTGAGCCCTTACTTCCCTAGCAACAGCTCTGACTATTCAAGGGACAGATGCTGTCCAAAGTGACCAAATGTGGTTTTTTTCTTCTGAGGATTTCAACCTTAAGTATTAGACACATAGAAAATGGAGGTTGGCTGGCACTAAGTCACCAGAACAGTCTCTTCTTACAGAAAAAGTCTCCAAATCCCTATCACTGGGTGAGGTCTTCACAGCCACCCTCATGCCTGATGGAGTCTTATCTGTTACATCCTTCAAATCTGTAAGCTAGCAGCTATCCCAGTATCTTTACAAATATATTAGTGTCTTTTTTTTTTTTAATTTTTTTTAATGTTTTATTTATTTCCAGGAGAGAGAGAGAGAGAGCGTGAGCAGGGGAGGATCAGAGAGGGAGGGAGTCACAGACTCTGAAACAGGCTCCAGGCTCTGAGCTGGCAGTCAGCACAGAGCCCGACGCGGGGCTCGAACCCACGAACCGCCAGATCATGACCTAAGCGAAAGTCGGACGCTTAACCGACTAAGCCACCCAGGTGCCCCTCTTTGCCCTTTATAATCACCGACTAGAGAATCCAGAGCTTTCATCTTTGGAGGAGGGGGAGTGGTCAGTAAGGAACATGCTAACACTACTGCAAAAACTCTACAGAGAGAATGGGGTGGGGTGAGGTGGGGGCCAGAGGTTGACCAGATCTCCTCTAGTCTGTTTAACCTGAGGGCCTACCCACAGCACTGATTATTTGCTATTAACAGCTTTTGAAATGCTGTCATCAGGTCTCCTCCATTTATTTTTCCTTTGTCAGCAAGCCCATCCTTAGGCAATTAACTGTTCATTAACACCTTCAGGGAAAATAAAAGGAATCAAACTGAAAAGAGATGGGGATGGAATGCCCAAAAATCCTCCAAAAATGCCCCCCAAAGTAGTCCCAACTTGACCTGAGGCAGAGAAATGGTTCAGTTGATGTCTTAGGCCTTCTCTAAAATTAGACTGTTGTAGTTCTTACTTTAGCATCCTCCCTAGAATCAAGATCAGAAATTACATTCCCTACTTTTGGCTTTCCTTATTTTCTCTCTCTTTTTTTTTTATGTTTTATTTATTTCTAGGAGAGAGAAAGAGAGACAGCATGAGCAGGGGAGGGTCAGAAAGAGAGGGAGTCACAGACTCTGAAACAGGCTCCAGGCTCTGAGCTGGCAGTCAGCACAGAGCCCGACGCGGGGCTCGAACCCACGAACCGCGAGATCATGACCTAAGCAAAAGTCAGACACTTAACCGACTAAGCCACCCAGGCGCCCCTAAAAATATTTTCAAATAACTTCAGATTTATAGAAAAGTTGCAGATGTATTTCAAAGAATTCCCATATGCCCTTTGCCTAGATTTCCCCCCCACATAATTTTGTTTCCTCCTTGAACTGCTGAAGAGTAAGTTGAAGCACAATGCTCCTTTACTCTTTATAGTTAGATTTCCCCAAAGCAAAGATTATCTGTTTTCCTGATCCAGGATCTAGTCTAGAATCATACACGGCATTTAGCGGTCATCTCTAACTCTCCTGGAATATCTTCCTTTGTCCTTGTCTTCTGAGACCTTGACATTTTTTAGGAGTACAGGCTATTTTGTAGAATGTCCCTCAATCTGGGCTTATCTGATTTGTCTCTTGATTAGATGCAGGGTATGCATTTTTGGCAGGAATATCACAAAAGAGATGTGTCATTCTCAGTGCACCATATCAGGAGGCACATGATGTCATTTTTGTCCCATTACTAGTGATAACTCTGATCACTTGCCAAGTTTCTCCACTAGTAAGGTTTTTTTTTGTTTTTTTTTTTTTAAATAAAGATCTCGCATAGGAAGATACTTGAGACTACAGAAATCTTGGGTTCTTTTAATTAAACTTTCACCTACTAGTTTTAACATCTATTGAAAATTCTTACCTGGGGCAATCATTACTTTGCAGCTGCCAAATGGTGATTTGTAATCCCATCATTCCTTTAATGTTTATTTTCTACTCTAAAGAAAAGCTCTTCAGCTCCATATTTTTGTTCACTCATATCAGCACTGATTCATAGCTTATTTGATTTTATAATTTATAATTGCTATTTGTGTTGGTACTCAGATCGCCCCAGATTTGTATGTGTACACACACACACACACACACACACACGCACAATGTTTACATCTATCTATTTCTCTACATCTATTTAGATATATTAAAAATACAAGTTTGTACTGATAGCTCCAATCCCAACCTGACACCACTGGGTTAATTAGTCTTCCCTTTCTATATTTCTAACTCCTTCACTGCATCCAAGAGTGAATCCACTATACGTTTACTTATTTGCTCGATACAGGAATGCACACTAAGTATTGTCAGAATTGCTATAACAGTATGAACATAAAAACAAACATATTAACTAAAAATCAATATTTACAGTTCTTTTTGACCTTTTAGCCTAAAAGTATACAGCCAGTATGCATATTCAAGAATTATTTGGGTAAGTACTCCCCATTCTCTACCACCTTCGGTGTGGTTATATTACTCATCTGAAATATAGTCAGATTTATTTTGGTATTTTATCTATGTATTCATAGCAGGTAAAACGGTTTTTACCACTTAAAAAGTTAAAGTTGATTCAACAACTCATTCGTCAATCTTACATCTGTAGAAGGAAAAGTGGAGAACTTCACATGTTAACATGCCCCTACCATCGGTTATAACTTCCTGAGATACTGAACCTTTAAAAGGAAGCATTTAAATAACCAAACATTTCTAATCAAATTTATTGTAGGTAATTTTTATTTCATTTTCAACTTCTAACTGAAAAATGCTGCAATGTTTTTTTAAAAGGGGGCACAAGAAGGGAAGGGTAAAGGTAACGAGCTAAAATTGCTGTCATAAACACTGCTTTTATAAAGGGTCAGTGAAGCTGATGGCCTGAAGTTGGGGGAGGGAACATTCTCAAGGCTGAGCTGTGCTCAATGCCTGGTTTCTCGCGGTGAGTCCCAGCCTGAAAAGCCTTTACAAAGTCCCAATCTGGACAAATTCAAACGTTTTAAGATTATTCCATTCGGTGAATGATATGAAAACCACTGGCAAGGAACAGGCTACCTCTACCACTCATTCCATGGTCAGTGGACTCTGCTCTCCTCTGGAAGACAGTCACAATTAACCCAGTTCTTTATTTAGACGGAGGGGGAGGGGGACCATTTCCTATCAGAATCTCCTAGGCATTTCACACATACCCCTTTCTGAGCCGGTAACCCAGCAGATCTGATCTGTATTGGATGTGCTGGATCAGAAAAAATGGTTTCGTTTATTTTTTTTATTTTTTTATTTTTGTCAGAGACAAGTAATGAAGTAGCAGCAGCTTCTTAAGGTTCAACTTAATACGCTGAAAAGAGTTTCCTGGTTGATTGTAATAAGCTTTTTACTGCCCCTTTCTCCATACCCAACTCCAAATGAAGACTCACTTTTGCTCTCAAGGAATGTGGGGCATCCAGAAAACCC
Source organism: Hyaena hyaena (assembly GCF_003009895.1). Lineage (NCBI taxonomy): Eukaryota > Metazoa > Chordata > Mammalia > Carnivora > Hyaenidae > Hyaena > Hyaena hyaena. Next base: position 6,299,062 of record NW_024080648.1, on the reverse strand, counting down.
TGCCTAGCCAGGCATCTATGCTGAAAAGGAGAAAGAAATGCCTTTTAAGTTACAGGTTTTAACCAATTCATTGAGAGTTTCTAATACAGAAGGAGAATATCTGCCACCAGAAACTATACATATAATAAAACCTCAATGCATAAAAATCCATTTTCTTTTGTAACAATCTGCTCAGCTCTTCCTTAGCCTTGAGAAACGTCTAACCTTCCCAAATGAAGTCAATGAAACCCCTATCTTATGTCCAGGAAATTAAAAAAACAGAGGAAAGGAGCTCAAGTCAAGGTCAAACTTAGTAGTAACCGCTCTCTGACCTCATAATCTAATCTCAGTACCTGGATCTTGTCGTCTTCTCCCCACTCCACACCTCCCTCCTTATCTTGGTTTCTGGTACCAAACCACAGATCTGAGAGCTGGAGTTCTGTTGTGCCTCTCCAGGTTTACCCGAGCAGTGACCCCAATAAATCCTCAGGGCTACCTCATAACCTGCTGCAATAAACTCTAAGACTCGGAGCTCCACCAGGTGGTAGCTGATCTACCTGGTGTCCACTGCCGGCCATCCTTCTCGCTGAATCTAAGTTACACCTCTTTATGCTTTCAGTTTGCTTTTTGAAAGTAGTGATTATCATCCCACCAGACAGAGGAAAGCAGTATGGTGGGACCAGGGCATGGGGCAAGGGGCGTCGGGGGACTGATTTCCTTCTAAATTTTCAAGGACCAAATAGAAAAGGTGAACATGGCTAATTTCTGTAAACAGCAGTTAACAGTATCTACAGGGAACGAAGCACCAAATCAATTCTCAGGAGTAACTAGAGGTTGGCATACTCTGTTGATGGTGTATAAGCTTTGTATTCTAATTTACTGAAATCACAGATTTGGTAGAATTTTAGTCAATTAACTATCCATTTTCTCAGCAATCTCCTGGCTTCTTCCGAAACTTAGTGCTCTAAAACCAGTTTCCACTGCTACGAGACCAAGCTGATAAAGCAGCTAATCCGTAAGTAAGACAAGCTAATAAAGAATGATTATTACCTATACATTGTACTCCAAAGCTTTCTAATCATCATAGTTTGTGGGGGAAGACAGGGCCAAGAGACTGACACGCTGGAAGTGGCTTAATTATACTACACTACATTCTAAAGATTTTTCATCCCATCACAAAAATGTATTCAAGTCCTTTCTAAATAACCCAATATTGAAATCTATTTATGACTTTAGTTTCTATTTAGTGCCAATTTAATGAAAAATTAAATGCTATTCTAAAAATTGTTAGAATATCACATGCTATGAATAGCTTTATGAAATGTAATTTCTAACTCTAAATTCATCCTTCTGGGTACAATTCAATGAGTTTTCATATAGTCACAGACTTGGAGAACCATCGCTACTCTAGAGCTTAGTACATTTTCATAGCCCTCAAAAGAAACGGTGTGCATCATGAGTCACTCATTCCTCTCTCCCCTCGACCCTCCAACCAGGAATCTACTTTCAGTATCTGAATGTGCCTAGTTATTCTGAGTATTTCATATAAATGGAACCGCACAATACACGGTCCTTTGGGACTACCTTCTTTCACAAAGGATAACGTTTTTCGAAGATCCTCTATATGTTACCACACAGAACTTCATTTTTTAATTGTCTTATAATAATCTATTGTATGAATACACTGTATTATATATAATAATCTATTGTATGAATACACTGTATTATATTTATCCTTTTACTGGCTGGTGCACACGGAGTTGTTTCCTCTTTTTTGGCTGCTATAAACACCTGTAAGTTTTTGTGTGGATACAGTTCTTTAAGAGTAGAATCCTGCTGAATTACTGCTGAATCCTGTAGTAACTCTAGGTTAACATTTCTGAGGAACTGTGGGACTGTTTTTCAAAGCGGCTGTACCATTTCAATCTGGTGACCAATGATGGAACGTCCCAACGTTTTCACATCGTCATCTACGCTGCTTATTGCCTTTTTATTTTAGGCACATCTAATAGGTGTGAAGCGATATCTCACTGCATTTATCTCTGCAGTTATATTTTAAAACATTTTATAAAGAGGGCTAAGAATAAGAGCCTCCTATTTTCAGAGGGCATTTTGGCTACCTGGGGACCATAAATCTTTCAACATACAAAAAAATGAAGTTGAAAGAATTAACTTTTACCTTTTAGAAGTTAAAAACAAAAGTTAGAAATACAAACTGTTTTCTGAAAATTGACAGGTCATTCCTGCCAGAGAGGAGGCGGTAAATACATACTTTAGAGTTATTCTGAAGTCTGAGGGGACCAAAATATATTTACAGTTTTGTGAGTATTGTCAGCTTTCTCTTCTACAGGCAGCATAAAATATTCAGATTAGAAACCGACTCTAAGCAAAGTACATGCAACAGTTTCACTAGGAGTCTGAAAACATTACATTCGGCTAGAGCCTTAAAACGACTCAAGCCAAAGAGAAATGTCCATCTGCGGAATCTGTTCTGGAGACAAAGTTCAGAAACAAAGTGTGGAGGGGAGTTAAAGAAGTGCATGTAATAAATATAAATAGAAAAGATGACTAGAAAAAAGGAAACAGGAGTGTGGAGGGGAGTGCCATAATTGAAAAAATGTCTTCCAACATATCATTTCTGAAAACGAAGGAGTAAAAAAAACTTTGTACCATTTATAAAATGTGATTACCGTTTATAAAGTGTAAAAAGACCCCAACTGAGTAAAGATCAGAAGCAGTTTGCTGCACAAGGTCTGGGTCAGGTTCTCTGATGCTTCGTAAACAGCTATCTACATAAAGCGTGAAACTCACAGAATTTTATGACTTACTTTTTGGGACCACCTAGTCTGGTAGTTTTCGATCATGGGTGGTACTCTTCACTGCCCATCCCCCACTGACCCCAACTCCTTAGGGAGATTTGGAAATTTGTGAGAGTGTTTGGGGGCTGTTATGAGACTTAAGACCGTGTTGGCATTCAGCAGGAAGGAGGCAAGGATTAATACCAGACATACTCCAAGGGCAGTCTGATACAATAAAGTCTTACCCACAAGGCCAGTAACTTCCCTAACACAGATGGAGAAATTAAGATCCAGAAACATCAAGAAATCCACCTCAACTGATAGTTGACTGGGAGAATCCAGAGTTGTCTGAATCCCTTAATTGTGTACACGTGTACATTACAGTTCTGTGAAGTTCTGTATCTTACAAAGAGTGCATTATTTTCTGATGATAATGGAGGTTGTTGTTCAGTTTCCACTGTGTTGAAATTTAGGTAGATGTGGGATCCCACAAGGAATGAACAAGTGAGGAGAAGAATCTATCACATGTGAACCGTATTTCATACTTTCCCTAAATAGGGCATTGCTTGCAAAAACATCAGGACTCTTAACACAACAGCCCCGTGCAGCTGGGTCACTGCCTATTGAGAAACTGAGCAATTACGCCTTGTTCTTTTTCTTAATCCAACTACCTCAAAAATCCTTGCTCTGGATTTACCTTAGAATAAACGGATTTATTACTCATTGTCCTCCTTGCCTAAACAGTCATTTGAAAAGAATGTGTCCCTCTCCATTGGCAACATATCTGGATCACACTTGAAGAAAGTGACCCCTTTCCCAGGGCTCTCTGTAGGTTTGCATGGCCCTTGGGCTGAAGTTGAGCTACGCATCCATGTACAATTCCTTGCTCCACTGCCTACTAGAACAGTCTTTAACGTGAATATGAGGTTTTTAGAGGTCATCTATCCTTGTTTTTAACTCCTCGAATTAAAAAAAATTGTACAATTTTGTTTCTAAAGCAGATGTTCCATAAACACGATGACACTAACCTGTTTCGAAAGTTTCAGTGACAAAGGAATATGTGTCGACACCCAGCCTGGAATGTCTCTAGAGGTTTAGCCTTGATTTTTAGCCTATGTAATTTCTCCCCAGATGACATTTTGTGACAAGCTCAGTTCTCGGTGTTCTAAGAGATTCTGCCTGGGCACAGCAGACAAACCCATTATCATCCTTCAGTAGCCATCCTGGGTCTGGAATAAAAGGATTTTAATAGTACTTCCTACTTGACTAGGCCACTTCCTAGGATACGAGTTTTATCATTGGCTTCATTTTTATTCATGTCAATAAAGTACAGCATGCAAATTCACACTCTCACCAAGCCAGACTCCTATGGTGAAATGCACAAAGTAAAGGACGGCCGTGCCCCAACAATAAAAGGAGAAAAACCTTGCAACTAACTATTCCCTAAAATCCAGGACCAGGAAAGAACTAGGAGACAATGGTCCTGGTGAGTCCCCTTCCTTTTATTGGTGAAGGCAGGAGGAAAATAAAAAGTTTTCCAGAAATATCAGCTATAGTTATAGTGACAGTTACAAAGGAGCACCCTAACTGAACCTCACAACCAATTTTGGGTGGACTCTCCTCCCAAATAAGAGGCTTATTGCTACAATAAGGAGTGTGCTTTGGAGTCAGCCTGCACTCAAATCTACCTCCACTGAACCTTTCTGTGCCTCAGTTTCGTCAGCTATCAACTGGACGTGAAAACTATCTTCACCTCATGAAGTTGCTTTTAAGAAAACAGTTGTGTTGGCGCATCTGGGTGGCTCAGTTGGTTAAGCATCCAACTCAGGTCATGATCTCAGGTTTTTGAGTTCAAGCCTTGCATTAGGCTCTGTGTTGACAGCTTGGAGCCTGGAGCCTGCTTCAGATGGTCTCCCTCTCTCTCTGCCCCTCCTCCATTTGTGCATGCACACTCTCTCAAAAATAAACATTTCAGGGGCGCCTGGGTGGCTTGGTCGGTTGGGCACCCGACTGCGGCTCAGGTCATGATCTCATGGTTTGTGGGTTCGAGCCCCACATCAGGCTCTGTGCTGACAGCTAGCTCAGAACCTGGAGCCTGCTTCAGATTCTGTGTCTCCCCCTCTCTGACCCTCCCCTGCTCACACTGCCTCTCTCTCTCAGAAATAAACATTAAAAACAATAAACATTTCAAAAAGAAAAAAGCTGTGTCAGTGGTTAAGGTTTGGCATCTGATAAACATTCCTGTGGCCCAGCACTCACCAGCTAAGGAGCTACCACTACTAAGCATGGGCTGATAAGGACTTCTCCTTCGGTTTTTCTGGAAAGATGCTTCTACCACTGGAAAAAGAGGAGATTCATAACTGGGATTCTCACGACTGGACAAAGCAGGATTAGCTGAGCTCTTGTCCAAGCCAGTACTATGTAATTTCAAAGTATTCTTTCATTCCACCTGGTTTCATTTCCCCCGACCACTCCTGCCCACCCTCACCAGGGAGCTAAGGCCCATCTTCCTCCTCTTCCTCTTGTCCATCTGTGTTAGTTCACATAATGTGAGTGCCTTTTGGGGGACTGACTGCTAACTGCAGAGACTGCATCTACTTTCTGGGAAATTTAGGTAGAAGCACTTCAGAGGTATCTGGGGCATTTGACTGGACATCCACCTCCACTAAATTTTATTTCTTTTCTACTAACACACACTTTTTTTTTTTTTTTTTTGTTAGCCAGCCAGCCAGCCCCTGGGTACATAACCATGCCCTAGGAGAATCTGCTTTGTATAGGATGCCTGTAAAGTCATGACAGGGTCTTTGAAGAAGCTATAAACTCCATCTTAAACATGTCAACAGAATCAGAGTCAAACAGAGTTTATTTTTGAAAGGGTTGAGAGGGCATGATTGTTTGAACTTTTGGCACGATGTTCTCAAACGGTCCTAAAAAGGATGATCGAAAGACCTGGGCCCTGACAATGTTAGGAAGGGGAGGTCTCCATTTCAAGCACAGTCAGTTACTCATGAAAGCAGCATTTTACGGTGACGTTTGAGATAGATAATATTATGGGGAAGGAAACACTGCCAGAGTGCAGAAGGTATCCTTTCCTTCAGGAATCCTGACGTGAATATTTTCACTCTAAAGACTTTGAAGGTAAATAGAGGTCAACTGCTCTGGTAGGGACAAAGGTACTTTTTAGAACCCTTCAGACACAAACACCAGATGTGGCTGGTGCTGCTAGCCGTCCCTTTCACTGTATAGTCTTAATGCCACCACCTCTCAAGTTCTCATCATTGGGATGACTATATGGGTAAACCATCCCTATCCTCCGTTTGCAAGGGGGAAAGCAGCAGCTACAGGACCACCTTTTACTACCACTACCTGCTGACTGAAGCCACTCCACAAATGGCACTACCGATGAAAGCTTGAAAGGAAGCAGATCCTAGGTAGTATTCTCATTCAGTTAAGATTTTGACCCTGACAGTATTTTGAAGTAATATCAAAACAAACTTGTGATTGTCCACATCTGCTTCATGATGGCCTGTTACAATCCAGTCTGATGACTGTTGCCCCGCTGGACACTCTAAAATCCTCAAATTTTTAATGGCTAACTTCACTCATTTGGGAAATAAAGAGGTTCTGCCTCAACCAAGTACTTCCCCATACTTGCCCAGAGCCTTACGGCTATCACAGCAAAGATTTCTGAGCCATAAAACATAATGAATATCAGTACATGATTTCTAGGTGATATGGTTTCTCTCTGTAAAGTCCAGATCTTAGGTTTCAATCAGTGAGTCTGGCATAGAGAGGGAAAAAACCTAAACAATAAAGCCAATAAAAGAAATCACAACCTGACTCTTAGCCATATTTTATATTACTAAACCAGGTCAGTTTAGGAAATTTCCTTCTTTAATCACATAGTATATCTAAGGAGAAAACAAGGGTGTTTGTGTAAATTCATTATTATAATTACAAAGATAGATTAAATCTCTAGCGAGGATTAATTAGGAGCATCATTTTCATAAAGGCAACACATGTGCTCACACAAGCTTGCACCAAGTACCCAGATCCTTTAAGATAAAAGGGCTACCCGTGCTGAGACTACTTTCAAGAATGGTGTGAGCTTTTCATAGAAAAGGTAATCATACTAATTACAAACTAATCTTCTAACCATTGAGAAGGAGGTGGCCACCCTGCGTCTCTAACCCATATTAGGTACATGCCAGGCAAAATAAGACAATAGATGCGTGTGGGTTTATATCAAAATACCTTACAAACTCTTAGATGATTAACATTGGGCACTATAATGAATCTTAGAATTCTAAAAACCGGGGCATCTGGGTGGCTCAGTCAGTTAAGTGTCCAACTTTGGCTCAGATCCATGATCTCACGGTTCGTGGGTTAGAGCCCAGGGTCGGGCTCTGTGCTGACAGCTCAGAGCCTGGAGCCTGCTTCAGATTCTGTGTCTCCCTCTCTCTCCCCCCCTCCCCGGCTCATGCTCTGTCTGTCTCAAAAATAAACATTAAAATTTTTTTTAAAAATTAAAATAAAAACCAAGTATTCTTTGTCTATGTAGAAAGGCATATGAAGACCACCTACTTAAAGCAGGCAAACTAACACATTTAACACACTTCTTTTAGGTTGACCTCAAGTGCCTGTTGGATCCTTTGAGGAACCATCTTAACTTTATGTTTCTTCTTTAAGGAAGATTCTGCAATATTTACTTTCAACTTTTATTAGTGGCTGATGTAGGAAAAACAAAAGAGATGGAAGGAGGGGAGGAGAAACAAGTGCCAATATACAAAGAAACTCTACAACTGAAAAGACCGTTGTGGCTTCAACTTTCCAAAACCATTTTGGAAAGACTTCCATTTAAAGAACAGACACAACAGCCCACAACAGGCCTCTAAGTATGTTTTTATACTCTTGTTCCTACTTCCCAGTTTTTCAACAATGAACACCCCTCCCCTCAACAAGATCCAGGGGATGTATGCATAACCTATTCATAACCAAGTCATCTTAAAACTAAATATCAATAGCAAGTAGAAAATGTGTACATGGGTGTTACTGATTTTTAAGCTACACGACAGGATAATGGCAATTCTTTAGGAAGATTATATTAATTACAATTAAAAACAAATATCTTTGAAGTCAACTTTATATCCTCAGTTTTACTGGGGACAAAAATGAGTGCCATCTACACCAATAAATTATTTGGTTCTCAATCCTATTAATACCACCAAAGAGGCGCCTGGGTGGCTCAGTTGATTAAGCATCCAACTTTGGCTCAGGTCATCATTTCACTGTCTGAGTTCGAGCCTTGCGCTGGGCTGACAGCTCAGAGCCTGGAGCCTGCTTTCGATTCTGTGTCTCCCTCTCTCTGCCCCTCCATTGCCTGTCTCTCAAAAATAAACATTAGGAAATAGTTTTAAGAAGTACCACTACAGATAAATCAATCCATGGGTGGGAAAAATCTGTTCTGGTGAATACAGTAAAAATACAGAAATAAAGAGTAGCATTTGCTCCTTCTACTGGATTTTTAAGAACTATATAGCACAGACCTTGCAAGCTCTCTTTCCAACCAAGACTTTGGGGCTTAGGCACAAGTTAGTAGGAAAGAATGTAAACAATTAAGTCCAAACTTCGGAAGTTAATTGCAAAGTACTTCCTGTGCTCCACTGAGAACAGGACTGAAGTGGGTCAAAACTGATCTCACCTTTCTCTGAGCAACTTAAATCAGTGCTCTGCCTCTGTTCTAATGTGCCATCTCAAGGTCATTTACTGGTAATCTAACAAGGCTGAGGCTAAACTTCTCTCTGCAAAAAGGCCTGTCTGACAATTAACTAGGGAATCTCCCGGGCTGCTAAATAAAATAATTTATATGTAATGGATGTGGGGTCTTTGGTTTTAAACAGATTCAACTGGAACCTGAAAAGGGCAAAAGGAGGGGGGGTGTTTGTTGGGCTAGCAAAATTTTGAAGGCTTGAAAATATTAAGGACCATACTGCAACTGTTTCCCAACAGAGCTCCAAGAAAGGACTAATAAATCAATTTACCATTAATTATAATACATGTCAATCTTTAGAACTACTGTGAACCCAGTGGCATTTGGGATTCTAAAGACATTATTTTAAAATCAGACTATAGCAAAGGGGGGCTTAAGGAATAAAAAGCAGTCCTTTGTGAAGGTCATCATCCCCATTAATTACCAGAATTCTTACTATTGAGTCTAAGTGGCTTTAAAAATATCTATCTCATTTACTTTGATCCTTATGCCCTTTGAGATAGGTACTATCAACAGAATATTAATGGGAGGAAAACGGCGGTCCAGAGGAAGGCCTTGAATCAGAGTGTGGCAGAACCTGGATTTGAACCAGGTCAGCTTGACTGACACCTTTATTACACCGCCTTTGCCTAGAAAGCCTCTCAGACATGGTAACTGGTTACCAAGAAGCAACTTTCTCTGTTCTCTCAAGTCTCAGTTTAGAGATTTAGGACTTTTTCACAGGTACCAATACAGTTAACACTTAATGTTCTGCAGAAATACACAGAACTACCCTACCAAATACACAGTATGTTTTTAGTATTTCGGTGAACACCCCTACAGATAAACCAAGATGACATGGTAAAGGTTGGGAAAGTTAGCATCTTCCTACTAGTTAGACAGGACCTTTCTAAACCTAAAAAGATTTCTGCCATTAATGTTTTCATTTATTTAGCATTCTAAGATGTGTAAACAGACTGATTCTCTTTCATAACCTTGTTTGCTTTTTTTCATTGCGATGTATCCAGGACCTGTAACCCTAAATAGTTTCTTCTGCCTTCTGTTCAATGTTCATTTGCACAATTACACTGGCCTTCTATATGAATACTAAAATTCTATGAAAAATTGTACCGTAATATTTTGTGAATTCTAATTTTTTTCCCATTTTTGAAAGTATAGAAACACTTTGTTACACTTCGCCTATTTTTGTTTACTATAAACTAACCTGCTTGAAAACATGAATCCCTTCATTTTCATTTCCCACAATACGTTTCCAAATTTAGTCTTTTAAGTTCTGTGTATTTATTCATCCATTTAATTTTGGGTGATGTCTTATGTAAGGCAAATAGAGGACAAAGAGGATTAAAAATGATTCAAAATACAAGAGAATCATTGGTTACCAGTTTACACTACACATTTTCTCACAACTGCATTTAGGTCTTTTAATTTTAAATTTAAAAGCATTAATCTATAAAATTAACTTGCCCTACAATGGCTAGAAAACAAAAACTTAGACCCTTTTACTCAATGTCAAAGTAACCCAAGGTACCACTTAATTTTTCAATAATTCTCTATTGAAACTTAACTACATTTTTAGAAACTTTAGTCCTAAAAATATACTTCATGGTTTATTTTTGTATAAATATTAGCCTTTTGAGACAGTATTTTTAAGATTGTAGATTAGTCAGTATAATCACATTAGAACTATTTCTTATTCCTCTTAATCCCCTATTTACAATGCAGATATATCTATCTTCATGTTCCAGAAGCATTTACTCCTCCCCTTTATTTTGAGGTATATAAAGGTCCTGGACTATTATGGTTCTGTAATTAAAAGTTTTTAATCTTCCTATATAATAATTATTAACTATACAATAAAATTGCATGAAAAGATCACATTAATTATAAAGAAACTCACACTGTATGTATCTGTAATTAAGAATATAGCCATTGACAAACACCTTGTCAAAACACTATTCCACTTTAAGGGAGGGGCAGCGTTCAAGTCCCATCCCTACTCCCCAAGTCTTTAAAATGTTCTAAAGCATTACAGTTATACAGTAAGACAAAAGCTTTGTGGACCAAAAGTTAAAATTTGTGCAGAATTTCAGAAACATTAAGGCAGTGTGGAAGGGGAGCTCTACAATCCCTAGTCATTAGGATAGTATGATCATTCACTAAAAATAAAGTGATTTTACAATAAAGAGTGATTTCAGGGGCCAAACTGTGCTGCACTGCAGAAAAATGAGCCATGTGAATGGCCTAGGGAACTTTCATTCTAAAACTGGCCCAGCATCCAAGCAGAAAGAGTCCTAGCAAATAACTCATTCTTTGCACTTTGTGTTCCACAAACACTAACTTTATTTTCTACTTACATTTACAAAAGAGGCAAACAAATTCTCAACATTCTGAAACACTTGAAGAATCATGGAGATAGTTCAATACGAGATAGCATTTTTAAAAGGGAGTTTAAGTTTAAACGTCGGATCCTCAAAAAAAGCTGCACTGCCAAGTCTGAGGGCTATTTCACATAGCCATGTAATAGCTGATGAACCTGAGGTTTCCACATGTACTTATCACTGGAATATAAATCAGTTTATGTGAGAATCAGTGGCTCTTCCTGCTTGTTTCCTTTGGGGATGATACTAACATTTCTTAGCATTAAAAAATATTTTTTTAATGTTTATTTTTGAGAGAGACGCAGAGCATGAGCACGGGAGAAGCAGAGAGAAAAAGGAAGACACAAAATCTGAAGCAGACTCCTGGCTCCGAGCTGGGGAGGGCGGGGGGGACTTGAGCCCACGAACCAGGAGATCATGACCTGAGCCGAAGTCTGCTGCTTAACTGACTGAGCCACCCAGATGCCCCAACATTTCTTAGTATTTCTTTTAGTACATTGTATTGTCCAGTTTCTTATGTGAATGCTTAACAGATTTAAATAACCAACTTTTCTTCAGGAGAAGACTAATTAGAAATTTAACGAATTCCTCAGTCATTTTCATTAGTTGTTTTTCAGAACAACTTTTAAATTACTTGCTGTGCCATCCTAGGAACCTTTTATAACAATCCAAAAATGCAGGACTATCAGAGAAAAGCACAGAAAAATAATCTGACAGATTCTAGAACTTATTAAACAATATCGCACTAGGCATTTACTGTTTTTATTTTTTTTACATTGTATTTGGGTTATGAGTCACTTTTGGTGATGCAACGTTTGTGGAAAGCCTATCTCAAATTTCTTTGATGGGGCTACCTGGATTGAGGGTTTGTCAAGCCCCAAAGTGCAGAGTTGAGAAAAAGAGTCCAATAACCCTGCATCATGGCAACTCTTATAGTGACCGGCACAGGCATAGTCCTGAACCCGGTGACGTCAAATGGCTGCCTTAGAACTTTGCAAGTCAAGAGTAAGCAGTTATAAACAGATTTAACTGATAAACATTAGATCGGACTCATGATCTCATCTGGCAGCCTTGCATATTTCCCATCCAAAAGTCCCAGCTGGGATCACGCTAATTGGGCCTCTTCAACCATATTGAGCAATAGGCAAAGAGAAATTTAGGGAGAAAATTTTAAAAACTGATAAGAAACATATTGACACAGTGCCTGGTGAGGGGGAGCTGAAATACACCATCTGGATGCTTCTGTTTGTGAAAACTTTTGTTTAGTGGAAATAATTCACCTAACTCACAAGCTGTACAAATATTAAGATCAAAAGTCCTAACTTGCACAACCTATCAGGAAAACCTGTAATACAGGAAACAGACTGTTGTCCAGACTTCTGTCAAACCGAAGCCAAAAGGTCTTTGTGTGGTCAGTGCCTATCGTGACTCCCCTGGTGTCCCCCGGTACTCAGGGTCTGTACCAGCACTTTATAGCCACCTCTTTTCACTAAGAAAGTATACTCGTGATAGAGGTTCACATTTAGAACATCCACAAGTGTTTTTGCTTGGTGATTTCCTTTTAACACTTCTAGAAATGAATAATATCCCTATCCGTGAGGAGAAGCCTGGTACAGAACTAATGGATTCATTAATGCCATAGTGTTTGGTAATTCGATAGTTGGAGAGCTCAAGCTATTCAACAAAACCGAAATTGTGTACAAGGCTGGAATCACTGTGATATAAATAACCACAGTGTTTACTTCAATGCCGGGAATTTATGGGGATGGAAAAGCTAAAGTTTCCCTAGATTAGTTTGGCTGTTTTTTCAACATGTGACAGCATCAAGTACCTTTTCAACATGCTTTCTTAGAAATTAAAGATTTTCCCAGAGTAGTCCGGGACTGTCAGGGCCGAGACGCATCCTCTGCCCGTAGCAGCCATGAAGTGCCCCAGGAGCTACAGCTGCCCCCGAGCCAGAGGGCCCAGCCCCAGTTCAGAGAACAAAGACAACAGAAACTCAAGGAACATATATTAAAAAGAAAAACATTTTTTGTATACAAAGAGGAAAATCACATATCCAGTAGAGACCAGAAAGTGATGACCTCTGAGGGCCAGGTCCATGAAGAGACAGAAGGTCAGAAATTGAAGACAAAAATGGCTGGTAAAGAAAATGTCAGTAGACCTCCTGGGTAACAATGGAAAAAAACTGTATTCCTTTAAGGCCTTCTAATGAATTAACCAATTCAACTATAGTCATGGATACACCTAATTTTGAGGATAGTAAGCAAACTAGGCAGTTGGTACCAACTAAAGAGGCCCTCCAGGCTAACATACGACATTAAGCCAAATGTTTCATCTTAAAAACAATAAAGAGAAACAAATAATGACAGAAAAAAACAAAGCAAGATGATAACATGTCCAAGAAGCTTGTGCTTGGATCTCACTGTGGCCAAATTGTTCAGTCTAAGATTCATTCATTTAGAAAGCCTCTACAAGTCAGAGATGCGAGTTCTGCAGCAATGAAGAAACTTTCGACTACAGTTCCTAGTACCACAGGGCCTCTGCGCACAGACAGCAGCACTGAGACCGTCAAAAGCTATAGAGCCTCTAGAGTGACAACTACCACTAAACTTGTGAGCACTACATATCAGAACAGACAGCTTCTGCAACCTCCTATTAGAGGTCACCACGATAGGGGCGCCTGGGTGGCTCAGCTGATTAAGCGTCCGACTTTAGCTCAGGTCATGATCTCACGTTCGTGGGTTCGAGCCCCACATCGGGCTCTGTGCTGACAGCTAGCTCAGAGCCTGGAGCGCTTCAGATTCTGTCTCCCTCTCTCTGACCCTCCCCTGCTCACGCTGCCTCTGTCCCTTTCTCAGCAATTGAAAAAAATTAATAAAAATAGAAGTCCCCACGATAATGCTCAGGACGCGGTCAGACAAGCATCAGTAGAAGCTATGCCAATGTTAGAATTCAGAAAGGGCCTCGTGAGAATTAGTACAATTCAATATGGTTTCATCTAGTGCCAAAACCAGTTCTCAGGATGGAGATGAAGACAACAATAACAAGAAGCGTGAAATCTGAAATCACGGCCAGGCCCGTTGCATCTTCTAACACCAAACTCATGGAAAAGTCAAAAAAACGTTGACCCTAGCAGGCGTACAAGAGCAAAAGCAACTACTGATAGGTCAGCTCAGCCCAAAGAAACAGCAGAAGAGAGAAAAGCTTGTCTGAGTGGAAAGCTGACAAAAGGAAAGTGCCGAAGAGGCTGCCTCGCTCAGTTCCCCAACCTGAGCCTCAAGGGTGACAGGAAAACCCAGTTGGGTCCTTTTGGACTGGCCTGGTAGAAAAGAATGAACAAAAATTATTTACCGAAAAAGTAATCAAGACATTTTCTGAATGCCTAGGCCTGATTAGTGAGGGATGCACAAAAGAAGAAATATCGGTCATAGTGAATGACCTGATTAAAAATATTCCAGATGCCAAGAAACCTGTTAAGTATCGGATAGGTCTTGCACATATTGAACCTCTCACAAGTCCTACTGAAAATATTATCACAATCTATGAGAAAGCCATTCTGGCAGGCTCTCAGCCTACTGAAGAGATGCGACATACTCTTGCAGATATTCTGATAATGAAGAGTTGAGAAAAAGTTGAACGTGGAGAAAATACTGAGGAGGCTTGTGCAACCAAGGAATACATCCATGAAGTCAGCACTGAAGATAGAGGGGTCAATCTAGAGTTAGGAAATCCAGACATGGAAAAGAAAACTAGAAATGTGGTATTTCAAGCTGATAAAAAAGAGCAAAATAACAAACCAAAAGATTCCACCAATGATCCTAAAACCCTCAGTGCAGAAACCAGGGGAAGTCGCTGAATTTAATGTAATGGGTCTACTATACCTTACCCACAAAATGTCACAAAGATACCGTTTGACAATACAGATTCTACATTGAAAGAGCTCAAGTTTCTAACACCAGTGAGACATTCTAGACGTATTCAAGAGAAGACTTCTAAATTGCCAGATATGTTAAAAAGACCATTATCCTTGTGTGTCTTCGTGGGAAGAATTAACAGTTGGAAGGTAAAACCGATGCTTTTGTATGCCGTCCCAATGCAGCGCTATGCCCGATGTACTCAAGAGCCTGGAACAGTAGAAGAGAAATAAAGCGATGATAAGAAATGGGGTTTTTATTGGTCCTGGGGTATTTCGTTTGCTTCTTGTGGCTTTGTGGGTCTCTTAGGAATTGGCCAAGTACTGAAGTATTGCTGGCAATAAGCTCTCTTACTGATGTTTAAGTCATAGCAGGTATTGCCTTATGGGCAGCAGAAAGCTAAGCCTACCTATTCGATCTTCTCAGAGGGAGTTTCTAGGATGGTAAATTTGTCAAGCAGTTACTACGTTCCTTGGATATAAACAGGTTTCATCATACTGTTTGCCTGTTCACTTTGAATAGTTTTAAGTTAAATATAAATTTTTAGTCTTTAAATATAAGCACAGTAATGCTGCATCATCAGAGGTGTTCTACATAAAATTTATATATTTGCATAGGCATGTTCTTGAAAGTTATAACATACATGCCAGCCTTTAAACAGGATACTGACTTCTCATGGTCTTTCCTTAATTCTAGATCAGTAGGAAAGTCAGTAATTGTAATGCAGAGAGTGACTCCATTCAAATGTGAAGACATGGAAGATTCGGCTTGCTTTTCCACCCACTTCTTGTTCTGCAGACTGCCATAGTCTGTCGTGCTTTGTGTCCTCCGTGCCTAGGGACGCTGGTCTCTGGTGGCTTCTTTCCTTCTTATTGTACCTGAGGTCACCAGGAAGGGTAACCCCATGTCTAAGAGCAGATACTTTGTAGTAAGAATGAAAAGGTGCCAAACTCAGTGGGTATTTGAAACTTTCAATCTGAGTTTCTTTCTTGAGTTCCTTTTGTTATCTAAAATGCTAAGATTTTAACTTTTACCATTTCATTTGATAGAGTTGTAGACTATTAGAATGGAATTAGAGCAGGAGTATACAATGTTATTTTAATTTAGGTAGAATTTTTAAAATAAAAAATAGTTTCTTATAAAAACTTTACTATTAAGTCATGTCCCTTGAAACACGATAGTTCTATACAATAAGCCATTGCTTCTCCCTACACATAAATATCACCAATAGAATTGTTTTGTAAGTCTCTGAATTCTTAAATACATCGTCTACCAATTCTATGATTTCAAAGATATATTAGTTTTAAAACTGTAATATAAATGTGGTTGAAAAAAAATCAGTCTTATATTCACTCATTCCACTTGTATAATAGCACCTATCTTTGTTCTACTATTTTATATTCTAGATAGGATTTTTATTCTTTCATAAACTGTATCTAATGTTTTTAAATATATCTGTATTTTGCTGAAAAAAGAAATGAAAGATTTCCCTAAAAATTTTTACCATACACACTACTCAACTGATAAATTTCCTCAATCATTAAGAATATAATACTACATACCCTCAATTTCTCTTCATTTTCCATTTATTAAGGCTTCTTTGCACTGGAAGTCTGCATGACTGCCACGTTTTCCTCTTCAAAACCAAACTGCTTTTCAATTTCTATTCCAAAGTCTTTTTAGACCTTGAGAAAATACCATTCCTTTGTGTCTTGCATATTGTATATAAAAGAGCACAAAACAGAAGTCTTACCTTATTAAATGAATCACACAAAGGTTGTTTTCCCACCCTTCTTTTATTAACAGGTAAACTAAACTATTTAATGGTAATACAGTTCTATTGATTAGAATTGCCATCACAGAAACGTTACTAAACCCTGTTAAAGGAAACATTTTGTCATGTAGGATTCCAAAAGAACCCAAATCTACTACTGAAATCAGTCAACAAGTATAAGAACCCAATGATCACTTCTTCCTACTAGTATGATCCTAATTTAACAAACAAAACAAGTATTGGGGAGGATATGGAGAAACTGGAACCCTATATACATTACTGGTGGCAATTTAAAATGGTGCAGCTACTATGGAAAGGTTTAGAAGTTCCTCAAAAAGTGGAAGACAGAATTACCATATGACTCAGCAATTCTACTCCTAGATATATAGCTAAAAAAACTGAAAAGAGAGACTCAAATAGATACTTGTACACCAACGTTCACTAAAGCATTATTATTCACAAGAGCAAAAAGGTAGGAATAACCTAAGCATCCATCGACAGATGAAGGGATAAATAAAAGGTGGCAGACTCATACAATGGATTATCAGCCAAAAAAAGGATGGATGTTCTGACTGAAGCTACAACACGGAGGAGTCTTGAAAACATTACACCAAGTGAAAGAAGCCAAATGCAAAAGGACAAATATTTCAATATCCAGAATAGGTGAAGAAACAGAGACTGAAAATAAATTAGAGGTTAACCAGGGGCTGGAAGGGAAAATTGGGAAGTACTGATTAACGGCAACGTAGTTTGGGATGATGACAAAGTTTTGGAAATAGACATCAGCAATGGTTATACAACATCGTGAATTTAGTTAAGTGCCACTGAATTGTGCATTTAAAAATCAGTGAGATGGCAAAATTTTAAATGTAAGAATGACATAACAATTTTAAGCATTTTTTTAATATTTATTTTTGAGAAGACCACAAGCGGGGGAGGGGCAGAGAGCCCAACGCGGGGCTTCATCTCAGGAGCTGTGAGATCATGGCCTGAGCCAAAGTCAGATGCTTAACCCACTGAGCCACTCAGGCGCTCCACTGAACCATACACTTTAAATGGGTTGTATGCTATGTGAGTTCTATCTCAATAAACAGAAGAATCCAATAGACTTGGGGGTACAATGATAATTAGAGATATTTTACATCAATTAGTATAACTGAGAGTAGAGCCAATAATTGTTTATCCAGGCAAAGTTTAGTTGTGAAGGCAAATTGTAGTGATGTACAGTTTGACTGCACCAGACTTCTCCAATTCTGATATAATTTACAATTGAGTCTATAATAAAACCTAGCCCAGTAACAAATTAGAGGGAAAGGTATTTCAAACAAAATGTCACATATACTCCAGAGGTCCACACACAACCTTTCAAGGTATACAGCTGACCCTTGAACAACACAGGTTTGAGCTCTGTGGGCCTACCTGCATGGGGAGAAAATTTTTTTTTAAATAAATACAGTACTGTAAATGTATTTTCCTAATGTTTCTTTTCTCTAGCTTACTTTATTGTAAAACTACAAGATATAATACATATAACATACATGTTAGTTGACTATGTTATCAATAAAGCTTCTGATCAACAGCCAAATATTAAGTTTTAGGGGAGTCAAAAGTTTTATGTATTTTTGTATTTTACTGAGGGGGTGGTCAGCCCCTGATCCCTATGATGTTCAAGGGTCAACTGTACTTTAGAAGAGTGATTCCCAAACACCAGTGTAAGACAATGCCAGTTATGGAAACTTACACAAGCAATGAAGACAATAAGCCTGTTGATCTAAAGTGTTAACTACCAATCACTCTTATTTATTAAACAAGATTTCGGCTAGGCAACAGTGGCAATACTGGGGTCTTCACAGTTGGTAGGAAGCCAGGGATGGCTTATTCTCACCTCTGCTCAAGGTCCTTACCTTTATACCTGCTCTATCTCCTATGTTTCTTTTTAAAACTTGCACAAATCTTTTACTAAATCAGGCTAACTCTCAATATTACTCACAGTATCTGATTTATACGTTGCAAAATTACAAACAAATCCTAAAGATAACTGGACACTTTGGATTATCAGCACCCTCTTTCCATTAGCATGAAAAACGGTAAACTGCCAGTATGGAAATTACAAACATGTATAAAGGGTGAAGGATAGGTCAGATATTCTGTTGTCAGGTTAAAGAATGGATGGGGTTTCTAATCATGTGGATTAATGGGACCATAGATAACCTGAAGGGAAGTCTGGGTTTGGGTTATTTTTAGCTTAATTTGGGAGTTTTTACTGTAAAAACAAAATACATTGTATTTACTTTAGAGGATATAAATAACTTCCTGATAAAAATTCAATGTTACCACTTCATTCAAGGTGAGCATGTTTTTCCGTAAAATTATCATCAAAATGACTTAATCCAAAAATGGAAGGAAGCACATTTAAAAACCAGTCATTTGGGAAAAGACTAATTATTAATACTAATAACGGAACCAGACACTAACCATGACTGAGAAATACAACAAGAGAAGCAGGGAGAAGTGATTCATAACGCTGTAAACCAGTCTATATAGAGACTTACTGGACGGACTGAGTCTTTAGTTTCTCAATTGTGGAATAAAACAAAACATTACAACATGGAACTTTTCCCCCAAAGGAATGTGAGGAAAAGCTTTTAAGAGAAGCCTGGACAAATGACATGAGAAAATTTTGTAATGGCTAGGAGTACCGTATGTTTTTAATTCACCACTTAGAAAAGATGACCCTGAAAACAGCAGAATATGTGAGATCACAGAAAATGTGTCAGCTTCATGATTAAGCACATTATCCTAAACAGGCCCATTTTCTCTGTAGAGACAAGAAACTCTGCTCCGCTGTCACATAACACCAAACTTTATCATGACCATCTGTCCCAGACAGTATGAATTAAGTAGTCGGTCACTGCCACCAGGAAAAACACAGCAACATTCCATGGACAAAGCAAGCAACAAGATGTTGTACAAAGTAGACAAGATTAAGATGCAAAAGGCTTACTTCTAGTTGTAGTTTTAATATGCTTCCTGACTAAGCCATTCATCCTTTCTGGGTCTCCATTCCCAGAACTATAACAACAGGATGGCTTCCAAGGTACAAAGACCTCTAATACTTTATATATAAAAATTAAAATTAAAATTAAAATGTCAAAAAAGAAATCAAGAGCTCAATAAATGCCTTGCCCTCACAAGTCAGCCTCTGAGCAGAAGAAAGTTCAGGTTCAATAATCCACAGATAAATATTAGAGTTACCCTTAGATCCACAGAATAGAATTTTGAACGGTTTCACTTGGAGTTCTTCCCAAGTTATTGTCAGATAACTTTGTCAGATGAGAGAAGTCCACTTTATATAAAAGCCTAGTGTTCTTCAGACAGTAAAGCCATGGAGAACTCATTCTGTAAACAAGCTTCAACTATTATAGGAACAAAAAAAAAAAAGAACATGGTGGCAAAAATGAAAGAAAACCACCATCTAAACAGAACCAGTTTTATAGATAAGCTTAAAATTTGTTTTACATGCTGTGCTTCAGTGTGTGCCACTGGTACGCAATAAATCATTGGTTTATTTTGTTCTGTGGGAGACAAACAGGGTGTGGAAGCAGTTTTTCTCACAGGGTTACTTTATCCAAATGCAGGAAAATCCTGAGCTCTTTGGAGCTCCTAGATTCCAAAGACGGTCACGAAAAACCAACAAGAATAAATCACAGGTGAACCACTGCTTCTGTGAGTGTGTACATTTTTTTCAAAGGCTAAAAACCTTTCAAGATCATGTCACATTGACACCCATTATATGCTGACTAAACAGAGCCCCTGGAGGCCCTGTGCCTCAGCCCTTGAGTCTCCAGGACACCAGGTCTCCCCTCCAGCCTTCCTCGGCAGGATCTGCCTTAGCGCCAAGGCAGGTGGGGGAGGGGCACCGACAGGTTCCAGAGCAACACAAAGGCCTACAACCATGACACTCAGACTGCACTAGTCTAGGGGCCAGTTGCCTTTTAAGAAGTACCCTCAATCTTTTTGGCCACTTTCATCAATCCTTATTCACAGCCAGTTAGGTCAACCGCCCGGAGCAGGATGGAGCCAGACTTCTCACTACAACTCTTAACCTCAGGATCAGCCCTCAGTATCTGGAACTCAAATTCGGCTTCCTTTCACCTTCCCTCAGCTTGGTTCCTATTAAGTTGTTTTCTTTCCTAGCATACTAAAGGAAGAAAATATTTACTAAAATAAAGCGGGCAAAAGCCTCAAAACATATGGTAGACAAGATGCCTACCAAACATAGGTATCCCTACTCAATTACAGTTGTCAACCATTTATTATAGCACAATGCAGAATGTCTTTGGGGAAAACCAAAGACTATAACCTTAAAAAAAAAAAAAAAAAGAAAGAAAAAAAAAGCCACATACCTAAAAATGGAATCCTCACGAGACAAGGAAAGCCAAGATTTTGATCTACTCTTGGGTTAGGCTTAGCCTTTGAGAATATAACAATGGCCAAACTAAGCTGCACATGACCACGGGGAGTGATTAGGGCTGAATTAAAATAAGGCATTGTCAGGTATTTTGAACATTACAGTAAAAGCTGGAGAAGAGCAGAATATCATTCAATAGTTTGCACATGTGACCACAATTCAAGGAAAAAAATCCTTTAAAAAATTTTGTTTTAATATTTTTGAGAGGAGAGAGAGAGACTGCACGAGCAAGGGAAGGGCAGAGAAGGTGACACAGAATCCAAAGCAGACCCCAGGCTCTGAACTGTCAGCACGGAGACCAACATGGTGCTCAAACCCATGAACTGTGAGATCATGACTTGAGTCGAAGTCCGACACTCAACCGACTAAGTCACCCAGGTGCCCCAGGAAAAAAATCTCCTTAGATGGCTAATTGATGAAACCCTCCCTATCATATTGAGCAGTCATATTCCTTCCACGTGGTTTCCTGTACAAAGAGGTTCTATTCCCTCCCCCCACCTCACGAGGAAACATCAATGATTACATCATTACTACTTACATTCAAAGCATTCTTTGCAGCTTCTGCTTCTGAACGACTGTCAAAACTGACAAAACCTACGGGCTGAGGAAAGAAAAAAAATATGAAGAAAAAACATATCAGGGGACATATATTTTTCTGGGTCAAAGGTGATGTCAAACTGAAGAGCTAAGATAAAGAAATGACCACAGGCAATGGGTAGAAGAAGTAAGAAAGCCAGTTCAAAAGAATCATGACGCAGTGGCTTAGCCAAACTTCTAACATGAATCAATAGGGATTGTGAAGAGTGGTTCTTCAAGGGCACAGCTGGGGATTCAGAGGATCATAAAAAAAAATCTAGAAGGGGTTGGAAGGTGAGCAGCAGTGAACAAGAGAATAGAGGAAAACTTGGGTCAAGAGGCTCTACTTTCCTAAATCAAATTCACTGTACCTCAGTTTCTTCATCTTTTAAAATGGAAAGAGAACCGAATCACCTTTTGGTACACTGTAAGTGCAAGGAATACAATGACACAATGATAAAAGCCCTGAACTCTCACTGCACGATCAAATTTATAAAATGCATTTCCATTGCAAATCCCAAGGGATACCTTAAAAAGTTTAACTAGGTGTGTAAACCAAATTGTTCCAACTGAATAGAGAGGAGTGATAATCCCTCTGGACTCAGTATCTTCTAGTCCAGAAAGGTGCTTGCAACATAGCTTACTCACAATAAATCAGAGAATACCTTGCTGAGAGATGAAAGTGACTGAGAGGTGAACCTGCTAAGGTATTCAGCATGGGGGGGCGGGGGGGGGGGCATATAGCTAAAAATTTTCAAGAAGCTTATAGAAGCTATCAGGGTCTTGGATTACCACCCTCCATTCTGCACCTTCTGTGCTCTACTCTAGACTTGAGACTATACCTGTGATTTTAGGAGTTAGAAACACAGGAAAGACAGCACGATTCCTCCCAACAGATAGTTACACTGACTACAAAATTTTGCCTATTCAACCTTTTTTTAAAAAGGAAGAAATGGGAATAATTGGATCATTTGTTTTGAATATACAGACCAATCCCAACATAACCACGCTGGAGGCATTACATTTGCTTTCCTCAGGGACAGCCTCAGATATCCTAGCTGGAGACAATGGAATTATGAATCATTTTCCTGTGCTAATTCCTAACCAATCTCACCCTTAATTTTAAGTCAACAACAAAAACCAAATCCCAATGAGAATAAAAAAAGAGAATGCTCAGGCCCCAGTAACATTCCTGAAGAAAGTCAATTCAAATTTATTGTAGTAGTGATCATTTATATTCAAGTTTGAAATTCTTACCTGCTTAGATGTGAGCTTTATAAGAGAACCCTCGTAGCCCTGAAAATTAATAAGAACCAAATTTAGACCAAAAGACACTAAGGAAAAAAAAAAAGCAATTAAAAAAATGTTTTTTGAGTGAGCAAGCAAGAGGGGCAGAGAGGGAGGGAGAAAGCATCCCAAAGCAGGCTCCACGCAGTTTGTGCAGAGCCCAACACAGGGCTCAAACTCCAAATCATGAATGAGATTATGACCTGAGTAGAAATCAAGAGTTAGAGGCCTAATTAACTGAGCCACACAGGTACCCCCCAAAAAACAATTTTAATGGCATCTTGCTCAAGTAAAAAGGAGTCCTTTGGCTACTACTAACTCTTCTTTCAAATGCCTCTTAAGGTAATTGAGAAAGCAAATTTTACACACACATGCACGCACACACCTACCTATGCTTCCACACTTAATGCCTAAAACAAATCATATCCTGAAATTTATGCGTGTATCTATGTTTCTTTTCCTTATTTTTTTTTTCAATGAAATTATACAATAGTAGGAAAATGGGTTCCTGTCGACAGGTCTTTTTCATTTTCCAGAACTAGGAGAGTGAAAGGAGTAAATTTAGTTAAGCTAGGAAGATATCTTACTAAATTTGTGATTAAGTACGTGATGACTTGGTCATGGGTCTGCTATAAAATAACATTAAAACATTAAGAATGTCCCCTAAGTAGAACTACTTATGCAAAACTTCAAACTGCCAGGAGAAGTCAGGCAAGTAGTGATGCTAAATTCTGTTGAGTTATTTTGCTTACTTATTGGAGCAGCCACTTTTCATCCTGGTATTCTGACTGGAACATGCCAAGATTCCCTGTTGGCTTCTTACTGCAGATCATCCTCAAGAAGGATAGAAACCCTCCCTTTTCACTCCCCTCCCTTCACCCCTCCTGGCTCCTCAGGTTAAGGATAACAAAATGTGTTTATTTCTGAAAATAATCAATAGCTGGTGACTTGCACTGATGGATGACTCAAGGGGGAAAAAAACACCACTTGACATGATTGACCACCACACATATCAGTGCCAAGACAGATTTGCAGACTAGGGTCAGCCTCCAGGGACTTTAATTAAAAGAGGGTTGTTAGGAATGTACCAGGGTCCTGACTCTAGCGTTGGGGTTTCTGGGCAGGATGTTGGGATTGATTCATCCTCCTATCTTCCCAGCAGAGAACTATGTTACCAATTAGCTACTGTCAACATTTTACCTCAAAGACCTTGAGCTCTTCTGGCCAGAGAGGTCATGATTCACAGCCCTGCCTCTTCCTTTTTCAAGGTGCTGTCTCTGAAAAACTTGGGGGTTTAAACACTCTGAAGGCCTCAGAGGCAAAGGACAAATGGATATTTCACTCAAGTACACCACCACCGGTAGCGATATATCGTGCTCTCAAGTCACAAACTGAAAAACAGCATCACAGACTAGTTCAGAACATGGATGGGGGAGTCAAATTGCTTGGGTCTGAATCCTAGCCCTGTCATTTATTATGTGTAAACTGGAGCAAAATTTGTTGTTATACAAGTTTCATTTTCCTCATCTGAAAAACTGAGGCCAACCCACATGGAGTATGATGCAATTTAAATGGAGTAGTTCATGTAGGAAGGCTTGCTGGCTCACTCTCTCTATACACACAAATACATAACAGTATTCTGTCCTTTTAGATGATCAACTCAATTAAAAAGTCCTTATCCTACAAAAGGGACAGACAGTAGAAATGGCAGCCCTGCAGAAGATACTCAGGAAATCCTATGAAATTGACACTCTCCTCACAACATCATCATCTTTTTTCCCCCACTTCCTCTCAACTAAGCACATCTAACCCTTCTGTTTCCTTCCCTCTGTTCCGTCATCATTGTTACAGTAAGAGGATGGCTATCAGAATAGACACAGGTCTATTAATACATGGTGCCTTCCCGGCACGTGACCTAGATTTGTTGGTGTTTAACAGACTGCCCCTTCAACCTCCTATCTTCCTTTCCTACCCAGATGTTTTCAACTGTTACATCCTACTCTCTCCTTCTCCCTGAGAAGCTAAACTCTGTCCCTCAGTCTGTCTTGCCTCTGTGGCTGGGGTCTTGCTTCAACACAATGGAGGTCTGATCATTAATCAGGATGGCCCACCACCTAATCGTAAATGTGCTCCTGGACACTGCTGCTAACACGTTCTCACTGACCAGCTCAGATACAAGCCCTGAATTCATCATGACTTCTACATGGTCTCCTTGAGGGCCTAGGCCTCCAGCCCACAGTGTACCCAGTCCCATTTTTCTCTTATCCTCAACACAGGCTAGTCTTCAAGGTTTCTCCTTGGTGGTCCAATGCCCCGTTACATTCTCAATTCCAGCAAGGTTAAATAAGTATCTTGAATGTGATTTTACCTTGATAGTCCTAATGGACAGGCAGCTGTGTTGAGTATTACATGATGTGCCAGCATACCAAGTAATTCTTTAAAATTCTGTTTTCCTTTGTATGAAATTTAGGACATTCTTCTCACAGGAAAACAGTGGGTACGTTGTCTAAATAGATATACTTAGTTTAAAAGTATATTTAACTTATGTATCCAAAGAATAGTATTAAGAACAGCATTTCCACTAATAAACCTTGTAGGAATACGGCTTAACTTATATTACTGCACTGGTAATATAAGTAACAGTAATTGATAGAATTTTTGGTCAACTGTACTCAAAAGAATACTCCCGATTTGCAGATGATAAACAGGGAAGACACGAAGGCTGTTCTACGTGCAGAAGAGCCAGATGCAGGTCCACATTAGAAAGAAGAGAGACTTTTCTAGATTAGCTGTTGGGGAGGACAAAACACTGGAGACCATACAGTGAAACTGAGCTGTTAACTCTCCTTTAGTGACCAACCTTGTAAGAGGGTCACCTTATAAGACGCTTTCTCAAACGTATCATTTCTTCTTGCAGAAACCCCACAATGCTCATACACACACCTTCTGTTGCCTTTTTTTTTTTTTTTTTTTTTTAAATTTCTCAAAGAGAAAAAGTACCTTAAATGGTCTGAAAAGCAGATAGAGCTCCCGAGGTTTGATATCCAGAGGGAGACCACTGACAAACAGGGTCCGGACCTGGAAAATAAACAGAAGTGATCAAGAGAGTGGACAATCCAGAGAACAGCTCTCACCTGCAATCTCAGAAACACACTCCTTCATATACTTCACAAGTCCTACCTAGTTCATATTTTTTCCCATAACCCAATTAGTACTCTAACAATGGCATTTACAAACTTATTTCTCCTTTCCCAATTAGCCATTACCTGATTCTAACCCTATAAAGGGAAGAGGTCTACATAGTTAAAAGTATCAGCTTATGGGGGGGGGGGGGGGGGGGGGGGGGGGGGGGGAAGTCATGAGAACAGCAAATCTACCACCTCTCTGCTCTATATCAAATGACTGCAGAACATGGTTCCAAAATAAAAATCTGAACAATTTCTGGTTTTTCCTGTTTGTCCTTGCCTCTCCCTCATCGGCATTAATAATTAATTTTAATAAATGTAAAAAGGTTGTTGAATAACCCAAACACATTTAAATAGTAGCCAAAATGCATAACTCTCCATCTGCTCAGTTCCAAAAGAGCAGGGAAGACTTCACTGACCTATACCCCCTAAGGCCTAAGGTACAAATTACGTGATTAATTTCTACCGAAATACAGAACACTGATGACACACTTTTATTTGGGAGGACTGGAAAAAACACGTTAGCCTTTGACTGGGGACTTAAAGAATAGGAAGAATATTATCACACAGACAAAGTGCAAACAGAGAAGAAAAAGACTCAGAGGCAGAGAAAATACTAATAACCAATGCAATGAACCGGAGGGTGGCACAGTGGATCCTGGAAGAAGGGTGAGCCAAAACTGAACAGGTACCCGAGGATCAAACCACAGGGGGCATCAAAAGTCAATGGCTCAGGAATCTGGTGTTCACTGAATAGGCGGAGAAGTCACTGAATCATTATCACCATGTCTTCTTTCTACTTCGTGTGTTTTGTGGGCCTTTAGTCAAGTTTTCTACACCTTCCCACACAGAGAGATGTAATGAACATGTAATATTGTTAAAATTTAAGATGTACAAACGTAAGGATTCAATATACTTATATACTTATATGTTGGTAGTCACCACCAGAGTATTAGCTACTGAGTCATCTAATCAACCATTTCTTCTTTGTGGTGAAAACATTTAGGATCTACTGACTTCCCAGTATAATACAGTATTGGTAGCTATAATCACATTGCTGAGCATTAGATATCCATAACTTATCCAACTTCTAACTGGAAATCTGTATCTTTGACCAGCATCTCATTTGCCCCATCTTGATCCCCTGGTAACCACCATTCTACTCTGTTTCTATGAGTTTTGACTCCACCTCCACATAATCTATTCTTCTTCTCTACTCAGGCTGATACAATTTGACAGAGTTCCGCATCAGGTATCATGTTGCTACTTTATGAAAAATTCAATGCTGTATTGTTGACCAACTAGAAATCTAGATTTTTCTTCAGTGCAAAACTGGGAGATTTTCTAGAACCCTAATGCTCTCTATTGATTTTGGTTGTGAAGAAGCACAAATCAGGCAAAACCCTTTATTGACCTACCATACAGTAAAATGTCATGCCATTTGCATACAGGTGTGTAATCAACACTATAATGATATAAACAGCCTCAGAATCATGAGGGCCTGTTATTCATTCATATTCTAGATAACTTTATTGTGCTATAGTTGATACACAGATGACCCCTGAACACAGGTTTCAACTATGTATGTGGTCTACTTACAGGCAGATTTTCCCCCCAATATAGTTTAGTACTATAAGTGTATTTTCCTTTCCCTATGATTTTAATAACTTTTCTCAGCTTGTTTTATTGTAATAATATAGCATACAATATATGTAACATACAAACTATGTGTTACCTGTACAACTTCAACAGAAGGCTATTGGGAGAGTTAAGTAATAAGGGAGACAGAAGTTACATGTGGATTTTTGGATTTTTGACCGTGCAGAGGACGGTGCTCCTAATCCCCTACAGGGATCAAGGGCCACTACATAATAAACTGTACATTTACAATTTGATAAACATTAAAAAAAATTCTTAGAGAGTGTGTGCTCCTTCACTATGGGGGTGAGGGGGATCCTAAGCAGGCTCCACACAGTCAGTGCACAGCCCAAAGCAGTGAGATCGTGACCTGAGCCGAGATCAAGAGTCAGATACTTGATCAACTGAGCCACCCAGGCACCCCTGCAATTTGATATGTTTTGACATATGTATAACCTGTGAAACCAACACAACAATCAAGATAATTAACATATCCACCATCTCCCTAAGTTTCCCGCTACCCTGTCTTACCATCCGCATCCCCAGGCAATCACCAATCTGTGCCTTCTGTCACTATGATTATAAATGGTCTAAAGGTTTATACAAATGGAGCCATAAAGAACATATTCTTCTTGTCTGGCATTTTTACTTCAGCATAACTATTCTGAGATTCACCCACTGTAGCATTATCAATAGTCTATTCCTTTTTTACTACTGAGTAGTATTCTGTCCTAAGGATACAGTTCATTTATCCATTCATTTGATGGTACAGGACATTTGGGTTATTTCTAATTTTTGCTTTTACAAATAAAATGGCTTGGAGATGAACATGCACTGATTTGTCCAAGTCTTTGTATGAATATGTTTTCTTTCTTCTTGGTTAATTACCTAGAAGTAGAAGAGCTGAATGATACGGTACGTATAGACTTAATTTTTTTAAAAACTGCCCTTCAATTCCTTCTTTTATTACCCAGAACATGATAAATGCTATGTACTTAAAAACAAACATATATTCTATTGCTCTTGGATAGTACTGTTTTACAAATGCTGACAAGGTTCAATTTATCTTTTGCCTTCTCCCATCTCCCTCAACTTTGCCAGAGATAAAGACTCTTTTTCCAGGAACTTTCTTTTATCAAAGTTAAGGCCAAATTACTGACGATTGCCAAAGACACAGATGAGGAGGGAATCCTGTATTCAGTGTGCCCTCATTACCATCCACAATGTTCTTCCCACAGTCCAAAAAAGTAAACACCATCTGTCCTTGGCTGCTCAAGCCAGGACGATCTAGAAACCGAGGGAATCCCAGCTCCCATTCACTCTGACTTTGATGAGTAGTACCCAGTATGTTTGACATTATGCCAGGTGCTGACTATATGACAAATTTCCAGGGAAATATGTAATAAGCAGATTCTATGGTTTAAACGCTGGAGTACCATTTGTCCATTAGCTATGTGACAGATATTAATTAAAATTTAGGGAGTTAACTTAGAAAATAAACTACCATTTACAGTATTGTTCTAAAGAAAAATACTTTACAAACTTCAAGTCAAACAGTTTACCAACAAAACATAAATCGGGGGGGGTTTCAAAATATTACGTGATGTAAATTAAGGCTCATTTACATCAATAACATGTACTATTATGCAACCGATAAAAATTACTGTCAAGAAAAAGAATTATGTTCAAGGAAAAAGTACAAATAGTTCGATTTTATTCTGTACAACAGCCCACACCCATATGTATTGAGAGGTATAACACGCCTTTGTGGGACATACACACCAAAACAGTTATATTTATATGGCTTACCCGAGTGGTGGAATAAGTGATTTTCATGTTGATTAGCTTTAATACACATGTATTAGATAACTTTCTTTAGTGGAGAACTGCCTAGATTTTTTTTTTTTTTTTTAGGAAACTAAACAATGTCACTATTTACATCAATAAAATTGTTTATAAGAGGAAACTTAATTGTAAACATTTCAGAATTAGAAGTGATGCTGATATTAGTATCCCAAAGTGTTATACTTGAAATAAATTGCACTCCCATTGGCCCTAAGTTTGCTACGCACTCACAGATGACAAGAGGCTCAAAGAAACAATTTTGTTCTAACTGGAGGCAACTAAAATTTCTAGTATTTTATTTACACATGGACACAAGTTACATTTCCTATAATCTAGTGAATCTCATCTCAAAAGCCTTCCTAGATATCTCATCTCTCACTGAAGAGAGACTGTCTCCTGACAAAACAGATGGACTAGAAGAAAGAATTTTTAAATAATTACATTATGTATTTATGAGTACAACTAAAGGTCACTTAAATCCAGTACTTGAAATCTACATGCCTCAAATCCTTTCCAAACCTTCTCAGACTAGGAAATATTAAGTTAAAAAAAAAATCATGGATAATGAATGGAAAAACCTCTTCCTGAATATCTAACTCCTGCTATTTCATTGTGACTAGGTTCTAGATAGTGGGGATAAAAAAGGTGGGGGGGGGGGGGCGGCTCCTGGGTAGCTCAGTCAGTTAAGCATTCAACTTCTGCTCAGGTCATCTCACGGTTCACAGTTCAGGCTCTGTGCTGACAGCTCAGATTCTGTGTCTCCCCCTCTCTCTGCCCCTCCCCCACTCATTCTCTCTCTCTCTCTGTCAGAAATAACACAAACATAAAATTTTTGTTTAGAAATAGTTTAGTTCCCCCCTTCTCACCCCATTTTTTTTAAACCTTAACCATTAAATAGGATAACATTTGTCTTTACTATGTCTGTGGAAATCACAAAGGTAAAGCATGATTCTTGCTTGCAAGGAGCTTAGGGCCAGTGAAGGAGATAGAACATGCAAATAAAAATGGTAACAGAAAGCTTAATTCATTCACAAAGTAACCGAAAGTGAGGGGAAAGTCTGAGACATGTAAATAATCAAATAGGGAAAAAAGGTCCCAAAACAACAAATGGAAGATACCCAAAGAACTTTGTGGCAGGGTCAATCATTATCCAAGGCAGCCCTTCATTTACACAGATGTGCCTGGCACCATGCCTCTAGCATCACAGATGTTTACTTTGTCAGATACACGGGGAAACACATTTCTTAGTCAAGGACACAACATGCCTCATAGAAGTGCAAGACATGAAGCTGCTGACAGCTCTATCCCAAAGGGACGCTAATGGATTCTGTGGATGTACCTCCAACTTCATCTTCACACCACAACAGAACTGAAGGAAATGCCAGGGGGAATCTCCTGTGCTGGACAGGAAGAGCAAGACTTCTTTGCTCATTTATCTGGCATTCCCTATAGAGGCCCCAGTTGCATTTTGGATAAAACTAACCATGGGTTCTTCAGGGGCAGTGCCAGTTCCCACCTGAAAGACAAACCACATATCAGTGAGGAACTTCTAATTTAATAAATTCTAATTCAGTAAGTAAAGTCCTTGTGTCAGGTTTGAGTTTTCCTGGATCAAAAGGTCAAAGGAGGCCCTGAAATGGAAAGGTCCTACGTTTAACAAAGAACACACATTATCCTGCAGGTAATCTAGACATTAAAGTATAAACCAATAGATAAATGCTTCATTTCAGTACAGAGCAGAGAATAATCACACTTTCCAGCCAGTGGCCCTATCTGGTAAACATCACAGTGTCCAAGACTCTACGCCTACGGGCATTTCCTGTGTATGTTTTTTAGTTGTTTATAAGAAGATGTTAGGGATCACTTATGTCTAAGCTGCTCTGAGCTGACCTCTTGAGGTGCATTTAAATTCACAGGATTGGGAAAAGCTATTTCTCATTTTCTAATGATTCATTAAGCCACTAATTTGCATCATTCTAATGAGTGAAACCCGATGGTACTTCTACCTATGATAACCTATCCTCTGCAAGCTCTCTATCCACCTACCCACATTCTTAAACCTATAAATGCAAACTCCAAAAGCAGCTTTCAAAGGTGCTATAGGCTTACTTCTTTTGGAGTAACCATTCCACTCTGTAAATATACTTATGTGTTTCAAAGATCTTTCAGACTGTTTTAGTTTGCAGTCTCTTATTTGATAGTGTGTAAACATAATCCTAGGCAGAGTGCATAGTCTATAAATCTCTCTTAGATTACTTTAGAAATCTACAAAAGAATACTGTATATTCACAGGAGACAATAAATGTTTGCATGTCAACACCTCTGGCTGACAACACCTCTGGCTGACAACACCTCTGGCTGACAACACCTCTGGCTGACAACACCTCTGGCTGACAACATGGCAAACAAAAGGAGGTAACCAAATCTGCGAGGCACAACTGTATGACTATGGTTACAACATCAAATGACAGATACTCATATGACAAAAAGGTAGAAAAGGTTAATAACATTATTAGAGACAAGTTTAACTAAGAAAAAAGGAAGGAGATATAAAGAATCAGAATCAAGGGAGAAAAACAAGAAAGACTGAAAATGACATAGACCAAAAGACAAACAGATCACAAAAAAATTCAGGACTGTACACACAGTAACATAGACAGATCAATATATGGTTACTAGTAAAATCACTCCCATTTCAACTTACGATTTAAACATACTTATGTATAAATAAGTCCCAAATCCACTATGAAAGGGTAATTCACAAGGTTTTTTGAAAAGATACTCAAAATTGCTAGCTTGCACATTTAAAATGGTGAGTAGATATCCAGATCTACTGACACAGAAGAAGGCTCCTATTAAGTGAAAAAGTGAACACCAGAATTTGCCTACAATCCCAGTTTTTTTTGTTTTTTTTTTTAAATTTTTTTTTAATGTTTTATTTATTTCTAGGAGAGAGAGAGACAGTGTGAGCAGGGGAGGGTCAGAGAGAGAGGGAGTCAGACTGAAACAGGCTCCAGGCTCTGAGCTGGCAGTCAGCACAGAGCCTGACGCGGGGCCCGAACCCACGAACCGCGAGATCATGACCTAAGCGAAAGTCGGACGCTTAACCAACTAAGCCACCCAGGCGCCCCTACAATCCCAGTTTTTAAAATTTTTTTAATGTTTTATTTCTGAGAGAGAGAGAGAGAGAGAGAGAGAGAGACAGAATGAGCAGGGGAGGGTCAGAGAGAGAGGGAGATGCAGAATGTGAAGCAGGCCCCAGTCTCTGAGCTGTCTGCACAGAGCCCAATGTGGGGCTCGAACCACGAACCGTGAGATCATGACCTGAGTCGAAGCTGGATGCTTAACCAACTGAGCCACCCAGGCTTACAATCCCAGTTTAATTCCTTCAAGTATTAGGAGTTAGTATATGCTACCAAAAAAAAAAGAAAAAAAGTACTGAAATAACGTTTACTAAATTACTGTTCTATCAATAGCAGGGAGAGAAGGTAAAATTATTACAGAGAAGTTTAGTTTTACATATTTATACATGGAGGTATTTAAATATTCAGAAGCAGAAACCATTTCTTAAAAAGAACATAAGCCCACATAGATCTCCTTCATTAGAAAATAGGAACCTTGGGTGCAACCTATCCTTCTGTCCTTAGCTAGTCTCATTTTTCTGCCTGTGGCTCCAAAGGGACAAATTAGATCTAGCAGATGTATGTATTTAGTTTGCTTCACATTCCAATTCTGAGGAAAGTCCGTGTTTCTTTGTACTTTCACCAAAAATAAGATCTAGCCAAAATCAGGCAACAATGGACCCTAAATTAAGGCCTAGGAGCAGGACCATCCTGGGTTCAGTCAAAGGTCCTCTTGGTTTGTCAACACCCTACTTCCCACTAAGACAACAACCCAGGGATCACACACTCCCCAACTCCCAAGAAGTGCCAGCTTTCTTCAGAGACCAGGTAATATAAACTTGGTTTCAGGGACAGAAAAGTTAAAGAACTCCAGCCACATACCTGTGCAGCATAAACCCAACAGAGCTGGGTTATTTTAAGACACGGCGGGGGAGGGGGTTCAGAGTCCTGCTTTTAAATTTTACATACAGATTAATTTACTCGCTTCAAATAAAGTATTGATGGATTTAATTTTTTTAATGTTTTATTTGTTTCTGAGAGAGAGTCAGGGGGCGGGGGGGGGCAGGCAGCATGAGCAGGGGAGGGTCAGAGAGAGAGGGAGACACAGAATCCAAAGCAGGCTCCAGGCTCTGAGCTGTCAGCACAGAGCCCGATGCGGGGCTCGAACCCACAAACTGAAATCATGACCTGAGCCGAAGTCGGACGCTCAACCGACTGAGCCACCCAGGCGCCCCGTATTGATGGATTTAGTTATTTGCTTCTTCTGTAAGCATCACCTGAAACAAGAAACTCCGAACAGTGAACCCTGCTGAGGATGGTCTTGTCATCTCATTTCCAAAGGCAGCTTTGTTGGCCTGCTATGATTTAGCATTCGTGTACTGCCACTATGAAAATGGATTACCACAATCATTAAAATGGTCTGCCAGGAATTTTATTCTGGTTGCAGCTCAACAGAAATTGACCAGCCTTTGGTGAAGCTCCAGTTTCCTATTGGCACTTATTTCAAGATGGGATAAGTGGTCAAGTTCCACTCTCCTGGCCACCTACTGGATTTAAACACACATTCCATTACCAGCCCTGGGAAGGTTAAGTTTTGGTACAGACACCTAGGACTAATTATGGGATAGAGGGGTTATTACTACGTTGTTATGAGCTCCCAGGTTTCAGTTTGAGATTGATAATCTAAAATGTAATGATCTATATTGCAAGTCTTCCTAGTTCTGAGGGACCTAGTAGTGTTTGCCCTAAGTGATATTCAATTGTAGAAGATCACTATCCACAGAATAACCAAATTCATCCTCTTACTTTGGGTCCCAGGACACCAGGGTGCATTTGACAAAGCAATCAGAAAGTTTCCAGTAGGATCAGAAGAAGGAAGACGACTCATGGGAGCACATACAGAATGGAACAGCCATGGTTCCATAAACTCGTATGTGCAGAGCTCAGAACATGCAAAGGAAACAGAGAAAGCAAGTTAGGATTGGGTACATCACAGCACTGTGTTCGCGGAGGAGACAGCCTGGCCTAACCCAGTGTCAGTCAGATGGTCTCAATCTTCCGGTTTCACAGGATTGCTTAAGACCAAAGTCCAACCTAGGCCATACCTTATGTCTACTATATACCTAAAAGGGTAAGTCACAAATCAAGAATTTCTAGGGTTTGAAACCACTCGAGAATAGGTAGATGTGTCTGTACAAGTGAGCCCTTAACTTCGTTATTAAGAAATCTCCTTAGTCCTGTCAGATACAAAGGGAGGTGGGTACCAGAAGCAAATCAGGAATGTGGAGTCTGCCAGGAAACTAGATACGTAAATGTGCGCAGGTAAGAACCTAACCTCATTACGAAGTTCGTGGAGTGCTGCCAAACCTAGTATATGGTTGTCAGGTTCTTCGGGTTCAAAAAGAAGCCCCTTATAAAATCAGGATACTGTATCCCTTTACCTCTGGTCCTCTTCTTATCTACCCTGGCTTCCCTTAGTCCCTTTAAGTCAATGGTTTGATGGCTTGCTCTGTTTCAACCCTGGAGAGCCCATAGAATCCTACTCTTCATTCAATTACACTACCTGCATTGCTAAACATGAAGATTTTTAAACATATTCATTAATGCAGCGTATTGTAAACTGAAGTTTGCATTCTAATCCCCTAAAGTGTACTTGCCCTTAGGATTTTAATCCTATAAAGTACGCTGAAGTTGAATGTCCGAAAGATTATCTGGGCTATCCGCATACAGACTTTTCCATGCACTGACAAAATGAAATACAAGCAGAAAAAGAGCTTATCAAAATCTCAAGCCCTCTCTTTCTCCTTCCGCACAGTTCGGGTGATTGAACAGATCTGCTTCACGAAGTAAGCAAAAAGTCATTCCACCTCTCCCAGCTATACAGAAAAAAGCTATCCCAAGCAACACAGTTTCTCGTCGTCACATAAATTACCTGAAAAAAAAAATTTTCACTATCAGTGGCTATGGTGCCAACACTGCCCAGGGCTGTAAAGGATTTGTTTTTGACCTCAAGTGGATAAAGTTCATCTGAGGAACTTGATCCCACTGCAAACTTCTGTGCACTCTTAATAACCATCCATAATGCACCACAGTTCTAACAGAACTAGAAAGCTGTGGAAAAAAGGTTTGTTTCCCAATATGTAATTGTGGTAAATGACTCTTATAAGGAGTTAAATTCTTTGGTGCCAGGTCAGCTCACATTCAAACTCAATATTCTTCCCCATATGATAGTGATGAACATCCAAGTACTTCGCAGTTAAGTGCTAAGTATCTGTATAAGGAACTAAACGAGTAAATGTAAAACTGAGTCACAGTACTGGGAGTGAAGCAGAAGAGAGAACCACATAATTTATGAACATCCAGATATGGAGGAGTATAAGGAAATAAAATCCTTGTTATTTTTATATGCATTCAACAGGTTAAGTACTCAAGACAGTAAAAAGGATATGTACTAAAACAACAAATAATAAGCACTTGTGTGGAACTAGCCTGCTGGGATTCAAATCCCAGTTCTGCAACTCACTAGCTATGAACACCCTGGACAAGCCCCTTCGCCCCTCCCATTCAGAAATTTCCTCAAGTTGGAAACAGAATCAATGGTACCTACTTGTGATAATATTTAAATATGTCCACAGAATTTTTTGTACTCTTCCACTTCAAGAGGTGAAGCTGGATTTCCCTCCCCTTCACTTAGTGATCCACCTCTAATGAAAAGAATAGCACATAGTGTGTTAACTTCAAACACTACGTCAAACAAGGCACTGTGGCTTCCTCAACAGAAACAGGCCCTTGGATCATTGGCTCTGGGGAGGCCAGCTGCTATGTCACACTGATACTCAAGGGACAACATGGAGAAAAATTTAGAGTTTGAATTAGCCTAGACAGGAAACTAGACACATAAATGTGTGCATGTGATAGGAACTGAGAGGCCTCTGGGCAAAAGTCATGTGATGCGGCCTTCCTGGAAGATCTTCCAGCCCCAGTCAATGCTTCAGATGACTGCAGCCCCCAGCTAAAAACCTACTGACTCTATCCTCAAGAGGCCTTGGGCTAGATCCACCTAGCAAAGCTTCTCCTAAATGCCTGACCCTTAGGAAAGTGTGAAATGATAAATGTTTAAGTCGTTTAATCCTGGAGTAATATCTTAACAAAGTTGCTGGAAGGATTATATAAATTCACAGAAGTGAGATGCCTCAAGTTCAGTACTAGGTTCCTAGTAAGGGCTCAGAAAGTTTTAGTCTGTATTAAAGTAGCTTAACAGCATTCAAAAGAAGATCCACTTTCATGCTCCAAAGGCAAATCAGTCCTTAGGCTGCAAATGATATTATCATGCAAATGTTATACACAGGCTTAAAGTGAGCAGAAAAAAGTTTGCACAGTAAAAGGAACATGCTTAAGTATTTTCCATAATATGAACCCCAAAAGCGTGACTCAGAGTCCCTTTATTACCATTTCTCTACCTCTAGAAGGCCAGGAGCAAATCCCACTCTGGCCAGCTCCTCACCCTCTGGCTGTTCATGCATCCTCAACTATTATTTCTTCGTATGACACGCATCAAACATAAAGGGAGGGGAAATCTCTTCATTCTATTGAAGATTCTTAAAATTATCAAGGTTAATGATTTAAGTATTCCTATCAAAGAAAAAGCAACAAATTTTGAAGGGACATTGGGCAAACTGTCAATCTCTAAAATCTTTAATTTGGAAATAATAACATCTGCCTTCTTCCTACTTTTACAGAAAATTAAAGTATGAATTAACTTAAGTATCATCATTCAAGGTACTGAAGGTACTTGAAAAGTATAGTTTACTCAAGTTGAGAACATTTCTGATTGAACCAATCACTACTTTTTATTGTATATAATATTTTAGCTACATTATATATTTGATTAGTACCAATAACTCATTAAATCTTCAACTTGCTTAATATCCATCCTGGATTGAATCCTCTCATAAGATACAAAAATAAAGAGAATACCAACGCTGGAAAGGATGTGAAGAAACCCAATTTCTTATATACACTGCTGGCAGGAATGTAAAAAGGTACAATCAGTCTAGAAAACAGTTTGGCAGTTTCACATAAAAAAAATGCAATTACCATACAACCTAGCAATTGCACTCGAGTCTTTTTATCCGAGAGAAATGAACATTTAGGTTCACACAAAAACCCATACACGATTATTCGGAAACCTTTGATTCATAATCACCAAACACTGGAAATAAGCCAGCTGTCCTTTAATGGGCGAATGGTTAAGCAAACTGGTAGGTCTATACAATGGAATATTACTCAGCAATAAAAAGCAATAAACTATTAATACAAAACACATGGATAAATCTCAAGGGAATTATACTGAGTAAAAAATAAAACAATTCCTAATTACATACAGCATGATTTTATAGGACATTTTTGAAATGATGAAATTACAGAGAAGAAAAGCAAAGGAGTTTGCAAGAGTTACGGACAAAGGCGGAATAAGGATTCCCTGTGGTAATGGGGTTAATCCGTATCATCTTAAATATGGTGGTGGTGGATACACAAACCTGCACATGTGATAAAATTACACAGGGCAACACACACACACACACACACACACACACACACACACACACACCTGGGGAAATCTAAACGAGTGGATTCTATCAATGGTTTTTTTTTTTTTTTCTTAATTTTTTTATTTCTGAGAGAGAGATACAGCATGAGCAGGGGAAGGTCAGAGAGAGGGGGAGACACAGGCTCGGAGGAATCCGAAGCAGGCTCCAGGCTCTGAGCTGTCAGCACAGAGCCCGATGCGGGACTCGAACCCACGAGCCATGAGATCATGACCTGAGCTGAAGTCGGACGCCCAACTGACTGAGCCACCCAGGTTCCCCTAATGTTAATTTCTTGATTGTGATATTGTGCGAAAGTTTTACAAGATGTTCTCATTAGGGACAAGGCACACAATCTCTTACTTCTTATAACTGTATATGAACTTACAATCATCTCAAAGTTTAAAGTATACAGTTAAAAAAATACTAACAAATGGGGCAACTAGGTGGCTTAGTCTGTTGACCTTCCGACTTTGGTTCAGGTCATGATCTCAGGGTTCATGAGTTCAAGCCTCACATCTGGCTTACTTCTCTCAGCACAGAGCCTGCTATGGATCCTCTGCCCCCACCCCGCAAACTGCCCCCCCCCCGTCCCGCCCCCGCTTGCACACTCAAAAAACAAAAAAAAAAAAAAGCCTGACACAAGTAATTACATAAACGTTAATCAAGATATTTACATCAGTTGGTAAAACTAGGATGTAAAACTATATAAGTTCCTATGCATTTCTAAGCTCTAGCAGAAAACTGGTCTTCTCATTGATTTTTTAATTGGCAAGATTCAGAATTATAAAAGACACTAGAACCAAAAAAATGCAACTCTTAAAGGAAGTATGTTTTACTCAAATTACAATTTTTTTAAATTATTTTTTTAACGTTTATTTATTCTTGAGAGACAGAGCATGAGCAGGGAAGGGGCAGAGAGAAAGGGAGACACAGAATCCGAAGCAGGCTCCAGGCTCTGAGCTGTCAGCACAAAGCCTGATGCGGGGCTCGAACCATGGACCGCGAGATCATGACCTGAGCCGAAGTTCGACACTTAACCGACTGAGCCACCGAGGCACCCCATCAAATTATAATTTTCTTGATGTATTCAATCACCACCTTTTATTGTAGTACACGATATCTTAGTTATGTTCCACTTTGATTAATATCTATATCTCATTCAAGATGGATTCCACATGTTATAGGAAATTAAAATATTTTGAATTGATAAATTTGCTATTTTTAACTACCATCAGGGAAAAGATTAAGAGGGTCAAGCCCAGAGAACTTCACAGAGCAGAGACATATGCAGGCTACATTTTATATTAACAGGGCTTTGGTAAGCTCTCTTAATAACCACCTACTTTTCTAAACCTGTTTCTGTGTAAAAACTTATTCAGCCAATTTTTGTTTGCATTTAAAATACCACAGGACTGAAAGACGAATATCTGGAACACTAACTACTTTAAGTTGGCTATTTCCTGTAATTCATAAACTAGTTACTTTCTTCAAACACTGCAAAGCCTGGTGCTTATAATGCGTTCTTCCAGTAAAAGGGTAAACTTCTACTTTTAAATTTAGATTATCACAGCTTTTCCAATCACAGGAATTTCCAAATCCAGAATACCTTCAATGTATTTAGGCCAGAGCTAATAATTCCACAGCCTACTACAGGAGCTACCTTTCCAGTGAGACACTATCCTATGTCTGTAAACCATTTACGTGGTCATTTGAATCAAGTCAGTCTTAAGTTAATATATTACTTATGTGTATGTGTAATTATGTAAATGGATGCAGGTATCCGAAAACTTGGCATGAGTTTTAAGTAGAACTGTATGTGTTGGCCAGGCACAATGAAAGACCTAACAAATGTCAAAAACAAAGACATGACTGGGGCGCCTGGGTGGCTTAGTCGGTTGAGCGTCCGACTTTCGCTTAGGTCATGATCTCGCGGTTCGTGGGTTCGAGCCCGGCGTCGGGCTCTGTGCTGACTGCCAGCTCAGAGCCTGGAGCCTGTTTCAGTCTGTGACTCCCTCTCTCTCTCTGACCCTCCCCTGCTCACGCTGTCTCTCTCTCTCTCTCTCCTAGAAATAAAACATTTAAAAAAAAAAAAACAAAGACATGAGTGAGGTTTGAGAAGCTAAGAAATAATCTATATTTACAAAAGTAATATGCTTTACAGATGGATCTATTTTTTTGTGTGTTTTTTTACTTATTTCTGAACGAGAGAGAGACCGCGTGAGCAGGGGAGGGTCAGAGACAGAGGGAGACACAAACCCTGAAACAGGCTCCAGGCTCTGAGCTGTCAGCACAGAGCCAGACACAGAGCTCGAACCCACGAACCGTGAGATCATGACCTGAGCCGAAGTCGGACGCTTAACCAACTAAGCCACCCAGGCGCCCCTGGATCTAAACTATTTTCAAGTGTTAGATATTTAATCTGAACTCCCACAGCACTTTTCAATTATTGTAATGGAAGAAAAAAAAATCACTAAATTGAATCTAGTGGTTTAAATCCCATTCTGCTTCAAGACTAGCTGTTGAGGG
This sequence comes from Hyaena hyaena, assembly GCF_003009895.1. Classification (NCBI taxonomy): domain Eukaryota; kingdom Metazoa; phylum Chordata; class Mammalia; order Carnivora; family Hyaenidae; genus Hyaena; species Hyaena hyaena. Next base: position 6,258,205 of record NW_024080648.1, on the reverse strand, counting down.
CTTGGACACGGACTTCTCTGAGCCTCCATTTCCTTATTTAGAAAGTGAAGGTGTGATATAGTCGGTCTCCAGATTCCATTCCAACTCCACAGGTACAGTGAAAGGATGGGTTTTTGGTAAAAGCATACCAGAGTCAAAGGACATCAGTTAAGAAGACCTAGTACTTGCCACTGAGAACCTTTCAATCAAGCCACTGAAATATACGTATTTCACTAGATATTTATGTATATTTAAATTGTATTTTTAATTTATGATTCACATAATAAAACACAGTGACATCGTAAACCACAAATTTCAAGAATTCAGCAGAGTTGTCAGCACAGAGCAAGATAAATGGGCTCCAGAGCTACTGATGTGCAGTGAGTTATCACAAACACTGACCTAACGGTCACGATTAAATCTATGTGCACTAATAGAGCATAGTGTTTAAGCACACAAACTCCAGAGCCAGACTGCCTGGATTTGAATCCCACCTCCGATGTCTAGTATCTGAATAATTTTAGAGAGCTTACGAACTAAATAGAGCCTCAGTTTCCTCATCTATAAAATGGGAGATATAATAAAACTTACCTCATAGGGCTGCTAAGAGGTTTAAATAAGTGACTATTTATTCATAAAGCAAAGTACCTGGCACATTATAGACTAGTTACCCATAATAAAACAGTATTCCAAAAGCAGCTATTAAATAAAAAAACATGGGGTATCTGGGTGGCTCAGTCTGTTAAGAATCCAACTTGAGCTGAGGTCATGATCTCATGGCTCAGGAGTTCAAGCCCCTCGTCGGGCTCTATACTGACAGCTCGGAGCCTGGAGCTTTTCAGATTGTGTCTCCCTCGCGCTCTCTCTCCCCCTCCTCCCCTGCTCACTCTCTCTCAAAAATAAACAATCATGACCACCACACAAACTGCAGAGCACCAAAGACAAATATCTCATTAATACTGGATTTCCAGAGTGAAATGCTATTATTCACACCACCTCTACCACTTTCACTCCCTTTCAGACCCTCAGAATGCCTTTCCAAGTTCAACATGGTATGCATCTGTCATATAACCTACTTGTAGAGAGCACAAAACAGCACATTTTACAGAAACCAGCTCATTATTTTCCATTTTGTGAATTTCAAACAGCTAAGGCAGTTTCCAAAACCATTCCTTTCCAAGTGAGGAAAAATTCTCAAAATTAATTGTCAGAGAACCTGGGGGCATGTGAAGGATCATTCAGAGTGGACATGACTCAGCCTGTCAGTGATCTCCCTAGAACCTGGCTGTGCCAGCCCAGCTCTACGGGAACACAGGCTAAGATACGCACATCCAAAACAGCTATCACAGTGCCAGGGATTCTGTGCTCTAATATGACCAAATAAAGATACAACCAACATCCCAGATACACTGCTCTGTTTTGCCAAAAACTTCCAAATCGTTCTTCCAAATGGCGATTCTCCTAAGCTATTTATTAAAGTGTAATTTCTTTGGAGGCTCATTGAAGAGTTTCCATACGTTCTGAATACAACAGAATATAAATCATCAGAAACCTAAGACAATGTATGTATATACCAAACCACAACATACCCATGACTTTAAAAAAAAAAAAAAAAAAACCACACCTTTTTAGTATGGTTAACAATACACCTTTTTTTTTTTTTTTTTTGCTAACTGAAATTGTATCACAGGTACCATGAACCCAGGGAACAGGACTATGGAACCCTAACCTCGTACCCTCTTCCTCTGACACCAACCCGGTGTAATCCGTGCTTGAGCAACTGGCCCAAAACCTTTGGACAACCCTCTAAGGCTAGCACAAGCATCATTTATTTTCCTCCACGTGTCTTAATCTGTGGTGGGGAGTGTACCATTCATCAAAAATTTTAGGTTTTATCTGCAAAGTCACCTGATGGCTCAAAGATTTTAAAAAACAGAATAAATGGATACACATACACACAAGATTTTGGAAATACAAATAACAGAACTGTTTTTCTGCTTCACAATCAGCACGGCTAACAAAATCAGTTTCCTCTCACCACATAAACAAACATTCTGTAATTATGATTCCATTCTATTCTGCCACTTTTCTTCCCTGGCCTCTCTAAGGGGTCAGTCCTAACACCACACCTTGCTGAATTCCAGGCTAAAAGCCTTTTCTTTCATAGTTATTCTTCACTTGGGCAGAAAGCTCACTTCTGGACTTAGAAGCCCAAATCAAGTCTTCTCTTTCTCCAAGGAAGAATCTTTCTGCAACTACTCCAATTCTTTCCTTCCTTCTTTGAACCCTGTTGCACTGTTGTTCCACAGTCATGGATCTCATTCTGTTCCCGAACTGCTTCACAGGCTTTAGTTAAGTCCTTTGCAATTAAACCATAAATTCCTTGAGAGCAGATACCGTATCTTATTCGCCTATCACTATAATCTTGAATTAGGGATCCAAATCTTAGACTAGGGATCTAAGTTTCCTCCTGTAGCTGACATTTAAGAATGACACATTCATCCTGGACAAAGTCATCATTGCAAAGTGTTTAAATTATTTCACAGAAAGGTCAGGTTTTTAATTCTAAGAGGAAAAGGCTCCCTTTTTACCCATTAAAAACAATTACGAATTTTAAACCTTAAAATGATTTACAGAATACAAGAATTTGAGATCCGAAACTAGGTAACCCTACCTAATTTAATCATGGATTTACACAAATAATAGATTCAGTGGTTTCTAAGCCTGTTTAAGTATTACCTTTCTATCTTAATGCTCAAGATACAAAGATGACTCTAAATCTAAATTAGAGGTCAATTTGTTTCTTTGTAAAAACCAGGCTTCTGGGACCCCTGAGTGGCTCAATCAGTTAAGCATCCGACTCTTCGTCTCAGGTCAGGTCATGATCTCACAGTTAAGAGTTCGAGCCCTGCTGCGTCGAGCTCCATGCTGACTGCACAGGGCGTGCCTGGGATTCTCACGCTCTCCCTTTCTCCCTGCCCCTCCCCCACTCACACTGTCACTATCAAAATAAATTTAAAAAAATTAAAAACCAGGTTTCTTCTGCAAAGTTCAGAAACGATGGCCCATGAAGTGTTTAACTACAAGGTCAAGGAAGCATAATTCCCCTAAATAGTAAATTATTTAGAAGTTTCACCTCTGAGGTTAAAGCCTGTTCAAGTTTTAAATGTGAAGAAACCAAGTTCTTCAATAAAAGATGGCAAACCCCATATTTAACCCTACCCCTTACCCTCCACAGATGCTTGCCAAGCACACACTCCTCAGGCACTCCTCGACACCTGTCACTTCACCACCTTAGTTAGATCTTATTTTCCTCCCTCCACATGCAGAATGGACAGAATACTTGCCATCTTTAAGACATTTTCAAAGGAATATTCAAAGCATGAAAGAACTAATCAAGTACTGTTCAATCCCTGACAACAGTGTTAGACAGTACTTAGTTACCCCAATTCTGATTTCCAATGCTAAACTCACAGTCCTGAACTGCCTCTCTCATGCTCTCCAGGCACTATATGTTCAAGAAAACTGAGAGGGAGATTATTAAGAGCTCCAAAAAATATAATCAGAAAGCTAATCTTTCGGGGAATAGGTTGCACAATTCAGTGTTTCTTAAATATGCCTGATGGCAAGATAGCCCAGAGTATTGGTCAAAAAATAGATCTTACCTCCAGAAATTCTCTCAGCCTCAGGAGCCTGAATTTTTAACAAGCAACAGATGATTTTACTAATCAGACATATTTGAGAAACACAAATATAACACATTACCAAATCCACAGGAAGGTTTTGTAGTTTTAAAGCACATACAACATTCAATTATACTTATTCCCACTGAGATGAAGTTGTGGCCCCAGAAAGCTTCTCAATGCCAAATGCCATAGAGCCTGTTGTGAAGACTTTGCTTGATCTTGGAGCAGAGGCCTTTGAGCCAGACCCAAAGTGAAATTTCACACAGGCAGAGAAGAATCAGACCTTTTGTCTGAGAAACAGATTTGCAATTAATTATATTTTATGAGGTACTCCTGCATTTATTTAGGAGGAAGTTACTCAAGCTGTGCTTAAGCTAGTGACACAATGAACTTTTACTATGATTCTTCATTGAAAATAATAGAATAATTCTCCTGAGACACTCCCTAAATTTCTGAGCTGTTAAAAGTTTGTGGGTGTTTTAAGTAGCCTATCTGTGGTAGATCAATGAATCAATAAGCAATGAATGATTAATGAGAACTTACTACTTGTAAGAAGCAGTAAATCAGTATTCAAACTTGTCACATAGAGATTTGCTACAATGTAGACGGATTCAGCAGATCTAGGGTGGGGCCTGAGATTCTGCATTTCTAGCGAGCTGCCAGGTCCACAGACCATGTTAGAAAATTTCTACAGGAATGATCACTCAAATTTAAATGTGCCTCAGGATCACAGGGAGAACACGATTACTTAAAATAAGATCTGTGGTCTCCATTCCTGGACATTTTGATTAAGAAAGAAAAAGACCCTGGAAGGTACAATCTTAGCAAGGGCTTTACAGGATGCTCCTACAGGCAGTGAATAGAGCCCACTCTGAGAAATACTATTATCAAATTCACAAAGATTAGTAAAGTTTGTTATCTCTTACAGAATAGGGGAAGAAAAAAAAAAGATATCTGCGCCCAACAGCCATGCTTCAAAGACAGTATGAGATACTTGTTAAGAACAGTACTCCTAATTTCCCCTAAGTGTTAGAAGATACTGACATTTTGGAGAGGAAGACATTTTAAAGTTTTAATTAACAAACAGTAACTATTAGGTATGAAAAGGATAGTTTTTTATATAAAAAAGCTAAGTATTCCTCATATGAGATAAACAAATGCCAGGAGCCAGTGTCCCTGCAGTCTGATACAACAAATGATGGTTTGATGCTAAAAGCTATTTGTCCTGGTGTATGTCCCATAATAAATACTACAAACATTCCGCTGATGGCAGAAATCTGAGGCATAAAAACCATTTGGCATCTTTACCCAGCATCATCACAGAAGTCAAAAGATCACAGGATTGCAGGAACTATATAGAAGGAAATGAAAATGCCAGTGATGAATATGTAACTCTATAACCTAGCAACTCCCTACTTCTCTGCATGATTTTGTTTACTATGGTTTGGATGTCTTGTCAATCAATGGTAACACCTGGTACAATCATGTCTGCACATCAAAGGTGAATTAGTCATTCTGTCCTGTTTTCCCATAGGCTGGACTTAATGGACCTTTGTTTCTTGGCCACCTCTGAATAGAGATACAGGCCTCTGGAACACCCATACTTTTCAGAGCTAAGCACTGATGACTGTACAATACATTCTAATCATCACCTTTCTCTTAAGTTCAACCTATAGTGAGTGAGTTAGCAGAAATACAACCTTGCTGAGGCAACTCACAAAAGGTAGAGCACTATACCGTACACCTAAAATTAAATGTAACACTGTATGTTAACTATACCGGAATTTAAACAAAGAGTAAGGTAGGGTGATATGATGGAACAAGCACGAAGAATTTATGAGTCCTATATTCTAGTACTAATAATAACCTTTGACCACTAATAATAACCTTTTCGTTCCTGAAAGTTAATGAGCAAAGATGGGACATCGGAGATTGAAATACGACAAGAACTAAAAACAACGATGAAAAAGAAGCACGAAACCAACAACTCTATAGTGGCTCCAGAATAATAACGATTCCTAAATCAACACTGCATCCAGCAAACCATTCTGCAGTCCCCAGGAGACAGGAGAGATTTTTAGTATTAACAATTTGACTTTTTTAATATTTATTTTTGAGACACAGAGTCAGAGCACAGGCAGGTCATGAACAGACAAAGAGGGAGACACAATACAAAGCAGGCTCCAGGCTCTGAGCTGTCAGCACAGAGCCCGACGCGAGGCTCAAACTCACGAACTGCGAGATCCTGACCTGAGCCAGTCAGACACTCAATGGACTGAGCCACCCAGGAGCCCCAAAACTTGACTTTTATTCTTTTTTTAAGGTTTTGTTTTTTAATTTATTTCTGAGTGAGAGATACAGCGTGAGCAGGGGAGGACAGAGAGAGGGAGATACAGAATCTGAAGCAGGCTCCAGGCTCTGAGCTGGCAGTCATCAGCACAGGGCCCGACACGGGGCTCGAACCCACCAACTGTGAGATCATGACCTGAGCCTGAGCTTAACCCACTGAGCCACCCAGGGGCCCCTCCACAATTTGACTTTTAAAAACATATGGGCAGGGGCACCTGGGTGGCTTAGTCGGTTAAGCATCCGACTTTCGCTTAGGTCATGATCTCGCAGTTCGTGGGTTTGAGCCCTGCGTCGGGCTCTGTGCTGACTGCCAGCTCAGAGCCTGGAGCCTGTTTCGGTCTGTGACTCCCTCTCTCTCTGACCCTCCCCTGCTCACACGGTCTCTCTCTCTCTCCTAGAAATAAACAAAACATTTAAAAAAAAAAAAAAACACACATATGGGCGGGGCGCCTGGATGGCTCAGCTGGTTAAGTGTCCAACTCTTGGTTTAGGCTCAGGTCATGATCTCTGGGTTCATGGATTTGAGCCCCGCATCAGTCTCCTTGCTGATCATGTAAATCCAGGAGAGCTCTCTTTGCCCCTCCCCCATGCAGGCATGAGCGCTCTCTCTCAAAATAAATGAACTTTTAAAACTTAAGATAGGGGCGCCTGGGTGGCTCAGCTGGTTAATGGACTCTTGACTTCAGCTCAGGTCATGATCAAGCCCTGTGTCGGGGTCTCTGCTGACTGTGCGGAGCCTGCTTGGGATGCTGTCTTCCCCGCTCTCTGCCCTTCCCCAGCACAAGATCTCTCTCTCTCTCTCCCTTTCTCTCAAGACACTAGCTTCATTCACACCTCTAGAGAGCCTGAAATAATGGGAACAATTTCCATAAAGAAAACTTTTGGGGGATGGGGAGATAATGATCTACATCTATCAGAATCTTAGTTCCTGCGCAAGGCATTCTTGCTTTGCTTGACAGACAACCTTCACACAACCTATACCAACACACCCACTAAATAAAGACATTTCCGTCTTGCCTAATCAACAAAACCCCAGGAGTAGACGTGTGTCAGTGGCTGAATACCTGATCTACATTATTTTATAGGTTTATCAGATAGAAGGTTAGGAAAGTATGAAAAAGAAATCTTCTGAGGCTTAGGGCACTGGGATGGCAGGTGTAAATCTAAAGACTTCAGGAGCCCAGGCCAGTGAAACGTGTTGTGGCCTGCCTACTTCCACTTCAGAGCAGGTTATGAAAAGAAAAAAAAACTGCTATGTTATACGCACCCTGGGCCTGTTCAAGACCCCAAGATTTCTTTTGGCTTGCAAATGATTAAGTATTCTACCTCCAGGGCTTTTAAAACACTTTTTATTTAAACAAATATTAAAATACTAGCTGGTTACCATACATATCGATGTTTTCTACTCGTTTTAATATATGCAGTAGGGTTTTTGCTAAAGAAATACACTGGTCTTTTATCAGGGAGTATCAAAAAGGCTAAGGAAAAATAACTTTACTCCAAAGTTTTTCTATTTTCAAATGAAGTGTTTTCCCTCAGTTTAAGAAAACATTTTTACTGCTTTCAGGCAATGAGAAACCAAATCGAACTAGAAGTGACAGAAAAATTAATAGCTACGTTTACCCATGTTGTTACGAAGGCCATGCCAGCATTTACAACTCCTGTTATTTTTTCATAGTACTGCAGTTCTGGAAATATTATGCAGAATGTTATGTGATGACTTCTATAATCCAAGTACCCAAGGCAAGCATTGGGACTGAAGATCTGAGCTGGGTGGGGAGCAACTACCAAAAGTTGCCATTCACTGACCACCCGGGACTTCCCAGTCAACACCACTGGTAAGGCCATGCCGTTCTGCTCACAGCCTCTAAGCCCCTACCTACAGCAGCCACCCACACTGTCCTACCTTCTTCCTCAAAGTCTAGTTCTGTGTGTTAAGGAATAAAAGCAAACAGATCAGACTGTAGCCATCCAGAGTTGCCAACAGACTAAAAGAGGGCTACTTGGAAGAGAATATTAATCCCAAAGCTGTCCATCTATAAATTCATTTCCTGCGGAACTGTTTAATTATTAATTCTTGCAAACTACCATGCAAGTGATTGAATATTCTGCCTCCAGGGCTTTTAAAGCAGTCCATTTTAAAACAAATATTAAGACACTGACTAGTCCTCATGCTTCTTGACTGTAAAGTGACTAGATATAACAATCTAAATTTTGTGATTTTAATCCATTCTCCTCTCATTTTAAGAGGGAAGTTATTTGGGAGAAGGAAACCATGAATTCATTTTCATGTGGCAACCTGCTTTCCATCTGTGTCTCCTGTAATACCTCCATTTGTTTAAAAGCAAGATAAACTGTTCTTTAACAAGGCTTGGAGCCCTGCTTCTAAACAGGACATCCTAGTTGACTTAGAGTGTAACTAAATGTAAATTGTAATTTTTCATGATTTTCTGTTGAAACCAAATTCTGCCCATAAAACTGTATACTCTGGTCCTGAAGGAGTTCTTTCTAAAACAATGGAAAAGTACTAACGAGACCATCAGAGGAGCAAAAACTCCCTAGAATCTGGCCTCCTCGTCACATCTGACTAATTCTGCTCCTCCCTGAGGCCCAGTTTCTCCCTACATGGGGGGAGGTAACAATGCTTGCTTCTGTCTCCTGAGAGGAGGTGGTATGTGAAGAGAACAGACTTGATGACCTACTAAGAGCCAGAGGGACAAAGGGGACATTATCAAGTGGCTTCAAGATACCAGAACATATTCTCAGCCCCATAGGATACGAAGGGCCCAGTCAGAAAATATGTTAGAGACTTCCTATTTTAATTAAAAATTCAAGTTTAAAAATGCTATCAAGTTTGCTTTTTCATTTTCCCTGCTCTTTTGATTCTTGATCAGGCTCAATAAATTTAAGGAATAACATGCCAGAATGGTAAACGATTCAAAAGCCTCATAATGTGGGATTAGCACTGCTCTAACCACCGTTTTCCCCATGCAAAAGTCACTTGTCATTCTTCTCCAGTTTTATTAGCTGAGTGAATATAAAATACAGTGTGCCATATTCCCAATTTCTAAGGAGATTTTTAGTGTGTGTGTGTGTGTGTGTGTGTGTGTACGTGCATGTAAGCGAAGAGAGAAACATGCACACACAAGTCTGGGACGGGGGTGGGGGGGAGGGAGAGAGAGAGACAGACAGACAGAGGATCCAAAGCGGGTTCCCGGCTGTCAGTAGAAAGCCCAGTGGAAAGCCCAATGCAAAGCTCATGAACCAAACTCCCAAACCTTCACAAACCTCCCTTAACTCATGAATGCTTAACTGACGAAGCCACCTAGGCGACCCCACATCCCCTGATTTCTAAGCCTAACTTCAACTCCAGAGAACGGGCAGGCACGATGACAGATAAGAGAAACAATGGATAGAAAAGCTATTCCTAGGAGTATGGTCTCACAAAATTTTGATAAATTAGACATGGAGAAGAAATAAAGAGTATTCAGAGTTGTATACAATAGTTGCCAAACATTATCAAGCATTTTATTACATGCATTTAATCTGAACTTCAACCAAATAAACTAGGTCTTCCCTCTGTCCCAGTTTTACACATGATGAAACTGAGGCTCAAAATGCTTAAGTAACTTGTAACTAAACTATTAAGTGATAGAGCCAAGACTCGAACCTTAGATGTTCAAGACTTGATTCCTGAAGTCGAGAGCCATATACCGTGACACTGTTCTCAACACTTATCCAAATCCTTACCAATTTCTACCAGCCACCCTCTCTCTGCACACACGGCTGCCTCCATTTCAAATTCTATACTTGATAAGGTGTCGGGACTTGAACTTGAACATAGCAAAGAGGTGGAAGGAATAGAAAGGGAGCTGATTGTAAGACTAGTACTGAAAAGAGTAGAAGAGTTGATCCCTGTGCCAATGGTAGGAAGGGCACGGGGTCAAACCCTGGAAACAGATCACTTTGCAAGCATCTTGTGGTCTTCCACCAAGAAAGTTATGCTGCAAGTTATGCTGTGCAAACAAAGACTTCATACATGCATTAACACGGTGTGTGGAAAGTACAGGTTAACTTCTGTTTTACTGGCCTACGCCTAGTTAACTGTTAATCCTAGTGATCTAACAAAAGAGTTATGCAAAAGTTACCTATAACCAGAAAACATTTTTTTATTTTTATTTTTTTATTTTTTTTTAAATGTTTTTTATTTTTTTTTTTAATTTCTAGGAGAGAGGGAGAGAGAGAGAGAGAGAGAGAGACAGCGTGAGCAGGGGAGGGTCAGAGAGAGAGGGAGTCACAGACTGAAGCAGGCTCCAGGCTCTGAGCTGGCAGTCAGCACAGAGCCCGACACGGGGCTCGAACCCACAAACCGCGAGATCATGACCTAAGCGAAAGTCGGACGCTTAACCGACTAAGCCACCCAGGCGCCCCAACATCTTTTTTTTTTAATGTTTCATTCTGAATTTAGTAGTGGGCACTGTCATTGTAAACCATTTCAGTTGTTTCCTTTTCTTGGCAGAGCACACTCACTTCTAACAGCGTATGTATGTATTCTCACAAAAAATCTAGCAACACCAGAAGACTATGGCTTTCTGAGGCAAGACGACAAAATGAACTAAGAAGCTTTATGAAATCTCCTGTTTTATCAGGGAGCTATCTATAATTCATCATCTGGAAAAAAAAATGTAATCACAAATGAAGTATGTGACACTTACAATAACAGCAATGTTTAAAATTTCCCTCAAAATAAATGATTTTTTATTTTTTTAAATGAGGTAGATCAATATTGTAGCTATAGAGAGTTGTCTATGAAACACTGCTAAGTTAAAAACACCATGCAGGTACAATTTTGTATACTGACACAATCGAAGTTCTAAAAGTATCTCAGGGGCGCCTGGGTGGATCAGTGGGTTAAGCGTCAGACTTCGGCTCAGGTCATGATCTCACTGTTCATGGGTTCGAGCCCAAGGTCGGGCTCTGTGCTGACAGCCAGCTCAGAGCCTGGAGCCTGTTTCAGATTCTGTGTCTCCCTCTCTCTCTGACTCTCCCCTGCTCTTTCTCTCAGAAATAAAAACATTTAAAAAAAAAATTAAAGTATCTCAAAGTCAGATGTAGGACTTTTATCTTTTAACCTTTAGTTTGTTGTTGTTTCACCATGTTTCTTTAAGAATTAGGAAATCTCAGGGCGCCTGGGTGGCTCAGTCGGTTGGGCGACCGACTTTGGCTCAGGTCATGATCTCAAGGTTCGTGGATTCAAGCCCCGCATCGGGATCTGTGCTGACAGCAAGCTCAGAGCCTGGAGACTGTTTCAGATTCTGTGCCTCCCTTTCTCTGACCCTCCCTTGCTCAATCAGTCTCTCTCTCTCTCTCTCAATCTCTCTCAATCTCTCTCTCTCTCTCTCTCTCTCTCTNTCTCAGAAATAAATAAAACATTAAAAAAAATTTTTAAAGAGTTAGGAAATCTCTCCATGTGTGACAGATTGGAAAGAAATTCTTTTGGGCTATCCGTGAGTGGTACTTTATGGATCCCAATGGCTGGAAAGTGGGTGAAATCTTTTCTTGCTTTGGTAAATACGGATAACGATGGCTGTCCACAGTTAACTAAACACTGCATTCAATACACTTTAGTAAGAACTGCCTGGTTTCTCTGATAACCTAGTCTTCCTCTTTTACATTTTACCTGGGCACACAGTTTCTCCAACTCCCTTACTAGAATTCTACTGCCAAGGTCTGACCGATGACGTGGGCACAAGTGACGCCTGCCAATTCTAAGTTGCGCCTACACACTGGGCACTTCTTCCCTCTTTCCTGCTGTCCAGACAACAGGATGGTGGGAACTGGAGCGGCTGTCTTAGACCATACGATGAAAGCTACCTGCTAAACACGGCAGAGCAACAATACAGAGTCCCTGATGACTACAGACCCACATACCTACCGAGAACTACTATTCCAGGCTTTCATGTGAGAGAGCATTTTGTTTGTCGCTGCAGTCAATATCCTACTGCATGCATGTGTATACATACACACCAGAAGTTATTCTCGGGCTATAACTAAATATCATCCCTTTTTAAAAGTAAGTTTATTATGCCGAGAACTGAAAAATTAACGTACCTCTACTAAATCTTTAAATAGAAAAAAGAAACTGGGGTGCCTGGTGATTCAGTCTGCCGGGCATCCGACTTCAGCTCAGGTCATGTTCTAGGAGTCTGGGAGTTCAAGGCCCGCATCGAGCTCCGTGCTGACAGCTCAGAGCCTGGAGCATACTTCATTCAGATTCTGTGTCTCCCTCTCTCTCTGCCCCCGTGTCTGCTGCTTGTGCTCGCTCTCGTATTAAACATAAGGGGAAAAACAAGAACAGAAGAACCTAAAACCTCTTTCTTCCTTAACCTCCTTGGTTTCTGAGTAGCTAGTTTAAAACAAAAATGCCTCCCCCCCCCCTTATCAATTGCTGACCTTGTTTCTTACTTGTTAAAGAAGTTAAGAAAAATTGAAACTATTCGGAGACTGCTAAAAATAAAATGTACCAAATGACCTAATCTACCACATGCATTAACCACAATGGAAGATAAAGTGAACTAGAAGTTACTTAACACAATATAAAATCACCTTTAATATACCACAGTACTGTAATATAAAACAGTAACACATTAATTTATATTAAAACAAGGTTTACTTCAAGCAGGTGTTCTTTGGCAACTTTGATGTAACTTCCCACAGTGTACCACACTGGTAGGTCTTCACGGATTTCATTGCCTCTTTTACAGAATCCTCACCCAAATACATTTATAGAAAAACTGAAGAGGTGTGGTTGGCTCCGTCAGTTAAGTGTCCAACTTCGGCTCAGGCCATGCATGATCTCATGGTTTGGGTGCTGACCACTCAGAGCCTGCAGCCTGCTTTGGATTGTGTCTCCCCCCTCCCCCCCTCCCCGCCCCTCCCCTCCTCATGCACTCTCTTAAAATTAAACATTAAAAAAAATTTTTTAACGGTAAAAAAATAGAAAATCTGAAAATAAATGTTAGGGAGAAAGAACAACATAAAAGCCTCAATCAGCTTTCCTTCTACAAAGAATAATTACTATTAGGAACATATGGATTACTAATTTATAGGTAAAAATAGAATTTACAGTTCAGACAATAAATAGGTCAAACTAATCCAGAAGAGGCTATTCTTCTGAAGTATCTAAAAACCTAGGTCTTTACTTTTGTCAAGGTCTTTTCCTTTCAGACATAAATATAACATTTCCCTTGAAATGTTAAGCTTGTCCTTTTATGTAGTATACAGTTTCTGCTTTTACTTTATCTTGTTATTCTTTCAAACATTTCCACATTCTCCTGGTCGAGCTTCAAGTGGGTAATACACGTATTAGGTAGACAAAGAGGATGAAAATCTCAGGGTCAAATTATTTTCTACTAGAAGAGTTTTAATAGATTCTCAATAGATTTTAATAGGATAAGATGTACCAGATTTTCAGGCCAATCATAATACAGCCATGAGGTCATACAAAATATCTAACTCCACAGTCATAAACTCAGGAAGCTCCTCTTTAGAAAAGAAAGCTAAAATCTTAGCAGTACTTAAGTTTCTTAAAACTTAAGGTTCTTCTACACCACCAGATGTCCCAGAAAAGATCCATCAGCAGCAAAGGAGATCAAAAGATTAAGATCCACAGAGTGGCTTTCTGTGTGTGCATAATTTAATGCGTACCTAAGAGACGCAAGTCAAAGCAAAAGTCACAAGTGACAACAACAACAAAACATTTCAGAAGTCATTTGAAATCTTTGAAGATGTACTGAAAGATCTTCTGTGAGAAAGTAGGAAAGGCAAAGTGGAGTTAAGAGAACAGAACTTTTACATTCCCCCCTCTCTTTTTTCTTGTCCTGCAACTGGAAGAAAAGAGTAGACCTGAAACCCGAATGCAATAGTAGTATGTGAAAAATACCTATGGTACGTGTGGCTTCCTACCACGTCCACTTTAAACTACAAAGATTTAACGTCTATTTAACATTCTTATAAATAACGGCAAACCAAAAGTCATCAAGTATAAGAAATCACTTTTGCACATAGCATTTGCATGGTATTTACAAGTGCTTTGTACATGTTTAATATACAAACCCTAATCCACAATTCCAAAATCTAGAAGCTCTCAAAGTCTAATTCAAGTTGAGGGAAGAAAGGCTGTATGTGCAAACTCACTGGGTGGCAAAGCAGAACCTGAAATGTTTGTTTATGGTCTTAATTTATCCTACTCCGTGTAACTATTTGCTTCACTACAGACATAATGTGCTTAATTACTGAAGTGCCACCTTAACCTCACTGTGATTATCTATGGGTTATGTACTGTGTTATCTTTTAAAATTTGAAAGATTCTGAAGCGTATCTGGTCCTGAGGATTTCAGGTAAGAAGCGTAGATCTGTATGAATTCAATTACACTTACCACAAACCTGTGAAATAAAAGCTATTTTGCAAATGATTAAACAGAGGGTTAAAGAACCTATCCAAGGTAAAAAAGATGATTAAGTATTACAGCAATTCAAATAGTTCAAAACCTGCACTCATCCATCACCTATGCAGACTTTTACATCACATAGGTGAATGAGATTTTTGGTTTTCCAGCCATAATTAACAAAATTAATGCAGAAACCCTTTTTTGTTCCAGTCTTTTAAAAAACCATAGTTACACTTCAGGGGAAAAAAGTAATACGTTTTAAGGGAAAACAACAACTTTTGGGCACAGTCACTTTAATATTTTTAGACCACCAACATCCTCCAGCACATTCCTCCAGATGCTGGTAGTGAGTAAACAGCAGAACCTTAAGTGGCACCATCACAACTGTCCTCCGTACTGAGGAGCTGCTGCTAACATTAACCAAATTGTCCAAAAACAAGCTCTTTTCATCGTTCTTACGGACCCAAGAAGATGTTTCAAGGGACATTTTGTTTTTTAAAAAGGTTCTGGTGGAGAAAAAAAGCAATGATCAAGAGTCCTCGCACCAGCAGGGTGAGCTAGCTAATCGCCAATCTTTCTATAGCCTTTCCCCAAAGTCCCAGTTCAATCACTGATACCACTCAAAATGCCATCTTCTCACCTCCTCCAGTTACACCACACTTAAATATAACCCTTGCAAGTATTTGGGATCTCTGAGCCCTGCAACCTTCTTCCAAGATGGAGCAGGCAGGGGCCAACCTACCGGAAGTGGGGCTGCGCACCAGATCCAGATCTGCCCTCCGCCTCTGTGACTGGCTCCTCCCAGAAGGGAGTGTCTGCGGGACGAAGACAAAAGCCAGCAGGGAGATGAAGACCTAAGACCAGGCTTCAGGTAATGAGAGAGGCTCACTCTCAAGACAGTAAGAGCCAGAGGAAGAGCATGGTTGAGAGGGGAGGGTGTGGGGAATGCAATTAAAATGGACAAGGAGGTGGGGCGCCTGGGTGGCTAGGTGGGTGAAGATTCCCACTCTTGGTTTCAGTTCAGGTCATGATCTCACGATTAAGGAGATCAAGTTCCCAGTCAGGCTCCGCATTAACAGAATGGGATTCTCTCTCCGCTCCTTCTCTGGCCTATCTATGCCCTTTCTCTTAAAAAAAAAAAAAAAAAAGGTATCAAGACCAAAATTTAAGAATTGCACCGGTCTGTGACTGGCCAAGAAGGTTTACAGAAACAAGAAAAAGTGCCACCAAATCCGCATTCTGGAGCTGCCAGTCAGAGGAGAGGGGGTTGAGGGAGGAAAACCTTCCAGGGACACAGCAGTGTTACAAAATGAAGCGCAATGGTGAAAAGCCATTAAAGACCTGGAGAGACATGGACTGAGAAAAATGGAGTGTAAAGAATCTAAAATGTTTTTGTTTATTTTGGTGTACTTATGCCTATACCACTCAAAGGAACATCTGGCATATTAAAGGTCCAAGAAAGTATCCTCTAAAATTATTAGTCCCTACCTATTCTTTGGTCAGAACTTATCAGCGATCTTCTATACGAGTTTACTTGATTCTCTAATGATAGTCAACAGGAGATAAATTATAAAGTTACTTATAATACAATATTAAAGGGATACAGAAAATAAATACTGATGACAGATCTATCAAATGTATAAAATATTGGGGTTTTTTTCCTCTTTGAAGGGTTCATTTCTCAAATTTAACAGTAAGGAAACCTTTTGCTACTACCCTAAGACGCTGAAACAGAAAGGATTGAAATTAGGCTATTATGATGGAAAAAGTGAAATACCAGAGAGTTGAGAAGATCTGCCACCTTATCTTCTTGGACTGTACAGTCCTTGGAGCATTTCCATTAAGGAGCAAGAAACACCCCGGTGCATCAACTATGTACACCTGTTGTCTGTAAACTTACATGCTTTCCCCCACAATCTGTTCTGATTAATTTTTCTTTTTTTTTTTTTTTATTTCTGAAAGAGCATGAGCAGGGGAGGGTCTGAGAGAGAGGGAGACACAGAATCCAAGCAGGCTCAAGGCTCTGAGCTAGCTGTCAGCAGAGTCCGACATGGGGCTCAAACCCACAAACCGTGAGATCATGACCTGAGCTTAAGTCAGACACCTAACCAACTGAGTCACCCAGGCGCCCCACATTATTTTGTTTCTATCAACATAATAGTTGTGCCAAATTTGAGATCTGCAACTTCAGCTATAATGTTCCACTGTTTTTTCCTACCTAGGTTAAAAATTCTCATACTGGCTGTGCCGAACATCAACAGGGATACTCTGCAGCAAACCTATTAAAAGTGAAAAAAAAAAAAAAAAAAAACAGGGGCGTCTGGTTGCTCAGTCAGTTGAGTGGCCAGCTTTTGATTCCCACTCAGATCATGATTTCACATTTGTGGATTCAAGCCCCACGTTGGGCTCTGCGCAGCACAGAGGTGTTTGGGTGGGATTCTCTCTCCCCCTTTCTCTGCCCTCCCCCTGCTCATGCTCTCTCTCAAAATAAACAAAACTTAGAAAACAAATTTAAACTTATTTTCTACCGGGTACCTGGGTGGCTCAGTCAGCTAAGCATCTGACTTCGGCTCAGGTCATGATCTTGTGGCTCATGAGTTCAAGCCCCACGATGGGCTCTGTGCTGACAGCCCAGAGCCTGGAGCCTGCTTCAGATTCTGTGTCTCGCCCTCTCTCTACCCACCCCTCCCCCACTCATGCTGTCTCTCAAAATTAAGTATTTTTCAAAAACTCTAGCTTTTTATTTTTAGATGGCACGCAAATCTCATATTTGTACACCCCTGAGCACTAAAGAATTTGATTATGGTTAGTACTAAAAACTGACAATTACTATAAATAGTAATGATAAAACCAGAAAACAAGTGTTGAAGATGTAGAGAAACTGAAACCCTTCTGCACTGTTGTAGGAATGTAAAATGGTGCCGCCTCTAAACAGTACGGCAATTCTTCAAAAAATTGAACATAGAATTACCCTATGATCCAGCAATCTCACTTCTGGGTATACATCCAAAAGCACTGAAAGCAGGATCTCAAAGAGATGTTTGCACATGTTTACAGCAGCATGATTCACAATAGCCAGGGATGGAAACAACCCAAAAACGCCCATCAACAAATGAATGGACAAAGAAGATGTGGTATATACATACAATGATGTATTATTCAACCTTAAAAAAGGAAATTCTAACATAAGCTACAACATGGATGAACCTGAGGACAGTATGTTAAGTGAGATAAATAGGTCTTTTTGTGACTGGTTTATGTAAGATATCTAAAAGCAGACAAACTGATAGAAACAGAAAGTAGAATGGTGGTTGCCGGGGCAATGGAGAGATGGGGAGTTGTTTACTAGGTAAAGTTCTGGACATGTTGCACAACGTGAATACACCTGACTGTGACTTAAATTGTTAAAATGACAAATTTTGTCTTTAAACCACAATTTAAAATTTTTAAGTTATTATTTAAAGGAGAATCTGGGAATTAGCAAGATAGATGTGAATGGGATATTAAGGAAGTACTTTTTATTCCTTTTAGAAAAACAGATCTTCAGTGGCGCCTGGGTGGCTCAGTTGACTAAATGTCCAACTTTGGCTCAAGTCATGATCTTGCATCGTGGGTTCAAACCCCACATCGGGCTCTGTGCTGACAGCTCAGAGCCTGGAGCCTGCTTTGGATTCTGTTTCCCTCGTGCTCGCGCTCTCTCTCTCTGCTCTGCCCCCACTTGTGCGCACGCGTGAGCTTTCTTTCAAAAAATAAACTGCTAAAAGAAAAAAAATTAAAAACATCTTCAGAATGTCAAAAGATTTTCCCACTATTTTTTTTTTTTTTTGAGACAATCACTAGAAGGTCAACCTACTTAAGGTTCTCTCTTTTTGTAAATAAAATCAGTGCCTCCACATCATTATTCTACCCCGAGAAAGGACTCTCATGGGAAAAGATTTTGCTTTATGATCAAAATTACTTCATTTCTTGGAATCTGCCGATTCATGATTCCTTCAACTTGGCTTTAAGATCCAACAGGAAACATGGAAAAAAAGAACACATCCTTTCCTTTTGGCTTTGTGATTAAAGAGATTTGCTTTTAGATGATCCACACAAAGTTTATCCTCCAAACATTATTTCCTTGAGGATGGTGACGGATTACAAGTCACGTTAACTTCTAAAATAAGAAAGGCCAAAATAACCACAAGTACTATAGCATCAGACTATTTTTTATATTTCTAAGTAAATTCAGATAGTTCTCAGCAGGGAAATTATTATTATTATTATTATTTTTTTTTTTTTTTTTAAAAGAAGACCACATCTTCCTATATCCCTAGCTCAGGATATCACACAACTTACCCTAAAAATTGTGGCACATCCACAACATCTTAGAATGCCATTAATGCAAAGGGAAACAAACATAAAAAGATAAAATATATTATCTGTACTTGAAATGTCTCTTCTTTACCTTCCCCCAGGTGTTAGGATAAAGAACTCCTAAATAATTCCAATTGCAGAGGTAAAGGGGGGGGGGAGGTAATCATACTTTTGCTTGAACAAGTGTTTCTTCAACCCATGTCACTTAAAAGTTTCAGGTAAAACGGTGTTCTTGTTTCAAAAATGGCATTTACCCGAAGGTCAGTGACGTAAAATGGCAGCTCTTTTCCTTAACCCTTGCAATAATGACCACGGTCAACTTCTGATTCTATGGACTTTGTAAGTCTACTCCACAAACAGGGAGGACAGAAGGGACAAATCTAGTTATATTCTGTACCTGATGAAGGTTATAATTACCATCCTAAAATTTGGAAAGAAAGTTCTAAGATAAAGCAGTTGGCTTGGAAGTTTTATACACTATTACTTAGAGAACCCTGTTAATTAACTATTATTTTACCAAATAAATATATATTTACCAAATATCTATTTTACCAAAAGATATTTACAAATATCAGGCTATTTATCAGCAAGGGAAGAGTAAGATGAGAATGAAAAGTATCTAAATTGTGCTCTAAGACAAACTTGAACGGAAAAGTCATTTCCTAAGAGAAAACACGTATTCAAAGCTCAATGCAAAATTCTTCTGAAATAAACTTGTGTATCTAAATGGAAAAGATCAACTTTAATGTTTGGCCTATAATCCTGGCAACTCAAAGTCAAACTGCTATACGTATAACAAAGACTGTAAACATTTAAAGGTTTATTAACTATTCAATTAAATTCAGGGAACCTTTATTAAGTGCCAAAGCGCAAGGATCTCCTGTTAGTATAAAATCCAATCCTATCAACTCAACACCATGAATCCACTGCTTTCTTTTTAAGAACAAAAACACAAGCAACTATAACTGCATGAAAGAAATTCAAGGGCACTCTAGGCAAAGCTGTGGCGAACCACACAACCCCAGGACTTGGAGAAGCAGGCAAACAGGTGGCATGTGCTGGGGGGGGGGGGGGGGGGGGGGGGGGGGGGGGGGGGGGGGGGGGGGGGGGGGGGGGGGGGGGGGGGGGGGGGGGGGGGGGGGGGGGGGGGGNGGGGGGGGGGGGGGGGGGGGGGGGGGGGGGGATCATGTCCTAAGTTAACAGTTACATTAAAGAAACATGATAATTGACAACCTGTTCTGCAGCTCTTATTGAGCTGTGCTCAAGACCACAAATCCCATCTGAAGACTGGCAGGGACAAGCTAGAGACCCAGACATGAGCAATCAGGTCTATTAAGAAACTGGCAACTATGGCATAAGTGGTTGAAGAAAGATGGTTAGCTTGAAGGGGGTGGGGAAAAAAGGCTCAGAAAAATCTGACAGTGCATTTAAAATATTTTTTTAGAGCTTCCCTGTCCAAGGAGTATGTTTATTATGTAGTTGGCCAACTAGGCAGAAGTAGTAACAAGCATGGAAGTCATGGGAAGGCCTTAGGAGAGTAGAACCATTAGAACCATCCATAGCACAACAGGCTACCTTGGAGCTCAGAAAACTCCTGGCCCTGGCAAATGTGTGGAGACTCAGAAAAGTGAAAAGAAGTCCTGACTTGAGACTTAAGTAATTACTTTTTCAAACCTCTCTAAACAGTTGCTGGTGCCAGGAGCTTTCTGGGCTCCAAGGCGGCCCATTTTACTATGGACAATTATTTTCTTTAAAAGAGAAATGGGGATAATTACTAGAACTAAATTGCCAACAAGGATTAAAAGAAATGTCAGAAAAACCTTTTGTTCCCTCCCTGTGTTTACCCATATTCCAAAACCATTTTTGTGTCTTGTATGTTAACTCAAAAAAAACTCACCAAAGATTCTTTTCCTCTCAATGACTTACCTCCAAAACCCTCTTCAAGATCATTCTTGATGTAGTCTTCCCTAACTCATCACCACCCTACCCCCTTATATACATACATCCCATACATACATCCCTACTGGCTGCGGTCTCTGCCACTCCCCGCTCCCAGTTATCTATGATTATTTTTTTAAATGTTTGAGAGACAGACAGAATCCCAAGGAGGCTCCGCACCATCAGCACTGAGCACGACGTGGGGCTCAAACCCACAATCCATGAGATCATGACAGAGCCAAAATCAAGAGCTGAACACCTAACCAACTGAACCACCCAGGCACCCCAAGGATCATTATGAATGGAATTCTGAATTATAGCAAAGGCTTCGAACTTATAAAGTCACGTATTGTGAAATACTAGTACTACTGGATTACCATTAATGCTTTCTTTATTTCTGAGAAAGAACGTGAGCAGGGGAGAGTCAGAGAGAGAGGGAGATACAGAATCTGAAGCAGGCTCCAGGCTCTGAGCTGGCAGTCAGCACAGAGCCCGACGCAGGACACGAACCCACGAACCATGAGATCCTCACCTGAGCCTAAATCAGACGCTTAACTGAGCCACCCAGGTGCCACTGGATTACCAAGTTCTATGAAATTTATCAAAGGGAATTAACCAAATCAGAGAGCAATGCACCTTAAAAGGCCTCCAGAGAGTACGTATTCCGAATTAGCACCTTCACAAGGTGTTTGCAACCACCTCGACCACATGGATGTGTGTCTTTGGAAATTTGGCCCTTAGAAACAGGTTTTAGGACATTTTCCATTTTGTATCATTCAGCTTTGCTTACACTATAAATTCCTTAAGGATGGAGAGTCTTCCTTTCCCAGTCCCATGAGAGCTCTTGGTTGCTGGTTAAGTGGAATTTCATAAACTGCTTGCCAGTGCAAAAAAAAGAAAAAAGTATACTTGGAAAACTAAGATGTGTCAGTGAGGAAGGAGTTGTTATTTTTGCAAATATGGTAGAATCAAACACCAACGTCTTTTTCTGTTCTTGGTGGGCACAAAGGACCACTGATGGTTACCCCCACTCTCAATAATCCTTGAGACAACTAACTTCCTAAGAGTTGTGAAAATTAGAAGAACCCAGTTCTTTTACTAGGCCTAATACCAATCACAGAATTGCAGAGTTAGAAGGTAACTTGGAGACCATCTAATGGAGCTCCCTGATTTTACTACGTAGAAAGGTAAAGGGGATTATTGATTTAGGACTCTAAAAAAAGTGAAAAAGTTTGCTTAAACTACAAACAAAATCTAAGCTTGATCACCTCACAAAAGTGAGATGCCAGATTGCTCATTTTATTACTGAAGTCACTCACACTTGGAAGGCATCACTTAGAGATTATGTAACTATGACAAGAGTCATGTATGTAAAAACAAAAATCAGAACATGGGAGTTTAGGCCAAGCCAATACCTATAATGAGCCAATTATAAGAACGACTACCAGGGTACCTGGCTGGCTCAGGTCAGTAGACCCCCTATCTGACTCCTGATCTCAGGGTCATGCGCTTGTCAAGCCCCACATTGAGCATGGACCCTACTTAAAAAGAAAAACAAGAACAAAAAATAAAACCCACCATTTCATGAATTCCTATGTACTAGACAGTTGATCTCGTCCTATGCATACACTAGCTCATGCAATCATCCCAGTGATTCTGACAATGCAAATACAATTATCCCTGGTTTACAGGAGACACGTGAGGCTCCTTTTACCCAAAGATAAAGCCTCAAAGCAAGAGTGTGGATTTTTTTTTTAAATTTTTTTAATGTTTTATTTACTTCTAGGGGAGAGAGAGAGAGTGTGAGCAGGGGAGGGTCAGAGAGAGAGGGAGTCACAGACTGAAACAGGCTCCAGGCTCTGAGCTGGCAGTCAGCACAGAGCCCGACGCGGGGCTCGAACCCACAAACTGCGAGATCACGACCTAAGCGAAAGTTGGACGCTTAACCGACTAAACCACCCAGGCGCCCCTAAGAGTGTGGATTTAAACCCAGGCCTGTCTGACTTCAAAGTCTGACTGCATTGTGCCACCTTAAGTACTATCTCCTGGTTCCTCAAAACCGTTCTCTAGGATCGCATTTCCAAATATTTGGGAAGGCACACACTAGACGAACCGTGGTATTGGGTCAGGTAACAAGCGAGAGTCTAGAAGCCTGGCCCACCAGAGTTCCAGCCCCATTATTTAGTGGTTCTGAATAACCAGGGCACATAGAATAGAGAGGTTTTAAGAAAAGCTTAATGGGGCAAACTTTAATGAAATATCAGTTATTCCTAAATCATTGCTCTTAAATTCCTAGAACCTGATTGATTATTCCCAACTATGTAAGACAACCCTAGAAAGAAAACTCACCCTCCCCCCCAAAAAGATTTTAAAATCCAAACACAGAGAACTCTATATTCTGCCTCCCTTGTAGGTGTTTATTTTGTTTCACAATTAAGTGGCCATTGGAAGAATAAGGTTTTTTTCAAAGTTCTGGAAAGTCATCTTAAATTAGGCCCCGGAAAGAAATGGAATCTCTTTTAGTCATGACTCTTGTTTTCTTTGAAAGTTCATGTTTGGGTCAGCCAAGTTTTAAACGGTAAAATTATATTGCTGTGTTGTTAGTCAAGTTTGGGAGTGGGGCTGGGGTGAAGCCGCTAGCTATTTGGATCACTGTAGGACAGCTTATCTGGTTTCTATACTGAAAGAAGGGTCTGTCTATTCTTAGGCAAAAGACATCATCATTTTTTAGAGGAGTAGAAGCATGCACTGGATTTCTATCGAATGATCCACATGGGAAGACTCAAAAAAATTCTAGCTCTCCAAATAAAAGCGGTTTTCGGAGTGTGTGTGATTTTTCTTGGGTCAATGGAATGTCTAAGCTAAAGGGTTTTTCTTTTGTTGTTTTTCTGTGTTGCAATGTAGCCAAACAGAAAACAACTGTGTAATGATTTTTTCCATTTATTTATTCCTTGCCTTATCCTAACAAGAATAAAGCGGTGAGTAACAAATAATGAATTTAAACTATTGCTAAGTTACAAACGAACCAGAAGCTGTACTTGCTTTCACTACAATAGCTATTACCCTGATTTTAGACTAGTCCTAGAAACCTGCACACCACACTCTCACACTCTAGTTACGAAACCCATCCAACATTAGCATTACCATCCTTCTTTATCTCCTTTCATGGACATAGTTGTTGTAGCCACAGGAACTAAGGAAGTTCCTTATTTCTCAACTAAGGTTTGGTTGACAGGAAGGCAAAACAGGTTAAGTGACTATGGACTAAAAGCCCTTCACAGTCCGGGCAGGAATTAAGTAGCCCTTGATATCAATACTCCCCTAATGGACACTGAAAGAAGTCATGAGCACTGCTCTGGTCAGTACCAGATCAGAAGAGGTCCAAGTAAGGCCCTCTTGCTTCAGAGTAAATCAACACATACACACACACTGCAAGGAGATGCAGGCTGATTTGTCTGCTGTTTCCATCTAACCAAAGACTTGGAGCAGTTAACTCGGAGTTACCTTTTTTTTTTTTTTAATATTTTATTTTTGAGAGAGAGAAATAAAGACAGCATGAGCAGGGGAGGATCAGAGAGAGAGGGAGGCACAGAATCTGAAACAGGCTCCAGGCTCTGAGCTAGCTGTCAGCACAGAGCCTGATCCGATGCGGGGCTTGAACCCACAAACCATGAGATCATGACCTGACCCGAAGTTGGACACTCAACCGACTGAGCCACCCAGGTGCCCCAACTCAGAGTTACTTCTAGTTGGAGTGTCCATTTAAATAACTATAGGATGTTCTGTCAAATTATATTAACAAATTAGATTGGTACCCCCCCCCCAACACACAACAAAGTGGTCTTTGGGAAGTTAAAGCAAAGAATTTTTAAGCTTTTACTTGATAATACAGAACTGATCAGTAATAACTACACTGATAAGTCCCATTACTGAAAGAAGAGCTACAAGTTAATGGGAGCAGGCCTTGGTTCCTTTTAAAACCACTTTTAATTTATGTATTTATATATTACAAGTAAATCATATCCACAAATAATTACTTTCCTATGCACTAATTATCTGCTTCACTTTTCATTACTCTCACTTAAGAAAAAAAAGTCTTGTTTTATTTATCTTTAAACTCCAGTCATTTACACATGGCAAGCGCTTAGTGTATCTTTTTGGACTAAATGAATGACTAGGAATTTTTAAAATTCATAGCACTTTTGGGACACCTGGGTGGCTCAGTCAGTTAAGCGTCTGACTCCAGATTTTGGCTCAGGTCATGATCTCACTGTTCATGGACCGAGCCCCGCATAGGGCTCTGTACTGATGGAGTGAAGCCTGCTTGGGATTCTCTATCTCTTGTTTGCCCCTACCCCAATTGCATATGCTCTCTTCCAAAATAAACTTTTAAAATCCATAGCACTTCCAACCATATCTGTCTAAGTCAAGACAATAAAGAGGAGATGAAGGCTACAAATTTGGCTTATTCAATATAATGTTAAGCTATCCACATATCACTAAACACACGTAAAAGGTTCGCTGCACATATCACCCCACTCTATCCAGTTAATAACAGAGCTTCTCCAACACAGCCTTTTCAAAATTCTGTCACTATTGCATTTCTGTTCTTTGATATATTTTGTAATGTACTTTTGGGGGAATGGATCAAAAATTAACTCATTAGAAGATTGGTTTTCTTTACAAGATCTGAAAAATGTGCTCCAAAAGTACATCTCAGGGATACACATAAAGAAGCCGCCTCTTTGCTTTCAACTCTCAAGTACAGTACCCTGGCTCCACACGACAGCAGAGAATCGGGACATTGCAACTTGTTTCTTCTCTTGTAGAGACAGTGCTACAGGCACAGAGCAGGGAGGTACGTGATTTCACACATTGTTTATGCATAGATTCTATAACTGTACAGTTACAACCTAGAGCACGGTTTTTGAAATCAAAAGTTACTAGGGCTAGGGCACTTATTATAAATTGCTGTTTAGTTTCTTCTAAGGCACTTTCTCTCTTTCCCTTTAAAAATAAAGAGCACAGATTGACCTACATCTTGAAGAAAACAGCAAATATATACCATTCTTTAAAACCATGGAAACCTGGAGAGAATAGTACAATTTATTGGGCTGCAATAGAAACTGTAGATATCAAAAAGCCAAAACATGAAAGGAAATGGCTGCAAGAAGTTGATAAAAAAGGGATCCTGCTGGGTGACTTGAGGACCCAATGGCTTAAGAATGTATTGAGACCTACTGTAATTGGTTAAACTTTTGATTACAAAATAAGATTATAGACTGTTCTTCTATTTCACTACAAAACTTTGGGGAGATGTATATCAATCACTGGATGGTATGGTTAAGGGTTCCAACACTGTCATTAACTTAATGGCTTTTTTTTTTTTTTTTTTTTTTTTTTTTTTTTTTTAAAACAACCCTTCCAGGAGGCCTGGATTTCACAGCTTTTAATTTAGGCAAAATTCAGTTTTGAAAGTACAAAGGCAAGATTGCCTGAGGAATCCAGGAAGGCTTTCTGGAAGCAAGCTGTGTGCTTGAAGACAGCCAGGCACTCCTGCACAGAAAGTAGATGCCTAGGCACTCCAACATGCTCCCCAGCCCCAGCCACAAGGCCATACATGTAAACCCATGTGAGGACTAATGGCATAGACCTGTTCCACATCCATGACAATGTCATATGACAAATCACGATCTTTTGGGACCTCCATTCTCTCATTTGTAACAGAAGAGGCTGGACTAGTCCCAGTTACAAAGCAAGATTATCACATTCATGGCTTTAGCAGGATGTCTCTATCCTGCCTACAAATCAAACACCCTAAGAACTCTTTCACTGACCTTCTCACCAGCTAGGACTTGTCTTAAAAGCAGAAACAAATGTATGCATTCTATTTCCAGTAAAAAAAACAAAAACCAAAAAACATTATAGTACCACAGTACCTACTTCTGAAAATTCTTTTAACGTTTATTTTTGAGACAGAGAGAGGGGAGGGACAGAAAGGGAGGGAGACACAGAATCCAAAGCAGGCTCCAGGCACTGAGCTGTCAGCACAGACTCACGGAATGCGAGATCATGACCTGAGTCAAAGTCAGCCGCTTAACTGACAGAACCACCCTAGTGCCCTCCATAGTACCTACTTCTAAATGCCTGAAAGCCCTCAGATAGAGGATGGTTAACCTTGATACAAAGATGAATAATATACTGTAGTGAAGTGTACGGTAGCACGCCTCTTTGGGGTGACTTACAAATGTTAGATTTATCTGATCTATGCTGGGATTTTAAACTTGGAGAACACAGGATCTACTAAACCTCTAGATCTCTAGTGTCACTGATCTCCAATTATGTGGATTTTTAAGAGCTTTTCCATTCGCTCCATACTACTTACCACTAGGATTAAGGATCACAGTAATGAGCACTTGAATATTTTGCAAGAGGTCAGGCACTATACACATGGACTCCACCATCCTCTACCCTTCCCTTTCTCTCAAGCTTACAGCTGGGGAAACAGAGGCACAAAAAGACTAACTTCATCCCAAGGTCCCAAAGCTCAGACTCTGAATCCTGGCATTCTAACCCCACGACCCACCTGTTTAAATGCTGGTCGGCGAACATATCTAGCACCTGACAATACTGCATGATCAAAGATGATTAAGACAAGCACTCAGTTTACAGATGGTAGAGTCTGCCAAACATCTAAAAAGTAATTACAACATGATGTGTGTGCTGTAACTCAGGCCTTTAAAAACTGCTGTGGCAACAAAAGAAGAGAGAGACTGCCAGGGGAGTGCAGAAAGGCTTCCACTGAGCTGGGTACTGAAAGACGAGCAGGCATTCCTGGGGTGCAGGAAGAATGGAGAGGCATGCTGGGTACAGAACCGCAAGTGCCAAGGTACATAAAGGTGAGCGAGCTCCAGTGTGCCAGGAGGGGAGAGAAGGCAGAGCAGGAACGGGGAGCTTCTAAAGGCTAGCCACCTGGACCCCTGTCAGTATTTGTTCCTCTCTGGTTACGGCGGCTTAAGATAGCAGGGTCCACTTAACAGCTCCCTCCTTCAGTGACAGTACCTGGCAGGGTCCGAGGGAAGGTTTTTCTTCTCGTCAGAGGTTCACTTCTCCAGAGTCAGGAAGACTCTAAAATACAAACAGACCTGGGATACGAGCAATAGTATAGTAAACCAGCCAGTTAGCCAAATTTTAGAGCCAGGCTATCCACGTTAGAGGGCACACAGAAGAAAGGGCAATAAATTGGCCCCCCATGATGGACTGCCGTAAAGCCTATAGCCTAGATGTGTGGCTCTTAAGGGCTCATGAACACAATAGAGTGGGGGGGGGGGAGGCGGAGAGAGAGAGAGAGGGAGGGAGTGTGTGTGTTTCTGGGGAGAATACCTGTACATGTCACCAGATTGGATCAATGGCCTGAAAAACCGTCTTTCCCATCAAGCTTACAGCCAGACCTCCATATAACTTCTAAGAACTGTGGCAACCTCCTAAGACACGACACAACACAGCACCCCACACACACACACACACACACACACACACACACACACACACAGAGCAAAAGGAAAAAGCCCGCTCTCCTTGAGCCTTACATAAAACTCTGACAAACACTTTAGCTTCAGACTCTGTTCAGAAGGCCTTTAAGATGGGAGGTTGTTACTGCTTGCCCAACGTGATTCAGGCCCTATTCTGCAAGCCCACCACCTGTTCAGAACCCCAGATGATCAGGAGTTACCGGTAAGACACAAACCCTCCAGTTTCTAACTTTCCTAAGGAAAACCGTTTCTCTAAATGGTGAAGACGGTGAGGAAATTCAAGAAGCTGGATCCCCAGGCCAGGTACTTAATTAGCCTCTCAACTAATATTTAAAGGAAAACTTAAAAATAAACCACACTTCAGCGAAACGCTCTTTAATTTTCTACCACAAGATTAAAAGGACGACTGATCCCGGAGGAAAAATCATCACCCTAGAGTCTGAACACAAGAAACCTTGTTTACAGGGTAGCGATTTGGGGCTCCTGGTGGAACGTAAACAGTCAACCCCATATCTGTCATTGTCACAGGACACATGTCACCAGCCTTTCCACATAGAATTCTTCTGTTAGACTTCACTCCATCGTTGCTCAGCCCCGTGCTGCCATCTCTAAAGCAGTTCAAAGGTCAAGGCAATATAGGCAACAGGCCATGAAAGAGACAGAGCCTTCAGGTACCTGGCATGATAGCTGGCAAGGAGCAGAGTGATGATTAAGAAGGGGGGGTGGCGGGGCGCCTGGGTGGCTTAGTCGGTTAAGCGTCCGACTTTCGCTTAGGTCACGATCTCGCGGTTCGTGGGTTCGAGCCCCGCGTCGGGCTCTGTGCTGACTGCCAGCTCAGAGCCTGGAGCCTGTTTCAGAGTCTGTGACTCCCTCTCTCTCTCTGACCCTCCCCTGCTCATGCTGTCTCTCTCTCCTAGAAATAAAAAAAAAAAAAACATTAAAAAAAATAAAAAATAAATAAAAAAAATAAAAAGAAGGGGGGGTGGTGACAGGAGGGCCCGAGCGGCTCAGTTGGTTAAGCATCTGACTCTTGATTTCAGCTCAGGTCATGATCTCATGGTTTTGTGGGTTCGAGCCTAATGGGCTCTGTGCTCACAGGATCGAGTCGGCTTGGGATTCATATCCTCCCTCCCTCCCTCCCTCTCTCTCTTTCCCCTCCCCCCCTTCCTTCTCTGCCCCTCCCCTGCTTGCTCTCTCTCAAAATAAGTAAAACTTGGGTGGGGGGGAAACAGTTCTGGAATCAACAATAGTCCAGGTTCAAATGTCAGCCTTATCATGGAACTGTGTGAATTCAAGCAAGTTACCCTCTCTTCAATTTCTTCAGATATAAAGCAAAGATCATAGCTGTAATAAGGATTGTTGTGAGAATTTAGTACATTAATGTTTAGAGCAGCGTCTGGGACCTAGCTAGTACTTGAGAAGTACGCTAAATCATACTATAATTTCTTGGTTAAGAAACTAGCTATTTCAACAAAACTGAGCAAAAAGGCATGTTCAGTAACAGGCAATTATCCAGAGTTTAGTAATGTCCAGTGTGAAATAAAACACCAAAAATAAGCACCACAGTGCAAATACTTTAACAGTTAATGGAATGAGAAATGTTTTAAAACCAGGAAATCAAAATTAAATCAAAGAGACATTCAGTGATCTCCCACATGTTAATCGCAATGCTGGATGTTAGGGATAAAGAAATTAAAGTCCTTCTACATATACATCTTTATATCATAGGAACAGAATACTGACAGAGTAAGACTCGAGTTTACAAGCACTGAAATACTGAGGAATACAGGCTGAACTTTTGAAGGAGGAGAGATTCTAAAGTAATAACGGAGTAAAGCATTACTGTTTAATAACGTGTGTGTTTTTTCTGGGAAAACGTGAGAGGGTCAGAAATTTTGGAAGCTGAACAGTCAGTTCCAAGGAGAGCCAATGATGTAATTGTTATGGCATAAATTGCTCTTAAAGTTTAGTATAAAGTAAAAATAAGAGCTTCCTTTCTAGATTAGATTCAGTGCCACACACTGTGCCACATGTTTGTATATATTACCTTACAATTCCACCAAGTAGGCTTGCATGAGCATCCTCAGTCTCTTAAGAAAGATGAACAAACAAAGGTTTAGAGAGGTTAAAAGTCACCAGCAAGCATAGCAGACTATGAGCCTAGTTAGGAGTCCAACATAACCATGCACCTTAAGTACACGATTCATAATTAGGTGTCCAATGTCACCAACTCTCCGCTTACTGATTTCTCAATAACCTGTCCTCATCCACTTTTCAAGGAGAACCCCTTTCCAGATAGCTCTGCATGTGCTGAACACATTAAGTTCTAGTGAGACAGGTTTCTTCTGCAGTTTTTGCTACAATCGTATCCAACCCTACTTGTAGATTTCATTATTCCCAATTTACACAGGAAGCACTAGCTTCAGAAACATTCCTAGCTTGTCCAAGATAATGAAGGACAGCCAGAACAGGAAACTCGCATTCAAAACCTACCCTGGCCGAATCCCAAGTTCGAAGCAATGGAAAGCTCATCTGTATTTTCTGAATACAGATCCAATGGAAGCTCTTTGCCATCATGCTGTTCTCAACTGACCTGTGTGGCTTTGTCCCTGAAAATCTAAGATATTCTCTTTCCATGAAGTCCCCCCACCCAACCCTTGACCAATTTACTCCACAGATTCTGTGGTCCTGATGGGCACCAGTGGACCTGAGATAGAAGCAGAAACAAAGAACTAAAAGAGAAAAGGAGGAAAGAACATAGAGAAGAAATGGAAGAAATGGCCATTCCTTCCACAGTGGGTTTTCCTTCAGCTCCTGGAAGCCTCCCCCATACGGAAAACTCCCAGGTTTCCCCTTGCAGACCGGAGCTCACTAGGTCCCCTCACAGGTAGCTAGGCAACCAAATGCAACATATACAAAGAGCAAAAGCTGCCAAGTGCTGCAGGCAGGGTCTTCAAACGAAAGCAGAACTGGGGGCCTATAAATATCTGCAAGGTGACAGAACACAAACAGATAAGGGACAAATACTACAGATGTTTGAGAGTCTGGATCTCCAGCCACAGTAAGAATAAAGAAAGGCCTGGTAAGGCGCTGGTGGACAGACAACTGGAAGGCTGGGAAACCAGATAGCAAAGCCCAGAGCGACTCCGTACCCGGGAGAAAGAGGCCACAAGGGAGGCTCAACAGCTCTTATTAACACCACACTGCAGGGCTAGGGCAGGAGCTAGGGTATGGACTTCAGAACATACATTCCAACTGATGGCAGACCTTTGAGGCAGGTCCTGGCTCTCAACCCTACTTTGGGTACATGAAATGAACAGATAAATTATCACTACAAAATGAACTGTGAATTCCACAGGGGCTCAGGCAGTAAATAGGATTCCCTGCTGTACAGTTTCCTCTGAGACAAAAACTAGACATAAACAGATATTCATTGAAAATGCAACTTTGTTTCATTTTCCAAACACATCCATTCAAAACCATTGAGAACTTGTGATCTTTCCATTTCTTTTTAAAGAAGACGTGGTTTTTCATTTTTCCTATGGCTGCTTGGGTGTGTGTTGAGTTTGTGTAAGAGAAGACAATAAGCCCAAGTGGAAGTATTTCCAAAACCTACCCTCAGGTCTAAATTTGTCCAGAAACCTACACTGGCATTTCTCTTGTACATGAAGTTCCTCCAGAAGGAGGCGCCATGGAGCTCTCATGCTTCAACGAAGCCTAGACTTCTGTATGAAAACAACAGTAGATTAAATCCTACACAACATAGCCCAAACGCTACTGCTTCTAAGAATTTTCCATCATTTCCAACCCAGGGAGAACTCTATTTTTATCTGGCATAGCAACTAGCCTTTTCTAACTCTTGTGTTTAATACCTTCCACCTCAGTCATGAGCTGATTAGAGCCTCCTACAAATGCTTAGCACATATCAGGTGTCCAGAAAATCTCTCAGAAGTCAACTAGGTGACTTGTGCTTTCAAATATAAGAATACTACATAGAGTACTCGGATAGGACATTCGTACTTCAAAGAATCTTTAATGGTGAACACATATGCACACAGAACACACGGTGGAGGTTTCATGAAAACCATCACCTGAAATATAAAGCCAAATAATGCTTCCATTTTCTCTAAGAAACTTACTTTAAGAAGGATTGGTGCAGAGGGGCCTGTCCAGAGCTAAAGTTAAATTGGTAGCTGCTGTCTGGTGATAACTCTCTTCATGCCAGGAAGTTGGTGAGTGTGTGATTAAACATGTTTCCGCCCCTAGCTCCACCCTAGATCCTATCAGTTTGCTAACAGAAGGTTCTGCAGCTGACCAGCTCACACCACTCAAAAAAAGAAAAAAAAAAGTGCCAAAATTTTTTGCACAATTACAAACTTAAATCCCCTCCCATGTGTATACTTTCTACTCATCTTCACAACACAAACGTAAAGCATTGGAAAACCCTGGCCATTTTCAGGACTTTACACCAGTATTTTAATACTAATCTTTAACTTACAAGATCACTAAAAATACTAACTAGACTGTCAATTGATTCCAAGTTTCTTAAAAAAAGTTTTAAATTTTAGACAGTGTGCATGCAAGGAAGAGAGAGGCTCCACGCTCAGTGCAGAGCCTGATGTGGGGCATGAGCCCGTGACCTTGACGGGGATCAGGACCTGAGCCCAAATCGAGTTGGACTCCCAACCAACTGTGCCCCACCCATGCACCCGATTGCCAGTTTCTAAAGCTTTCCTTCCTGCTGTTCCTAGATAAGCCCCAGGACTTTCTTCACCTCCCTGGCTGAACTATTCAGTCAGAGAAAATGCCAGAGGGGTGCCTGGGACGGTTAAGCGTCCAACTTCGGCCCAGGTCATGATCTCAGGGTTCGTGGGTTCGGGCCCCGCGGCAGGCTCTGTGCTCACAGCCAGCTCAGAGCCTGGAGCCTGCTTCAGATTCTGTGTCTCCCTCTGTCTGACCCTCCCCTGTTCATGCTGTCTCTCGCTCTCTCTCAGAAATAAACATTAAAAAAAAAAAAAAGAAAGAAAATGCCAGAATATGAAACCCACAAAAGACTTGACAGACTTGCATGAGTTTTCCTTTTCTAACTTTTATTCAAGCTTTGTTGAAGTCCATAAGGTCATTGCCTGAGTGCTTAATTTTCCCAAAGTACATTTTATTTATCTATTTAATGTTTATTTCAGAGCACATGCAAGTGCATGCGAGCAGGTGATGAGGCAGAGTAAGAGGGAGATCCAGAATCCAAAGCAGACTCCAGGCTCTGAGCTGTCAGCACAGAGCCCATCATGGGGCTGAAAACTCACAAAGAGTGAGATTATGACCTGAACCAAAGTCAGACGCTTAATGGACTGAGCCACCCAGGCACTCGCCCCGCCCCCCTCCCCCCCCCCCGGCCCCCCGCCGCCCCAATACACTACCTTTTTAGTTGACAAAACAAAAAGATCCCCCAAAGGAGTTTTGCTAAAAGTTGGACCCACAATCAGTTCAAAACCTGAAAAATCCTTTTATACTTTATGAAAAATTTCCCTGTCTATCTCTAGGACCTTAAGTCTGCCATTTCATACCTTTCTGGTCTTCGATTTCAATTAGTGATTGGTCTCTTTCAACTAGGACATTATACTTCTTTACTATTATACAATTTTAGAACATTTTTAACTGGCCTTTGATATTTGGTGAGGAAAGCTCCCCTTCATTGTTCTTTTTTCAAAATTTTCTTGGCTTTATATACATTTATAAATCCAGCTGAACTTTAGAAATAGTTTGTCAACTTCTTTTAAACGTACTTTCAAAGTTTTATTGGAATTGTATTTAATTTGTGAATGTGGAAGAAACGGACAACTTTAGAATACCATCCAGGAGTAGAGACTTCATTTTCATTTACTCAAGTCTTTTATGTCCGTCAGTGTATAGTATTCCTTATTTTGCCCCCCAAAATACTGTCTTTCTAACTGATTAGGCTGGTACGCTGCTTTCCTGTGATTTTGTGTTTATCTTGTCTGGCCATCTTACTTAAGTTTATTGGTTATATTTTTCTTTCCCAATTGATAACCTTGGATTTTTAAGCACATAGTCACACTGACAGCAACAATGACAGCTTGGGCCTATCCTTGAAAGACCTGCAAGTAACCAGGAAAATTTTTCCATTGAACTTGTCTTAGACAAGGTTTACAGTAAAGACTGACTAAAAATCAATGAATACATCCCTAATAGAAAAATATCAATAACCAAATTGTTTAAAAAACTAAAAACTATTAAAATGGTAACTTCATTAATACAAATTGAAATAAAATGTTTTTCAGCCAATGATTGCAAAAGATGATACAGAATATCTAATGTTGGAAAGCATATGGAAAAATTAATGCTCCACATGGAATTATAATTTGGTAAGTCTTTTTAAGGCAATTCAGCATTATCAAAAAATTAAACACACATAATTCATCCAGAAATTTCTAGGAATCTTTATACTCCAGTTCTAGAATTAAAAATTATACGATGCCTTATGATTTAAAAAATCCTTAATCCCATAAACTGTTCAAGTATACGTAGTTTGTTTACTCAAATATGCGTAATATACAAATAGAATTTATATTTACTGATGTAGCACATGTCCTAAAGAACACATGGACAAAATAACATTTCATTTTTGTTAACATTTACTTATTGAAAAAATGAGCAGGGAAGGGACAGGAGAGAGAATCGCAAGCAGGCTCTGTGGTAAGCAGCGCAGAGCCCAATGTAGAGCTCAATCTCATGAACCATGAGATAAGGACCTGAGCCAAAAGCAGAAGTTGGACTTAACCAACTGAGCTACCCAGGCTCCCCAAATTTTAGGTTTTTAGTTATGTAAGAGTATGTATGGTTAAATTCTAACAATGCATAAAATACAATTCTACTTTATTAGAAATACCTCACACCTGTATCTTTATACAAAGATGCTTCCTGCAAATACTAGTAACAACAAAAACACTAGAAACAGCTCAAATGTCAGTCAGCAGGAGTTAAATTATGGTACATACAATGAAATACCATACAGCTATTAAGAACGAGCTACTACTACTATACACTGATATGGAAGATGTAAGATTTACGGTCAAGTTAAAATAGGAAGAGGAAGCAAATCATGTACTGCATGTCAGAAAACATCTTTATCTGCATCTAAATGCAGAGAAAGATGCATATTAAAACATGAACCCTGATTATACTTCTGCAAGAGGATGAGGACGGGAGACTGAGGACATAAAGTTATTTGCTGCATGGATCTTTATTTTTGTATCTGAAATTACAAGTATTACTTTGTAATTCTTTTTAACAGAAAAATGAGGAGCCATGGTATGTACAGTTCTTTGCAACTTTCTAAGTTTATGAGAAACAGGTGTTCTGAGGAGTCTATGTTGATTTCAGCTTCTGATAACCAGTTATCGGTTATACAGAGTAGTGAAGATTCGCTGTGTCATGCACAGTGAGAAAGAAAACAGTGATGGTATCCAACAGTTCCAAACATTCTGGTAGAAGCTTAAACACTCAGTCAACGTGCTCATTTTTGTTCTATGAAAATAAAATATCTCAACATTTTAACAGACTCTTCAGTGATCACAAACAAGATTTTACGGTTATTCTTAGATAAGGTAAAAAGATCTATGTGTTCTTTTGAAGCGCAAGCTTCCCCCAACAAAAGAAAAACAATAAATGGAAAACATCAAGAGGGCAGAAGGAGGGTAAATGAGTGGATCTCTAAGAGCAAAGAACATCCTATTTCCTAGGGATTAACATTTACACAAACACTGACTACACTAATGGAGGCCCTTGTGCACCCTTTATCATTTTGTTTAGTTTAGCTGGACGATGATACAAAACAAACCCAAAATGAAGGAGGGGACATGGCTACTATCTATGCAACTCTTCCAACTCTCAAGTCACCAGTATATCCAGACATCTCTATGTCCTGGCTCACTGGGATTTCCCAACTCTGAAAATCCCACATTACAACGTAACCAGGCTTGAAATCTTACAGAAGGGATTCATTGTGTTCGATTTAAATTTAGCCCTACACACAGTAATTTTAAGTAGAAGACACAAAACCAAACTGACAAATCCCAGAAGCACTCATTTTAGATGAAGAAATCAGATGCTCTCCCTCTCTGTACAATGTGCTGCATGCAGAGTTCTACAAAGGAGCCATCCTTCAAAGTCTAGCGGACAAGCAAGCTGAAATACTAAATACTTCAGGACGTAGGACATCCACACGCCAAACAACCAGCAAGGCAGTGTGTACACACACTGCCATCGAACACGTCAAGCAGTTAACCGCACAGTCCTAGCCCAGGTTTTCTCCAAGACCAAGCCATCACAGCCTCCCAGCCAGGCCCACTCCCAGACCGGTCTTGATCTCTCCCCATCTCCCTGAAGCCTGTTCCCAGAACCTAGCGTCTGACACGGTAAGTGATAAAGATGCTTACCAAGTAAGTGAACAAGTAAGATGGCACGTTATTAGAGAAGTGAATGAAGTTCAGGAGGACAAAAGCCCAGCCTGCAGGACAAAGTGTTGCAGAGGCAGCGATCTGGCAAGGGGGCGCCAACGGTTTTAAGCAGAACGACAGGACACATTTTCATTTTTTGAAAGGTTACCCTGACTGTCCTGAAGAGCTAGGACCATAGGGAGGCACAGCCGGTGTAGCAGCGCAGAAAGTTCTGTCAGTAGCCTGAATGGAATGGTAAGGGAGAAAGATGGAGAAGTTAGCAGATTTGGCGGAGGCACAATTATTATGTTTGGTGATGGACTATTTAGGGAGGGAAACGGAAGAGGCGGGAAACTGGCTCAAGAGTGACAGGTGGAACAGAGGAGCTTTGAGGAGGACGACAATGACATCACAGGTCCCGGATGCGGAGTTTATTAGACTGTAGAAGAGACAGCCGACTGGAGGTGGTACGGACACCTGGGTGTCTGATTGTGAAGCTCAGGGCAGAACTCTGGGACAAAGGACATCCTCCAGGGGTATGCAGGGTAATAAATAAAGTCACAGGACTGAAGTTCTGAAGAATGCTATCATTTAAGGACCCAATCAATGAAAAAAGATGAAAAGGAGAAGTAGAAGCAGGGGCACAGAGGTCGAGAAAAGTCCACAGAATCATGGAAGCCAAGGAAAGAACGTTAAGAACAGAAAAAAAAATCCAAAAATCAAACCTGTCAGTCATGGGATGACAGGCAATTTCTGTTTCTTATATTTTACTCTATTTCCCTAGGATGCTTAATATACACGTATTAGTTTTTTTTAATTTTTGTTTTTTTTATTTTTGAGAGAGAGAGAGAGAGAGAGAGAGAGAGATGAAAGAGGGAGGGGCAGAAAGAGAGGGAGACACAGAATCCAAAGCAGGCTCCAGGCTCTGAGCTGTCAGCCCAGAACCCGATGAGGGGCTTGAACTGAGAGATCATAACCTGGGCGGAAATCAGCAGTCAACCAACTGAGCCACACAAAAAAAAAATTTTTTAAGAAAAACTGTAAAATGTCTGCTATAGTATCTCCATGAATTAAAGAGCTATAGTTGGGGCCCCAGTTAAGCATCTGACTCTTAATTTCGGCTCACGTCAAAAGCTCACCATTCCTGTTCCTGAGCTAGAGCCCCGTATGGGGCTCTGGGTTGACAGTGCAAGCCTGCTTGGGATTCTACCTCTCTCAAATAAACTTGAGAAGGAAAAAAAAGAGCTACAGTCTACAATCCACAGGACATGTGTTTTGAGTTCCTTTTCTGGGTCTGGTGATCTATCTGCTCCAGCTTCATGACCAGTGACACACATTGCTCGGCCTCCTGGCCAAGGTCTAGAATCCCAGCAGAGCTGGCTGGCCTACACACCCATGGGTCCAGTGACCCTGGGTTCATTAGCATATTGTTCTGATCAAATGAGCTAACCAGTCACAGACCCTGCCTACTTTGTCCCACTTCCCACAACTAATGCTGAACTTCCCCAACTCTGCACCATTTCCTATAAACAAGAGATTGCCTATAAACACTCACTCAGATACGGGAGGTCCAAGGCTCACAAGAAATGTTTGTTTATTGCCTCTAAAAAGGACTTGTGTTTACATACAAGGTACCTGCCCCAAGCAAGCAGAAGTGTATCATTAATGAAGATGAGGGTAGTCCACTGAGCCAGCGTAGTTAGTAACCAATGACCTGTTGTTCTAATGACACTAAAAAAAAAAAAAAAAAAAAGGGGGGGGGAGGGTATGACCAAGATATATCTAGAGGTCAACAAGGATGTAAGAAGTTAATAGTCTAACCTTCTACCCATCTTTCTTGACCCACAACACCATTTTGACATATTTTACAGGTTTTTTTAATTCTTATTTTAGAGACAGTGAGTGCACGAGCGAGTGGAGGAAAAGGGCAGAGGAGGGGATAGAGTGAGAATCCCAAAGCAGCCTCCAGGGTGTGGAGCCTGATGTGGGTCTCAATCCAACGACCCTGCGATCATGACCTGAGATGAAACCAAGAGCTGGACACTCAACTAACTGAGCCACCTGGACGCTGTTTTGTTTTAAATGAAGTAAACTCGGGGCGCCTGGGTGGCTCAGTCGGTTGGGCGGTCGACTTCAGCTCAGGTCATTTTCTCACGGTTCGTGGGTTCGAGCCCCGCATCAGGATCTATGCTGACAGCCAGCTCAGAGCCTGGAGCCTGTCTTCGGATTCTGTGTCTCCCTCTCCCTCTGACCCTCCCCTTCTCACACTCTCTCTCTCTCAAAAATAAAATATTTAAAAAAATAAAGTAAACTCTACCCTCAACACAGGACTCAGACTCCCCACCCCGAGGATCAAGGGTCACGTGTACTCTACTGACAGAGTCAGCCAGGCACCCCTGTCATTTCTTTTTTAGGTACAGCATTTAAAAGAATGAATTTACTTCCAAATAATTCTTGGGATAAGAAGCTTACCTTTCCAGAAAATTTAAGAACTTTGGATTATTTTGTTTGAGTGGATTTTACTATACTTGGTTTTCAGAGGCAAAGAATCAGAGATGGGGTGCTAAAAATAGATGCAACAAAGTGGAAGGAAAGTACTTGTGAGAGCCTGACTAGCAATTAGCAAAAAGTGGTATCGCCAGTATTAAAATAGGAAATCTGAACCCATTCCGGGAACAAGGTCCTGGACTGCCACAGTCATGTAGCCTCACAGGCTGGCCCAACTCCTCAACAGAAGTCCCGGGGCCCAGTGGACAGCCTTATAAGGCAACCGTGCTCAGGGAGAAGATAAGAACAACACTGAGCACTTAACATTTCCACAGGCCTCTACAAATATTAACTCGTTAGTTCTCACAGTATTCTGGGAGAGCCCGACTAGTATCATTTCCAAGAGACTGGAGAAGATAGATACCTGACTGACTACAGTTAATTATGCCCAAATGGGTAAGGAGCTGGCAGCTCTCCTCAGGTACCAGGTTCAGGCACACCTCAAGTTGTGTCAGGAATGGAGTAAACGCTTTCCTACTAATGAACAGAAAGAGGAAGATTTTTCAACTTTGACAGTGAGAAAGTCTCCACCTTCCCTCCTCTACCTCCCACAGGGTCTCCAGAAGATTCCAATCCTTAGAATAAATAAAACTCCTGGGGCCCCTGGGTGGCTCAGTCAGTTAAGCATCTGACTATTGGTTTCAGCACAGGTCATGGTCTCATGGTCTCAAGGTTCTTGAGCTGGAGGCCAGCATGGGGCTCTGCGCTGACAGTACAGAGCCCACTTGGGGTTCTTGCTCGCTCGCTCTCTCTGCTCTTCCCCCCTCAAAACTACAGTAATTAAGACTCCTACTTGAACAACCTAGGAAAAGACACACGCACGGAGTAAAGACATGGCATGTAAGAGGATAGGAGACTTGCTTTCCCAAGTTGGTTTTCAACCTCCAAGGGGGACACTTAACATCCATCTCTTTACCTTCACGAATAAATTTGGCAACTGTGATTACAGTGCCTGTAATAAGACCACTATACAGGTTGGAGGGGATTAAGTGGCCTTGATTATTTTAGTTAAGAAAATTTCAATGCAATTGCAATCAAATGTTCCCTGACAATCTAAACTATATGACATCTTGTGGCCAGGTGCTGGAAATATACAAGAGTACAATTTTATGTGTGCATGTGCGGGCATATACATTTTTAAGATCACCTAAAATGTAATCTCTGCTAAAATCTAAAGTCTACACAATAGAAGACCCTTAGCTTTGTTCGCTGATCATCCCCCCACTGCCTACTGTGTGTCCAGCACAAAGCCAGTGCTCAATATGTATTTGCTGATTAGTCTTAAAGGAATGAGCTCAACATCCAAACAGAC
This sequence comes from Hyaena hyaena, assembly GCF_003009895.1. NCBI lineage: Eukaryota > Metazoa > Chordata > Mammalia > Carnivora > Hyaenidae > Hyaena > Hyaena hyaena. The sequence continues at coordinate 6,217,600 of NW_024080648.1, read as the reverse complement.
ATAGATACACAGGAAAGAAGTACATACAGTAGGTAGCACATTCAGTAGCTAAGTCAGAGACCGACATAATCATCCTATGGAAGGGAAAACCCACAGGGTAAGCCTGGAAGAAAAACAGTATAATACAAGTGCATGGAGAGGCTGGAAGAGCTCACTTTAGGCACTAGAAGATCAGGGGCTTGCAGGTAGAACACCTTTGTAAGAACACAGCACCCAGAAGGTGGCAACAACTTAAATGGTCATCAACTGATGAATGAATAAATAAAATGTGGCATACAGCCATACAAAGAAAATACGATTATTCAGCCATAAAAAGGAACAAAGTAGTCGAGGCACCTGGCTTGCTCAGTCAGGACACCTAACTCCTGATCCCTGGGCCATGAGTTCAAGCCCACAAAGCATAGAGATTTCTTTAAAAAAAAAAAAAAAAAAGCCAATTCATGCCACAACATGAACCCTAAAATATCATGCTAAGTGAACTAAGTGGGACCCGAAAGGGCACCTACTGTATTATTCTATCTGTATAAAATGTGCATAAATAGGCAAATCAATGGAGACAAAAGTAGATTTGCAGTTGCCAGGGGCTGGGAGGCGGGGTTATTGAACACAGGTTTGGGTGTTTTGTTTTTTTTCCTTGGATGAGGGGAGGAAAAATGTCCTTAGAGTCATGATGGTTACACAACTCTGAATGCAACAAACCCTTACTGAATTAAGGATGCATTTTAAGCTGTGAACTGTACCTCAGTTATTAAAAAAGAACACTAGACTAGCTGCTGGGTTGGAGGCTGAGAAGCTCTGCAAAGAGACAGAAAGCAGACAAGTTTGCAAATGCAGGGAAGGGCCTGAGCATGGGGAGCTTTCAACGTCCACGAGAAAGAAATCTGGATCTTACCCGCTAAGGACAACAAGAAAGATGGTGATGGCCAGAGCTGTCCAGTCTTCAGAGCACTTTCATATACATCAAACCCTTTTGATCAAGGAATTTGCAAGTGTTTTCAGATGCTAGTTGATCTACAGAATATTGCGTTTGGAAGAATCATCTGCCATGAGTGTTGAATGGACTAGGGATGAGAGGAAGGCACTGAAGGCTAGGAGTGTAATTTAGAGTCCAGACAAGGGGATGGAAAAGGTGGGAAAGATTATGGCGTGAAGTCCACAGCAACCCAGATATTCTGGAACCAGAGGCATTACGTATAACTGGGTGACTCATGGCCTGGAAAATAAGTTGCCTGATCACTGAGGATCTGGGCAAGTCCCGTATCTCAAATTCCTCTGTGAAAGCAGAATCCTAAGAGGCACTAGGTTCAAGAGACCTCTTGACCTCTTTGGAATATACTTCTCTGAAGAATATTCCTTCCAGGCTGGCAATGAAGTTCAGCATAAAAGGACAGATTTTGAACTAACTGCTGTAGCTTCAAATCCAGGCTTTGGGATTGATTAGTGACCTAGACCAAGTTATTCACCTCTCTCTGAGCCTCAGGTCCTCGCTTGTACATAAGAAATAACGGTGGCTGGCACCCACATGACAGAGTAAAAACTAAATACAAGTAGTGATGTGAGCAAGGTCTAGAACAAAGTAAACAAGGTCCCCTTGTTACCCAATTATAATGCTCACATCAGTTATGTTTAGTTTTATTTAGTATTTTTGAGAGAAAGAGACAGAGCAAGGGAGGGGCTGAGAGGGAGACACAGAATCCGAAGCAAACTCCAGGCTCTGACCTGTCGGCACAGAGCCCAACGTAGGGCTCAAACCCATGAACCTATCAGATCATTGACTGAGCCTCCCAGTCAGCTCTGCCATGCTTCTTTATAGCACTTACCAATTTGTGATCTACTTGTGCTTTTATTTGTACAATACACACTTCCCCACCTCAAAGTTCCAGGAAAGTCAAGGACAATGTCTGCTCCCCACTGTATCACCAGGGTTCAATACAGGAGGTCAGTATCTGTGGATGACTCACCTAGGAATTACACATTTGGTTTCTAAAGCCAAGACCCACTATGATGGATAAGCTGCCATGCTATCCTGAATAGCAGTACGAAGACAAAAAGAAACAAGTAGGGTCATGGAGTAAATAGCTGCATCAAGGAAGTGAAAGGCAAAATAGTCAAAGAGGACAGTCTGTTCTAAGCCTAGTTAAAAAAAAAAAAAAAAAACACTAAGGATATTGGCATTGGGTTCTGCAGGTCGTAGATCTATCATCTATGGAACAGGCCTGGCTGGGGAAGCCAAGGACAACTGACAAATACAAGTTCTTTATAATATCCTGATCTTTATCATTCAATTATTCATTAAAAATTAACAGCCAGTAAGATTCCTCCTTGCCATGTAAATACACCCACATTCATTCCTACCTGCAAACATACATGGTGATTCCTACCCCAGTCCAGTGCCCGTTTCTACCTATTTCAAGCTATTCAATGCCTACCTATTCAATGCCAGGTCATTAAGGCTCAGCTCTTTCTTTCACAAAGCTTGTTTTACTCTCTCTCATCCACACTGATCTCTTTGAATTTCTAAGCCCAGTCTGTATTACTCAACTTGTCAATTTATATAGGAACTCGTACTTTCCCATTGTTTTTCTGTGTTGACTAGGTCTTTCCAAGTAGGAAAGGAAGTCGGCAGGAAAACTGCTTCTCGGGAACCCTTCTTCATCCCCACTGAATGGCCAGCACAACACTGGGTTCAAGGCCTGTCTTCAACCAGGACTAATGACTGTACCCCAGGGGAGATGAACCTCTTCACTGAACAATGTTCCCTTCACCGACTCCTTCGCCAGCTGTCAACTGAAATCAAGGCGGCCAGGAAAAGGCTGCACGTTTTTATTTGCGAAAGACTTTCCAGCTCCTTTGAGAAAGGCATTACATGCATATAAATTCAGTGTTTCATGACCTCCATGGGAATTTACCCTGAAAGACCGTTAGATTAAGCGCTAAATGAGATGCAAATTCCATTCATATGTAAGAGTCAGGATGAGTCAAGACTGAGGTTTCCATTACATCTGCTCCTTTCCTAGAGTCACACTAAGAACATGTGTGTAGGCTTGGTGGAGGGTGTGTGCTCCGCAAGGAATGTTCTGTTAACAATTAAAGAGGCCTTGTGGGCCGAGGTTGCCCTGCCTGTACAGGGAGCCCTTAGTTTTGCTCTTCAGTGCTTTGGCTCTGGCTACGTTGTGGGCACCTAAAGTGAAAACCGCCCCTGTGGGAAGAAGGAGGTGCCCTGATGGTCACTTGAACCGAGGAATACTTGGAGCAACTTCGACACTGGAGCTCCAGACCCTCCTCAACTAGGAGAGGAGGAAAAACATTCACTCCAGCAGACGCACTGCACAGTCCACAACTAATAAAAGACATGGTTTTAACTTGATAAAAAGCTCCTTCCACGGAGGTCATCAGTTAGCTGTCCTCCAAAACAAACTTCCCAGTATGTCCAAGAGTATCTCCATCATCCAGAGCACCACCCCCCGCCTCCCCCTGACATGGTCAGAAAAGCAGAGACAGGTCAGATCTACCAGTTCTGAGAAACAGGGTTTCCACAACGTAATGAGATGCATCTTACAACTCCGTTTTTAACTGGCGGTGTTACTGGTTCACCTGAAAAATGCTGGAAGTGATGCAGTGAAAGTCTGCATACATGCACACATAAGTTTATAGCCAGCAATCAAGGACCTAATACACAAAGGTCACAAAATCAACACTTTTCAATGTGTTCAACTGAACTCTAGAAGGACAGCTCCAGATATGAAGCATTTTATTTTAGTGCCTGCAGCTGTAGGAGAAACAATCAGGAGAGGTCTCGAAATGGGGTGGGGTTTTTTTGTTGCTGTTTAAATCGAGGTGTAACATCCAAGTGTTGTACAGATCAGACTGGAATATTAACGACGAATCACACAACACGAACGTGGAAAAACGCCACAGTGGAGAAGCAACCTTTCAAACATTTAAAAACTGCAGGGGTACGGGATGCAGGAAAAAAAGGGGCCTGCTGATAGTCTTTGTGGGAGTATAAATTAGTACAAGGTTTCTGAGATTTGGCAATAAACATCAAATGTCTTAAAAAGAATGCATGCCCTTTGACCCAGAAATTCCAGTTCTAAGAGTTTAGGCTTCGTGATTTCCTAAGAGTGCACACAGATTCGGCTAGGAGGATGTACAGCACTGTTTATACCACAACGCTGGAAACAAGCTCCATAAGGAATGGGTAAAATATATTAAGGCATATCCTTATGGCATAGAATAAAAAATTAAAAATAAGGCAGCAGGGGGAAAAAAAAAAGAGGCAGAAGAAATGTACCCACTGACACACAAAGATGTTCATGACATAATGTGAGGTTGCAAAAAAAAAAAAAGAAAGAAAAAAAAAGAACGTAAACACTTTCATAGTATGATCTCA